>NC_133772.1:53402373-53660316 GCF_003597395.2 Chelonoidis abingdonii
TCGTAGGGGATGGGAGATGGTCCCCAAGGAAACATGCAGAATTCAACTTCAGTAAATATTTGTTGAGTCCGCGGAGTCGAAGTGGGCGGAGACCTCGCTGGCCTTGGGAAACAAGAAGTAGGGAGTAGAACCCTCTGCCCTTCTCGTTTTGCGGAACCTTCTGATGGCCTTTGCGAGAGCGTTTGCACCTCCCGGAGGAGGATCTGCTCGTGAGAGGGGGTCCCTGAGAGGAGGAGGGAGGGGGCGGGAAGCGGGACGAGGCAACTGCAGGTGGTATCCAAACCGCAGGTGCGGGAGACCCAACGGTCTGAGGAGCTGCGCACGCAGGGGAAGTAGGAGAGTGTCGGAGAAGGATGGAGAGGGGTTCATGGAGGAAACTGGTACATCGCCCTCGGCATATCTTCAAAATGAGACTTCGAGCCGAAGAAGGCTTGGTAGGTCCTTGCCTGACCCCCTTGTTACCAGACTGTCTGCGCCTGCCATTCTATTGCGGCGCCTGAAAGAGTCTTGTCTCTGTCTGGACGGGGGAAAGGCCTACCGTGTTGTTGTAGTGCGGGCGGAGGGTCTACGCTGTGTCACGCGTCTGCATTCCAAGGGCCGCATATGACCCTGTTATCCTTTAGGTTTGCAGCCGGGGTCGGTCTTATCGAGAACAGGCCTGCCCTCAACCGGAAGATCCTGGATGGGTGCTGGATTCCGGAGGAAGGCCAGAACCTGCAGCCAGGAGATACGACGCATCGTACCCCGGAGGCCAGATTCTGGCGGCAGAGTCGCGCCGGTCCAGTGCCGCCTGCAAGGAGTGTGTGCAACTTTCTTTCCTTCGTCCAGAAGGGTGACGAACTCCTGACGAGTCTTGGGAGGAGTCTTTGAATTTATCAGCCGCTGTCCAGGTGTTAAAGGGTAGCAGCTGAGTAGAGCCTTGCTGGTTAGAACTCGCAGCTGCAATGCTCCCGCAGAATAGACCTTGCGCCAGTAGGCCATCCTTCTTGCGTCCTTGACTTGGGGCTGGCGCTTCTTGCCCATACGTTCCCTCTCGTTCACCGATGAACCACGAGGAGCATGGGCCGGGTGTGATATATAGGTATCATAGTCTTTGATGGGACCATGTATTGCGTTCTACCCTCGGCAGTGGGGGAACGGAGGCCGGTGCGCAAGAGTGTGTGTGCGTTGCTCTGTATTGTTTAATAAAGGGCAGGGCAACACGAGTGGGGTGTCAGAAGTGAGTATACTGCACACAGGGTCCTCAACCTCAGAGACCTCTTCGCCTGAATGTCATGTTCAGCGCACTCGCCTGAGGAGGTCTTGGTGACCCTCAAGTCTGAGGGGTGGACCCATGGATGTCGTTCCGGCTACTGCTTCATCAGGGAGGAAGATGAAGAGTGACCTGGCAAGAGTGGGTCTGGGAGCTCCTAGACTGGCAGTACCGGTTCAGTCTCCTGAGGGATTTCTGCAGGCAGCGATGGGACGGACCGCCTTCCTCAGGGATGGTGGGGGCTCGACGCTGCAGCCTCTGGAGCCCTCCGCTCTGGGTCAGGTGGCAGTGCGGGACACGAGCGGAGCACCCTGGGCTTGATGGTATCCCAGGGCGTCCAGAAGCCCAGTGCTGTGGGCCCTGCTCATGGTGACCTTCTGGGAAGATAGTGGCAGGTCTTTCAGAATCCAGATAGATACTGTCAGTCCGGAGGATACAGAGCCTTGTCGGGAGGGCCATGGTGGGGCCGAAGGAGGATAGCGAGAAATCCAGCGCCCTTGATGGCGACGACCTCCGCCGTGTCGGAGATCCGGTGCCGTGAGTCGTACCGTGCCGGGACCGGGACCTGCGACCGGCGCGGTGCTTGGTGAGGTCGACCGGGGAAGAGACCCTGCGTGCCGTGAGCGGCTCCTGAGTTGCGGCGCCGGTAGCGCGGCTGGACCTGAGCGGTGCCGGAGTATTTGGTAATCGGCGCGATGATGACCGGTGCCGCGATACGACCGGTGCCGCGTAGGAGAGCGGTGCCGGGACTGCGAGCGCGCGTCGCAAGGGAGACCTCCCTCGTGATCGGTGCGGATCGCGACCGTGCCGGGATCTTGAGTGCGCCGGTCGGAGAATCGGGACGGTGCCTCATAGGGTTGGCTTGCCCTGAGAAAGCACAACCGCCACCGGCGGCGCCGGTGTTGGGCAGCCCAGGTTCAGTCAGAGCAATCAGTCCCGTGCCGACGAGAAAGTCTCGGCGTGGACGAGGTACTCGCTCTACCCCAGATCTTGGCGGGAGCTGGAGGGATCGACTCGACGACCGCCGGGCCCAGAGTCAACGAAACCCTTGCACAGCCAGCACGGCGCGCCGCAGTGGTGCTCCTTACGGGGCCGCTTAGCCGGGTGAGGACGTAGAGGGCCCTTTGCGGGAGCGCGGTGCCGGGAGGTCCGTGCGGTCGTGCTTCGCGGTGCCGGAGGGTCCGGTGCCGGAGCCGCGCTCGGTGCCGGAGGCGCGGGTGAAGTGCCGCTTCCATAAGGCGTCCTGAGGCGCTGGTCTTGCTCCCTTTTGTTCGGGACGGAAAGACTTACAGATGCGGCACTTCTGAGATGTGTGATTCCCCCAGGCACTTCAGGCAGGCGTCGTGGGATCACTGGTGGGCATCGGCTTCTTACAAGTCGAGCACGCCTTGAATCCCGGCGAACAGGCATCAGCCCAGCGCCGGGTGCGGGAAAGGGCCAAGCCCTACCCGATACAAAGTATAACTTATAGACAACTCTAACTCTAACTCTAACTCTAACTACAACTACGTATGCTAAGTAACTATGACTAACTAACTAGAACAGTAACAATTGACAAGAGAAGCAGGTGGTGGAGTCAGCTATGCCGCGCTCCACAGTTCCAACGACCGATCATGGCGGTAAGAAGGAAGTGAGGAGCGGCGGGCCGCAGGGGTATATAATCACGCCCCATAGCGGCGCCACTCTAGGGGGCGACCTGCCGGCCCGCTTGAGTTGCTAGGGTAAAAGTTTCCGACGAACGTGCACGCGCGGCATGTACACCTACTGGAATGGATATGAGCAAGCACTCGAAGAAGAAGGTCAAGTTTCTTCAGATCCTTGTCCATTGCGATACTTTGAGTGGACCTTGTGATGTCTTGGACTGCCAAGACGTGATCGTCATGTAGGATGCATATCGAATTGCTTCAAGTAACCCATTTGGCTGAGATTTAGCACCTCTTCTCTATCTGTTTAAAGGTTGGGGAGTGAAACCCTAGTGTGCCAAAGGCCCTTCTTGCAAGATCCATCAAGCCCCTGCTAATGTATAAGGTAATTCACGTGGGCTCCACAGAACTCAAAAATGTCAAAACAGTTTATGGATGTCCTCTTGGATGACTGTAGTTTTGATATCCAAGGGATCTGCATCTTGACAAAAGTTTCTAGAATGCCTGAAAGTAGTCCATGGTTGGCACCAGAGTTCTCTCAGAATAGTGGTGCTGTTAGGTTCGATTGCTGAAAACAGTGCTAATAGTGGTGTTGGTTCCTAAATCAGTGCTGGGAAGGTGAAGGTGGACGTTTCAAAGCTGGAATAGTTTCTTGGTTGGCTGGGCTCTCTTTGTTGATGTTAGCACCAGGCCCAAAGCTTCTCTGTTTATGCTGTGCTTCCATTCCTGTAGCAGGAAAGCCTTGACAGCTGTCTTTGGACTCAAGGCCCTTCTTCTGATACAGATGTGATGGCTTGTTGGAGCTACATTTGTGGTGAAGCTCCATATGAGATGGACAATCTTTTGGAGAAAGAGCAACAGATGGAGCATTTATTGGGATCTGAGCTTCCCTCAGGCAGCAGAGACATTTGTTACACCAGTCTACCAGTGCAACTGGATATCACACAAAGGGCAGAGAGTTTGAAGTCTAATTTGCATTGGTTGTCTGAGGATTCTCTTCTATTTTTGTATTTTGGAATTTCTAACTAAAATGAAGAATTTAGAAAGTTACTGTTTTGTGAAAAAATACTCTTCAGTGAAGTCTAAAGCTTAGACTAAAGACTGAGTAAATTGGGCATAGGCCAAGTTCTATCTTGCTGCTGTGGACAGTAAGAGAGAACTGCGGAAGGGTCAGAACTACTGTCCTTGTCCAGGAGTACAAGGCCCATCCAGGGTTTTAACAGACATGGCTATGCAAAAGATTCTGAACTTATATTCACACCCACAGCATGAACTATGCTGACATATATGCAAAGAATATTTTTTATTATTCCACTGATTAATCTCTAGCGTGAACAAATCCCTATGCTGCCCAGGGAATTTGAAGGACGACATTTGGCTGCTCAGAAGGATCACTGTTAATTCATTCCAGATTATTAGGACAACTTGTACCTTTTGTGGAAGGTGGTCTTTGGTGGAGGGATTGCAAGGAACTCTGAGTTTGGGTCCCAAACTTCTGGAAAATTGTCTGCTGAAGCTGAGCTGATAGTGGCCTCATTCTACCTGCCTATATCCCACTGGAAAGCAGAAGGCAGTGTGAATTGAGAAGTCTGTACTTGACCAAGGGCATGGCTGGAAAGGCTGCATCTCTGTAAACCTTCCATTGATTGCTCTTTTTACTGAAGATTCTTATGTTCTTAGTCCTATTTAAATAGCACAGACTGCTGAGATGCACTGTAGTCAGTGGCAGTTGGGGCCAGAGGATGTAAAGAAAAAGGTCCTTTGCAGGGTCCCATGCCATTCTAAGCTCTACTTATGTGTGGCCCAGCTGGTGTATCAGGTGACTCCTCCTCTCCTGCCAGCTATTGTAATTGTCTTTGATGCCTCTTTTGCATACTTATTCTATATGTCCCACTGAAAGGAGTGGAAATGTGATGTTTAAATCCCTTCACTGCAATACTGCAGCACAGGACAGGGAATTTTTCCCCTATGCTGTTAAGTTTGGGAAGTGGGTCTAAAAACTGCCCATCAGCTACACCAAGAGACAGCTCAAACGAGGCAATTTTCTAGAAGGAATTACTATTGCAGTAGTACTTAGGACCCATGCTCCTGCCCCAGGCCACCATTTTTGTAGGAACTGTTCAGATAAAAAGATGCCTTTCTGCAGTTAAAAATAAAGTGTTCCCCAGTCAAATCAATGATTGGTATATCTTCTATTACTACTGCAAGCCAGAGAAACTCCTTGTGTGAAAAGGAGACCCATAAAGATTTGTTTGTTTTATGCTCCTTTAATGGTAACTAGTTGTTCCCCATGTTTGAGCCACCATCTTGAATGAGTTTGCCTGAGCCTCTAAGTTGTCTACCACTGACTTAGATGACAATCTTTCTCTCTCTCCCCCAAATCTTCAGTATATGGTGAACAGTATCTGCTTCAATTTATGTCCAGCTGCACTGACAGCAGGAAAGCGATGTTACTTAGAACAGCAAGCTTATAATAAACCCGACTCAAGCATAAGTTGATTTTGTCTAAGTGCACTTTCACCATTAAAATAAATATTGGTAAAAGATTGCCAATTTGTCCCTAGTGAAATGTATACAATGAGACGTGCAACTGTTAAAAATTTCATAGATGCCATTTTGAGCCTGCAGTGATAAAATCATCATTAAACAGCTCAAGTTTATGGCTAACTGAATAGTCCAAGTAGAAGAGAAAACTACAGCTGATGTTGCTTTCTGTTCTGACGGGGAATAACTATCTTTATATTTAGAAAAGGCATCAATAAGGGGATATAGTTGAAGCTTCATTAGTAAAATGTTTTTACACTGTTTAAAATGTTAGTTATCCCTATGTACTGCTCATTATCCATACTACCACCATCAACGAGTTTGGCACCTCCACTTGCCCTGTATCTAACCTACATTATGTTGCTATAGTTGCTAGACAAAGGCAAAGAGAATTAAAGATTTATATATGGTGAAACTTCTCCCAAGAGATGTTTAAACACACTCTGGCAACAGCTATTTTCAATACCAGCTTTCAGACCACACTGCACTACTTGAAGCCAGTCACCCTCTACCTCCAATTTAATAATATACTGAGAATGCTTCTAAGCCTTGTGAGAACTGCACCCTCGGTACCAACCTAAAAATACACCTATTCATGGGATGAGCTACATTTGAGCAACATAATTCAGTAGAAGTGACATTTAGAGAGCAGTCTTGAACACTTTGCGTAGACAGTTATATTCTTGCTTTCCTTAAGATCTCATCTACCAGAAAATGCAGCAATTTAGTGCTTATGTAAAATTCTCCTTTTGTCAACATTTCATTAAAAAAAAGTTACACAAGTGTGGTTGAAAGCTTGTCAATACTATTTCTGTATTCCAGTAGAAGGCAATAGCTTGTCCTTCAAGTGAGGAAATCCTAAATTTTAAAATTGCTTGTAGAATACTATTGCCACGCTGGGTTAGGCCAGTGGTTCATCTAGTCCTCATATGGAGCCAGTATGAGATACTTCACAAGAAGGTACAAGCAACCACACTGCTACAAAATGCAGTCACCCAGATCTCAGGAATTAGTAAAACTTGCCCTGTGATGAAGATTTCTTCACCCCCACTCCCCTGTATCTCATCTTTTAAAGAAAGATCCATTTAACAGTGTCTACATGTTATGAAATTGCACTAATATTAAATAAAGTATTAATCTAAATTAAACTGGCCCTAACCCCTCAGTAGACATAATGTAAGGGTGACATTTAAGCTAAAGTGTAAAAATTAGGAATATGTTTAGATAGCCACATAAGCCACTCAAACGCCCTTGTAAACAATTTAAAATCAATTTTTTTAAACATACAAATTTAATTTGTAATAGTGCAACTGCCCTCATTTAGGAAGGCCTCTACCTCACCAGCACACCACCTCTATACTTTAACTTAAAAACTATTTCATCCAAATGTAGTAAAGGAATTCAATTAGCTTTGGACTGTCAAAGGTTCTACCACCGGGAGACATTCGGAAACAAGTCAAGTATCACAATGTTTATTGATAGATACAAGTATATAAAATCAGGGCATGAACATGTCTTGATAAATTAAGCAGACTTAATTTCAATACTATAATAAGAGGGACCAATTCAATTTCTCACCATTTTATGTTTCACACCCACAAAAACCACTTCCAAGGGCATTTAACCACCTTTCCAAACTGATCGGTTTTTGTGCAAGTAAACCATGTTTCTTTTAAAAAGACTTGTGCACTTGCCCAGGCTCAAGGATATTAAAATCTAGCACATAAAGCCCATTACTAGAGGTAGAATTACAGGCAATATACTATTACAGCAACAACCATCGATTACAGTTAAGGATTCTCTGTAACAACCAAATGGATAATCAAATATTGCAACGACTCAAGTATTACACTGAGCAAAGTGCATTTCTACAGTATTCTGTGTTGCTATTCAGTTTTCTAACTTAACAGCCTATGATAACTGGCAGCAAAGAAAACCCTTGCAATAGACTGCTTCTGCTTGAGAACTTATGATGTAATTATTGCATGCTGCTAATACACTGTTATCTAAACATTAAAGATAGTCTACCATAAAATATTTTAGAGTATGATTAAGACATACTACAAAAACCTTATGCAGAAGAACATCCTATTGACATGTTTCTGCTTTAAATATTGTGAAACATTACAGCGGAATGAATTTTCGCAGTGGTTAGGTCAAATGCAGTTACATCATAGCAACAGTGTTTGCACAAATTTAAGGCTTTGGCTGGTTCTTTAGTCAGCTTCTTCTTCAGATTCTTCTTCTTCAGCAGTTTCCAGCCAGGTTAGCCACTGGTTTACCTGCAATCATATCAATGCAATTTCAGAAGCAGAAAGAGTAGACTGCATGGCACACATACAAAATTTCTACATTTCGCTCACGAGGCTTTCCCCTAAAATACTAGCATAAAAAGCAAGTATTTTCGGTAGCATACATGTCATCATGGACCTTTGCCCCTTTATTGGGGGGGGGGGGGGCGGGAAGAGAAGAGAAGGTCCTTTACTCCTATTTCCTCCCCAGCCAAATAAATGCCAGAAGGCATTCAATTAAGCTAAGTACTTAATACTTTTACCCACGCTCCCTGACTTCAATCACACAATGGAAAATAAGAACTTTTCAGTACAATTTGCTATGTCTGCTCCCATTGACAACACATTACCTGGAATAAGCTTTGCGCGTCTGCATGAAACGTCAGTTGCAGAACATATCCTCTTCTCCACTGCAACAATCACAACCTCTCATCACACTATTCCCTCGCATCAAGAAGACAAAAAAGCGCGTAACATGCCTAAAAAAAAAAAGACAGGTACAAATCAATATAGGCAGTTCCTCAGAAGCATTCCCTAGCTATAGAAAGCTCATGCAGGCTGACAATGCACATTAAATGAAGTTTCATTAATAAGTACGTTGCACAGGGTAAACTTTAGCTCCAGTTATAAAGTAGCACGCTACTATTATACGAGGCCTCTGACAGAGGTTACTAACACTTCGCTGGATGGTACCGATTTACTTTCCAATGCTACTGTATTTTGAGAGATTCTTACTTTGGAAAGTTGTGTGTTGAGATGCACCTGAAGTGCTACAGAGCACTCCTTGTAGATCAACTGGTCATGAAGAACTTCTATTACTTGCTTGAGGAAGCAGCAGTTGTTTTTCCTGCTCAACGCTCTTAGAAGGGCAGAGAAACTGGTCGCATTAGGGCTCACTTCACTTGAAATACTGCAAGAAGAAAAATAAGTTGTAGGAACATTGAAGTTAACTAAGACGGGTTAGGCAACCTATGGCACCATCCAAGGTAGCATGTCAGCTGATTTCAGTGGCACTCACACAGCCCTGCCTGACACCGATCCAGGGCCTCATTTAAATTAATTAAAGAACTTCTAACATTGAAAAACCGTATGTACTACAAAAAAGTTTAGTAGTAGAACTATGAAGAACGAGACCTCAAAACGTAAGATGACTACGGCACGTTAATTAGAGTGAAAATAAGACTGGCAACCACTTTGAAAGTGCCACCCGAAACTAGACTAGGAAGTACTTGACAATGTAAAGTACGTATAAAAAAAAAAAAAAAAAAAAAAAAAAAAAAAAAAGCGCACTTTTGTCAGTTGGTTAAATTCACTATCAATTTCTTCTACTTTCAACTCCTTAAAACTCCTCACATTAAACCCAAGACCAACAAAGGTCCTATTTGGGAAAGTACTCATTGGGGGAGGGATAGCTCAGTGGTTTGAGCATTGACCTGCTAAACTCAGGATTGAGAGTTCAATCCTTGAGGGGGCCACTTATGGATTTGGGGCAAAATCAATACTTGGTCCTGCTAGAGAAGACAGGGGGCTGGACTCAATGACCTTTCAGTTCTATGAGATAGATAGGTAAAGTTATTTGTGGGTCTGTTCTTCAGATGCAAGGAATCCTAATCTTGTTCCTTTGGACTTGGTTAGGGTCATTAATGCTGTTTAAAACACTAAAACAAGTCATCATGAACCCCTTCCTTGTGTAGGATCTTGTCTCTATATCCTCCTTCTCCAGGGTACACTTTATTCCAGCTATGTAGATACTGCATAAGCCATGAGTGAGCACAAGTCCATTTTTAACATGCCTGAACTACTAAAAAAGTATGATTAGTTCAGAGCAAACCTATCATCTCACCTTGTCATCAAAATATTCACAAATCCCTTATCTACATGAAGTTTGGGTGAAATGTTGTCTTTAATCCATTTATAGATGGCTTGAGGAGATGGATCCAACTTTATTTGCTTCAACAGTTCCTTCTCCAGTTTCAGAAGTGGGAACAAGAAACTCAGTCCTTTCCCTTCCAAGATCTCCAGCATACGATCCTTATTCTGATCTATTTCTAAGAAAAATTGAATGAAAATTCTGAATAACTAAGACAACTTTTGAAGGCAAACAGTGAACCAAACCAGCTTAGCTGACAAGGAGAGGTTACTTACAATTACACAGTAACTAGAGTTCACAATGTTTTGCTATGATGGGTGCTCCAGGTAACGATGTACATGCACCCATGCAGACTTGGAGATTTTTCTAATAGTGCCGAAGGGTCTGCACCTGCACTGTATGCCTCCTTGTGCTCTGGTATGAAGGAGGAGCAGACTATGATACTCCAGTTCCTTCAGAACCTCACAGCACAGTTAAGACTCCAAAGCAAATGGGAAAGGAGATAGTGGCAAAAAAACAAACAAACAAAACAAAAAAAAAAACAAACCCACCACCAACAACAAAAACACATATAGGGCCAAGACATCATAACGAATGCCAATTACTATGAATAGGTTTAAACTAGTGAAAATGGCAGATCCTCTGCAACTTCAAATCTTTAAAATCATGATTTGAGGACTTTAGTAACACAGCTAGATGTTATGGGCCTATTAAAAGGAGTGGGTTGTCAAGGTTCTGTGGCCTGTAATGTGCCAGTCAGTCAGATTAGAGCAAGGGTTCTGAACCAGGAGGTTGAGGTTAAATTGTGTGTGAGACAAGAATCATGAGCGGTTAGCCTCCATCCTCAAACCGCACTTTGCCTCCAGCATTTATATTAGTGTTAAATATAATATTAAAAAAAGCTGTTTTTAATTGGGGGTCGGGGAGGAGTTGCACTCAGTTTTACAGTGTGAAAGGGGTCATCAATTCAAAAGTTTGAGAACCCCTGGGTTACAGGGTCACCATGGTCCCTTCTGGCCTGAAAGTCTATATGTCTAAGTTAAGTAACTTCTTTGAGTTATTGTCCCTATAGCTGTACCACATGAAAGTCCCAAGCAGTTCCTTAATGTGGAGGAAGGTGCTTAGGAGATGGATTCTGTACAGTGTAGAACAGCTTCAAAGGCTATGTACACTCTGAAGTCATGATGCTAAGGGAGGATCAGGTGGCTGACTTGCAAGTGTCCTTGGCGGGCACCTTCTTAAGGAGGACAATGGAATTAGATGAACCCTCATGGACTAAGCAATGACTCGAGGGGGTTCATCCCAGAGGGCAAAATGCACCACCATATCCACTTCAGTCTGTGAGGATATTGGATGACCCCCCTCCAAAGGACAGATTTCAGGGAAAACTTTTGGAGGACTTCCTTTGAAAAGGACAGAAAGCCAGGGCTCATTTTATATCCTACTCTTCATACATAGTCTCTGAACCTTATCCAAGTTGCACTTGTCTAGAGAAGACAGCTGAATGTCCTGACTGATGTCCAGTCCAGTGATACTTTATGGAAGAAGTGTGTGATAGGCCTGTAATGTAACTTTGTTCAGAAAAATCACAGCATATGGTGGGTCAACCATGATGGCTTCCAGTTCCCCATTCCTTCTGGCTTAGGCAACTGCCAAGGAACGAAGAGCTGAAGGACAGATGTAGTAGTAAGCAGGTTGCCCTGTGTCTGAAGAGAGATCCTCTTACTGTGTTAAGCATTAAGCTGAAGTTCCAGGGTAAATTGTGGTCCTACACTGGAGGGAACCGATTAAAAAAAGCCCTTAAGGAATCTTGTTGCAGGATATGCAAAGGGTTTTTTTCCTGAGTGGCAGATGGAACAAGCCCATCAATTTCAGGATTAGAACAAAAGCTGAAGATAGATTTCCTGTTATTCAGAAGGACATGCAAGAGTAGAAGTACTTCCAGATCTGGTACACTCAACATTATGTATCTTCTATTGATTCTCCCCTGTTATCTACCTACACATAGAACCAACTGAATTTCAGGAGGACATTACTGCTTTAAGCCTGAGAAGCAGGGATGATAAGCTTGGGCAGGTTATGGAGCCCAACTACTGGGTCAGGAGGGCAGTCAAAAGAAATTATAGACACAGACCAGATGGGTCAGGAACCACACCAGTCTTGGCCACACTACAGTTATGAAAGCTATCATGGCTTTCTCTCATTTCAGTTTGAGAAGGGCTTTATGGATCAGTGAAATTGGAGGGAAGACATGTAAGAGACCCCAGGGACCACTGTGCCAGAAGACCATCTCCCAGGGAGTCACAACTGTGTATCTTCCACACACTGTGCTCTGAGAAAACTGGCATTTTAAGTTGGAAGGCATGGCAAAAAAGAAGGTCTACCTGAGGAAGGTCCCTGTTCAGGCTATCTTCCAAAAATACCACATCTGTCAGCTTCCACTTATGATCTTGATGGCACTACTAGCCAAAAAGAATCTCCAATTAAGAATGCAATGGCACGCAAACATCCTCATCTCAGCATCCATATAGACAACTTGAAGAATATCATGGATACTATAGCAAATATAAGTCAGTGGGGTAGAAAAAACCTGATTAATTTAAGAAATTCTACTATATGACAAAGTTATTTATTAACTGACATCCCCCTCCCACAGAATGTTTCACAGCATTTTCCACGCTAGTGCACTTTATAGAAGTTGAAAGATAAAATGATTAATGTCATGTCACAGTAAGTATTTTGATCACTTACCTGGCAACATCTTCTGCATGTTGACTTTGCTTTGTTGGAAGAGTTCAGTTAGCCATTCTCGGTCTTGTAACTTAGCTAACTGCTGAAGGCAAAGCAAGAAGAGGGGGAAATGGGTGCCACTCTCCAGTGGTTGAGCCAGTTCTGAAATGCTCACCAGTTCTGAAATAATGGCACGGGCTGCAAACTGTGCTAAGTAGGATTTCACCAAAGGGATGTCTACCTCCAGTTTGGGACACTGGTCCAATACATTCAGGAATGCCTAAGAAAAGGGAAGAATATTAAGTTGTCAGCAACATGATTAGTCTAGGGAACTACAAGATGAAAGAGCCGTACATGCAAGCACTATTCTTTCCAAAAGACACGAACTACATATCCAGTGAAAAGTGTGTCTATTATTTAGAGTAGTACCTGTATTTACTATAGCAGTGGTTTTAAAAAATTTTGTATTGTGACTCCTTTCACATAAGCCTCTGAGTGCAACCCCCCCTTATGCATTTTGGGGATGGGGAAGAGGAGACAAGTTAATGGGGGCTGGGAGCTATCTGTCCCGCAGAGCTGATAACTTGCAATCCTCATGCAACCACCTTGCGACCTCAAGAATTATGACCCCCAGTTTGAGAACCCTTGTACTATAGGATATTGGTGTGGGGGGGAAGGAGAGTGTTTTCTCAATTCCTTGATATAATTTTAATCTAGTCAGTTTCACCATTTTCACGTGTGGATCTTGACACAGTATCCACTGAGACTGTCACATTTGAAATAGGAATGTAGTTGTAAAGCCACAATTGGGACAGGCACTTACAAAGTTAGCATTCAAATAAACTTACAGTTTTTAAGCGGACTACCTTTTTGAAGCTAAGCATCAAAAAGAGAACCTTTAACTCAAAAAGAACTCCAGAGCTACAACATGGAGTACCTGCATGAAGTTGTCACTAGTGGCTATTCCTTCCTGTTTGAGTAAGCTGATCAAAGCACTTGCTTTCTCTTTATCTTCATCTGATCGGTCTAGGGATTGAATGATTACTTTGCTCAACATCTCAGGTATGAAGGGCTTTGGAGCCCTCATTTCTCTCACACCACTGATAGCATCATTTGCATTTCCATTGTTCAGATAGTCAGTCACAACAGCTTCCTGAAATAGAAATGAATCTGAGCTCCAATGATTTCTTGCAGTAGCTGTGTCCCGTGTGGAACAGAGTACAACATTAACTTACAGTGAGTTTAAGCAATTCTTCCTTAGAAGGTGGCGGCTTTTTACTGATCTTTGCAGGCTTCTCTTGAATAAGTGGTGGATTTGTTTTGAGACCAAGCTGAGGAGGCTTGAAAATAAGTGATAAAGTTTAGGGTAGTTTCAGAAATCAAATATTTGGTTACATTTATTCAAATCTTTTACTGAAACTACAGCCAGAAGAAAACAAACCCTGTATTCTTTCCAACGTTGTTTTTTATATACGATTGTGATTTATCTTGATGCATGTGCAAGAGCTACTTTAGTTGTCAGCGCTTAAACTGCATACATATTTATACAGAGCTAAACAACAGGCAGTTATCAAATTAGGATATTTACCTGTCCCAAAGGTGGTGTCTGAGTCCGTGGTGGTTGTGCACTGGGAGGAATCATAGTTATTTGGGGCTGAAGCTTTGGCACTTGGTTCTTATTCATTAGAAAAGATTGAGCAGGTCTCAGGCTAATCTGTAAGAAGACAAATCCTAGCTCATCAAATTGCTGAAGTTCCCTGGCAAGTCACTAAATAATCAGTCTCTCACAAGCCCTGCTAATGTAGTGTAGTGACTCAGGACACTTTTTGTAAGTCTGATCTTGATCTCATGCCAGTTTCACACTAGTGTATTCAATGGGATTATTTCAGAATTTACACTGGTAAAACTGTAATCAGGATTAGGCCACATGTGTACTTCAACGCTCAAGAACAACAGGATGAACCACGGATAAAAGTTCCCATTTGAAACAAGATGTGTTAATATAAAAGTGCCTGTATATTTAAGTCTTGGCTTAAATCAGTATCAAAACATAATATTGCAAGTTTTAGCCTTGGGTTGGTATTTTGATGACTGCAAAATAGACCCAAAGTGATTTGCTTTGAAAACAGATGCATGGCTATTAGATAAGCCAAGATTTAAAGGAAAAATATTTGAGTTGACATCTTGGCGACTGTGTCAAATGCAGAGTAAAACTCTGCATTACTGTACATGCATATCAGTTTTAAAATTGACGTAAATATTTTATCATGGCCAACCACTCCCCAAAGCAGACCTTAAAAACACAATACAAGTTTTGGGGGTTTTTTTGTTTAAGACCAGATGAAGAGCTCCTTTATCTGAAAGGCCAGAGGTATTGACCATGCTTTAGGAAAGAAAAATCCTGAGAAATTGCCCTCATATCTCATAATCTTGCTCACAGGACACTGGACACTCAAGGATAATGAGGGTTAAAGTGAAAGTGGAGAAGGGACAAAGAAAAAAAGGAGGAGAAGATAAGAAATAGAGGTCCAGCATTAGTCCTCATAATAACGCGTCTTGCTATAATCATTGGGCAATATATTAAGAATGCTGCAAGTAATGTAGGTATATACCTCATCTGCATTAAGCTGTCCTTTCTTAGAAAACCGAGGTGGCATATCCTTCGACTGTCCTTGTTGCTGGGATAACAGTCCCTGATTCTGGTTATGGTAGAGCTGGCTTTGCCCCTATTTCCGAGAGAGAGAGAGAAAGAGACAGAGAGAAAGAAGTGCAGATGATGGGGATGCAAAAAATATGGTAGTAGTACCAAAGGAACTAGAAAATATTTGCCAGGGAAGGAAGAAAGAGGAAAATAAAGTAGTGTATTCTATCCCTAAAACCAGGGCCATAGATTTAAAAGAAATAAATCGACACATTACACACTGACTCAGTCATAAAACGTGCACCTTCCCTGGCAATAAAGAAAGAAGTCTCCCTTGCATCAGTGTCTCTTTTTTCAGAGGAGTGGGGGGGGGGGGGTTGGGAAAGAAATGACTGTAGTGTGCAAGAAGTGCTTATTTTCTTACCAGCTGTAAGAATCTTATACAAAAAACACAGATGACCATCATCCATCTGGAAGCCTGCACATCTGTCTCAATCTAGAGAGATTCCAAAACTAAGGTTTCAGACAGACAATCACCAAAAGTCTTCCTTACCTGATTTTTCAAAAAAGATTTCCCTAGATCTCCAAACTGGGATTGGGCAGGAGGCATGAGGTGTCCCCCATGGCCATTGAAAAGTTGATTTGAACGATGACGTCCCATGGTTGGTGAAAATCTATCCTGAATAACTCCTGGACCAGTACCAATTCCGCTACCTGTATATAGGAAGGTGAATGAGAACACAGACAGTTCATGTACATACCTGACATTCAAGAAAACGCTGCTGCTGCATTCAAGAGAATGCTGCTGCTGCCATGGCAGCTTTAGGATTTCAGTTTACCTGGCATCTGTCCAAACATATCAGCAAGCCCTCCAAGTGGGTCCCTGTCAAGTTTCATCCTGGGTGGCATAAACGGTCCCTCCAGAAAGAAGTCACTTCTCATCCCTTGAGCCATAGGAGCAGGAATAAAGACTCCCAGATCCTTCAAAGACAGATTTAGAATCTTAGTTCTGCTAGTCCAGAATATGTATTACCAGTCTATTCAGATTCTAGAATTAAGATTTTAGTCGGAGTCCAGGAGTTTGACCAACCCCCCTTCATGCAAACATGCCACAGATGACCAATAATACATCATTACATTTGGTGCAAATGTATATGGAAGTACTTACTTTTACTGCATCTTGACGGATTTGATTGATAGTCTTTGGTCCATTGTCAAGAAAAGCTTTGCGAGGAACCCAGTTGTGTTCTCTCAACTCCACAGTATCCTAAAGAAAAAAAAGCAAAAACCTAATGTACAAAAAAAAAAAAAAAAAAAAAAAAGGAGAGGGAAAAGAGAGAGGGGGGAAGAGAGACAAAAGGGCAAGAAACAAGACTAGCACTCTTACCTGCAGCAGGAAACGAATCCTTGCTGGCAATTCCTTACTTAACATCAAGGAGCGCATACGGGCAAAGTACTGATCCATTAAGGACTAAGACGAGAAAGAAGCCAAGTTTAACTTTGTTGCTTAAAGTTGCAGTTTCCCCCTCAATAATCCCTCTTTTCAGTATTACAAATTACATTTAATATGTGGCAGTATTCCAATTATCTACAAATGGTAAAGAGAAACAGGCTGTCATCCTCCCCTTGTTTCTCATTTCCTTAACGGAATGGTTTGGACTGAACTGTAGCTGAATCACTAGATTATCTTCTGCCCAAGTCACTGTGAGGCAAAGGTCAGAAATGTCTGTCAATACTATTTAGCTTTGTAAACATTTGACAGTGACAAGCTACTAAAAATAACTAGGAAGACAAGACAAGTCAATCTTAAGAGACCAGGGGTAGGAAAGCTATAGGCCACAAAACTCACATCATGTAACTAGTTCCTTGTGCTCAGAATATAATCATACAGCATTTCTGGGATAAAAATTAGTATTCACGTACATAATTCCTCAACTTTCTAGAGTTAAAATTGTGAAAAAGCAACTTATTACTGCTCCCCGACCCCCCCCCTTTTTTTTTTTTTTTTGCACAGAGAGCCATTTAAAAAAAAAGTGTTAGTACTTCAGTTTGCAAGACAGACATACCTTGGCTTTTGCATGGTCTAGTCTAGGTCCCACTGTCCTCATTATCTGACAGAGGCACTCCAAATCCTCCCCCATATCCTTGAGTTGGACTCTCTTCTTCTTTTCCAAAAGCTAAAGATGGATTATTTCCATTAAGAGGGGGGATCTTTTTTGCAGACAGTTACAATGTTAATTCAAAATACAGACTGTTCTCCCTTCTCTCTCTATATGGAGCCTTATCCTGCAAGATACCTGGACCAAATTAAAGCCTCATCTTGGAGAATTCTTATAGAACTCTTAATAAAAGCTATGTACTGAACTGAAAGTTGCCCATATAAAAAAAAAAAAAAAAAAGGAAAAAAAAAAAGAAAAAAGTATTTTGCACTGCCATTAACTATTCAATTTTTCCTACATACACACCCTAAAAAAACACAAACATCTCTTACAGCAGTATTGACTATTTTGCACTTGATGTTAGCTGTAAAGAACTATTTTACTGAGGTGGTACACACCAAATTTAGGAAATCCTGACACTTACTGTTTTGATGCACTTATGAAGGATAGATTCATGAATAAGATCAAGCTTGCCAAGTTCTCCAATGAATTTGATGTTCCCCAGCATCTTGATCTTGGCAATAGCTCTCTGTTCCTCCTCCTCCGGGAGGAGGGGGCCATCACGCTTATCATAGACTGGACATAAGAGATATTGGTCAACAATACTGGACAAATATGCATAAGATATAAGTCTAGATTTAATATAGAATAGTTTTATCTTACTATCAACATTTCTGGTGCGATTTTCAAATTCATCTTGAAGTTTAGAAATTAGGAGGCGTCTGAATGTCTACAAACGAGATATAATCAGGTTTCAGACCAATGCAGTTATCCACACAAGCAAGAAGTTCAAATTTTCAGTGAGAGAGAGAGAGAGAGAGAGAGAGAGAGAGAGAGAGGAATAAGACACTCACTGTGCTTTGCTTCTGTCCTGGATGACACTCTGCTGATGGGCCATCAAAGTTGGGTGCATCTTCTGCAAGCCGCAGACATAGTTGAGCATACAGGGAGCTATACTTCGGCTCTTCAAGGGCTTTGTCTACGATCTAAAGAAAATAGTATGTTTCTAGTACAGTAACTGATTAGACTTTAATTAGAACTTTAAGATACTCTATCAGGATTAAGTAGTGAATATGTCCAATAGGACACTAACAGAGATGATTTTTAGAACTGCTTTATTTGGGGCAAAATACCCAATCATAAAATTACAAGAGTCACTCTTTATGTGTGACTTGTTCCAAATGGACTCCTAGTATTTCCTAACCTCTTATAGCCTTAGGCCCCATCTACACGACCCGTGAAAATCGATTTTAGATACGCAATTTCAGCTACGAGAATAGCGTAGCTGAAATCGAATATCTAAAATCGAGTTACTCACCCGTCTTCACCGCGCCGAATGGATGTGCACGGCTCGCCATGTCTAATCTGGAACTCCGTTTGTTTTGGTGGAGTTCCGGAATCGATGTAAGCACGCTCTGGGTTCGATATATCCCCGTCTAGACGAGACGCGATATATCGAACTCCAAGCTTTCGATTTTAACGCGCCGAAATGGCGCGTCGTATAGACGTGGCCTTAGAGAACTCTAGTGTCTTGCGTAATCTTCAATAAACTGGTATTCCAGTGTTAAAAAAAATACCCTCCTCCGTCCCCTCCAACCATCTCGGAATCTATTATAGCCTTACAACACTGCAATGGGATTTAAGACAGTAATTGTGCCTGAGCTCATGATGAGTGTATTTGGTTCTGCCTCAGCACCAGAGGGATCACAGCATGGTGTACGTGTCTGTGGACTAGATTCTCTCTCAAAGTCCCTGCCAGCCCCATTTTAGTTCACTTGACTATGTAAATTACTTAAATATAAAGCACAAGGATGGGTAGTACAGTACAACTCTTGTTTTTCACAGTATAACTACTACTAGTAGCAATGTTTCAAAAAAAGCTACACTATCACTTGGCACTCAAAGTGTAACACAGAGTCCCAAGACCACCTACAGAAATGTCAGAAGCATTTGTGGCTAGTAAAAGCCTGCTTCAGATGAAAAAGCCTTCACATCCTGTACTACTGCAGAAACCTTTACCAGGAAGGGTTGTTTTAATATATGAATAGAAAGTTAAATTGGTTGTTATTTAGGCTGCTGCTTCTCTTCCAGTTGTAATCCCCAATATGTAATAAAATTAAGTTTTGGGCAATTTTCCTTCATCTATTTGGCCCTATTTTATATTAGAATTGTTCCTGATAGACTTTAACCAAGATTATTCATCCTTTATGCAAAAACTCTTAGTTTTAGAGTACAATCACTTAGATATTCTTATTGAATACTAAATTCATATGTACTTAAAATACACCTGACTTACCAGTAGTATGATCCCTTTTAGAATGAGCTTAGACTCTACACCCACATTGAGGAGCTCAAGGCATAGCTTGTCAAACTTTTCAGGAGTAAGTTTATTTAGTATGCTAGAAGAAGAAAAAAAAGAGTTAGAGGAATCAGTTATGTTTGTAAAATGTTCACATAGCCCATACAGTTTAATTTGTGTGAGTTGGGGTTAAGATTTGAGTTGTCCTGGTTTTCTTCCATTTATCATTTTAGGTTAAGTGTTAACTAGAGGCGGCTTTTCAGGGCACATGACAGAAGACAGACAGCTACTCAGGAATCTCTGACCAGCTTCAGGAATATTCTCTTGTAAGCTTATGCACATGTATTTGCCCCCCTTTCTAACCCTTTCATTAGGAACCATGTATTTCAATTTTAAACATACAAGACAGTGGTTTCAACCTCTCATTTGTGGACCTCTAAAAGCTTGTTGGGGGGGGGGGGGTAATTTTTAGTATTCCACTTTGCCACTCAATATTAACCTTAAAAACAACAGACCAACTCACCCTCTTACTTTCCTGAAGATTGCATCATGTCGTTCTTTGTCATTTGCGGAGTCGTCATCTCGTCTAGTGCTTCGTGAAGGAATCCATTTCTGAGCGTTTTGCCCTGGGGTTTTCCCCAGGAACTCGCTATATTTATTGAAAAATATAAATAAAGGAAGCAAACTGAGAAAAGAAGATCTTGCTCAAATGTTGTCATAAGCAACATAAGCTTTGAATGTCATCTTAGATTTAGGTTATGAACCTGCAAGTAGTTGTGCAATAGGTGCTCCCATAGCCTATGGGGACATTATGGAGACCCACATACTTCTTTTGTAGGATTGGGTGTTCTCTAGTGTCCCCACCAACTCTTCTCCACACCCCTTTGATTTCGTTTCAGTAAAATGAAATCTGTTAGTAATTGCCTACAGTTAGCCAGTTTAACTAAAAAACAAAATGTGTCTAGTATACAAAGCTGGAATAAGACTTGTCAGTGTTATCTGTTAGGAAGGTAACAAAAGCTGACAAAAGTCTAATCACATGGTGTCTTAGAGAAGTTTACAGGTTTGAGATCAATAATTGCTGTTATGTATGTATGCAGACTCTTTATTTATGGCTATATAGGACATACCTGTTGCTGGCAGTCTTGGGATAGTGCTGAGGTGCACCCCTACTACCTCCTCCGCCTGAAGAAGCACTGTTTCAGAGAAGAATATATCCTTATTCAAGGCTTTTCAAAAGTACTCTCTCTAGCACAGGCCTAGCTACACAATTTTTTTGTATATTTTATTTGAAAGTTTACCTATACATCCTTCAAACAGAAGTTAAAAGTGATACAATTAATCTGTCCCTTAGCATATGAAACTAACTTAACATTCTCAGAGAAAGTTGAACATATATATTGTCAGACATTTTGCTTTTGACTTATTTCACAATAGTTTGTCATGATATAGGGGGGTGGGCGCGCAGATGGACAACACCTACCTGAAACGAGAAGCACCCCCTTCTGCAATCGCACTCTCCACTTTGGCGGCTTGACAACGAAGAATCTTCAAAAGAATAATAAATTGACAAGGTGGGGGGGAAAAAACCTAGAATGACAAATCAAGAGTTCATATTACTGTTATAAGCACAAGCGAATAATTGTTCTTCTCTTCAGCAGGATGTCTATTAACAAACCACATTAAAAAAAAACCAAAAAAAACCCCCATAGTTAAATTCAAATAAATAATAAAAAGTCCCCTAGAGCTTAAATACAGTTTGAAAGTCAATTTGTTCCTTCACTTATGTGCAACACTTGATAACATAAGGGACTTCCTTAGAAAGCTCGATTATGCGACCATGATTGTCTCTTGTGGCCAAAAATAAGGTCTAAATTCTTGCCTGAAAGACAGCTTTTTCTTACAGGTTATTTAAAAAATATATATATATATATATATATACACACACACACACACACACTCTCTGTCTGATGTCATATTCGCTTAAGATTTTGTCCAGTTTTAAAATAAAGATTTATTTGAAGTATTGTGAAGTTTGGCAGGAACAGCCACACAATAATGTCAAATCTAACAGGAATGCATCCTGAACACTGTAGTGTGAACAGATATGCCAGATCATAAAGTGTTTAATCCAGGCGTATTTAAGATCACATGAATATCTAATCCATATGAAAGATAAAGCAGTTCTGTGGTTAAAATGATTAAGCCCCATTTGCTTCACCCTACAAATGGTTAAGATTCAAAGATGGAGGTAGTCTGATCATGCCCGGAAATGTGGGTGGCCTTTAAAAGAAAAATCAGAGCAGTACTCATCATGGAGATAATCTGCTCTGAAGACAAAAGATCGAGCATCTGAACAGTTCTTTGTTTCAAAATTTTGCTTCCACAGCCTTTTCTACTAGCTCAACCATTTTAAAAAAATTAAGCGATGAGATAAAGCATGATGGAGCCTAGTAGAGTTCTCCTCACCAGAGAATAAAACCATGAAAGGTGTTTCCCCCTGAGGAAGTCCCCCCCACGCCCCCCCCCCATCCTATGCGCGTTTGGCAGGTAAACGCTACGTCCTATTCTTTAGATATACTTTCCACTTGAGCAATACACCTTCTAATCCTGCCCTGGCAGCTCCCCCCCCCGCCCTTCTCTCCAGCAGCCTGCTCGGGCTGGGGGCTGCGGGAAGGGAACAAAGGGGCTGCTGGAAACGCAGGCGGCAGCACCGGCACCTCCGCAGGACACAGGCACTCTCCCCCCTACCACACGGAGCCCCGAGCGCCCGCCCCGCCGCCCCGGGCGCCGCCCGTTCCTAGGCTCGGCAGGCCGGGCCGGCTCTTTGTTCTCGGCGAGGGAAGCAGGAAGCCCCCACCCCGCCCTCTGCAGGGCGACGAGCTGCTCCCCTGTTACTCGCAGCCCGCCCGGGCCTCCCGCCCAGACAAAGCGCTTCCCCCTGCGCTAGCGCAGGGAGGCACTGGAAAAAAAAATGGGGGGGGGCGGGCGGTGATGACGTTCCTCCGGATCGAGGGGCTCGCCCGCCCCCAGGGAGGGGTCCCTATGGGGGCGATCACGGTCCCGAAGACGCATCCCTCTCTTGGGCAGGTCGGGGTCAGATCAGGGCCCCTCACCTTCCCTCCCGATGTGCGCGAGGGCAGGCAGCTTCTCCGGGGTTACGCGGCAGCCACGCTGCCTTCCCCGGAGGACTCAAGTCTCTGCTTCCCCTTCACCCCGCCGCGAGCGGCTGAGGCGCCCTTCCAAGAGCAGAGCCCGTAACCTGCCCCCTCCGCCGCGCCTCCCCACGCCCGGCCCGCTGCCAGTCCCTCCCTGCGGCTTCTCATCCGAGCCGGAGGGGCTGCGAGTCTCTCCCCTTCGCCCACCGACCCGGGAGAAACCGGTCCCGACGGCCGGGGCCGCCATTTTGTAGTGAAGAAAGAGGAGGCGGCGAAAAGAAGATGGCGGCCATTTCAGTGGCGGCCATTTTAGACAACAGTAACCCCCCCCAGCGCTGTCCGCCGGCACCGGCTTCCTCACCTTCCCTGGGGCCTCGTCAGCTTCACTGGGTCCCGGTGGCTACCAAGGGCGGGGGGAGAGGCGACAGAAGGGAGGGGGAAAGAGGGGACCGGGGTAGGGAGGGGGGGAGCGTACGACGCAGGACGAGCCTCCGAATCACCCAAGCAGGAGCAGCCAAAAGCTTCCTTCGACCACCTCCATATAGATCCAACTCACAGCCGCTTCTAACGCGCACTGAGCCAGCCCCACTAACTTTATTACCCTGCGCCCAACCTACCCCGCCTCAGCGCAACAACAGCCAATTGCCGCCGGAGACTCCGCTCACCCTTGCCAATCACAGCAGAGGAAGGGGGCGGGGATAGAGCAAAGATGGGGGAGGCGGGAGCAAGGAAAGGTTGGTTGAATAGCAGCACCTCCGCAGTGCAGCACCGGTATGCGCGAAGGCATTTACGGTAAGAGGTTTGCGTAGCTGACTGGGTGAAAGGGGGGCGGTTGCGCAAGTGGCGCACCCATTCAGTGGGTGCTGCCTGCCTGTCTCCCTTGTTTGCTGTTTGTTCCTATGTTTCTCCCATCAGGCAGTCTCCTGCTTCAGGAGGGTGAAGGAGCTGTCCCTATGCAGTACATCAGGTTGCCCTGGTTACAGCGAGCAAGGAGAGGGAACGTTTTACTACTCATCCTCTATGACCAGGTTGAAAACACACTTACACACCTCCCATAGTGTTGCCAGCACTCACGGTTATACATTGTAATCTGAGCCTGAAAACAGCTGCATGAAGGACGGTTGCCATGGGGGCTGTAGGGGTCTAGTCCCCTGCAACCAATTCTAGGGTTACATTCCCTGTTTAGGGGCCAGCTAGGGTACAGTAGATGGATTCAGCTGGTAGAGCTGTTCAGTCCATCACATGGCATCATGCAACTGACATAGTTGACAATGAGTTAGGAGGCTGGTTCTGACTTGCATAGTTTATACTGTGTTTAACAGTCATTCCTGAACATGGTTGTAGCTATGGTAGCACAGTTGGATGCCTTGCCATGGAAGGACTTTTGCTGCTGCTGTGACTGAGAGCACATGCACATTTCACAATGCAGGTATGAGGCAGATGAAAGATTTTCCTTACATTATAAATCACAGTTCTTTCCTCCTCTTAGCTGATATTTTTGCACATTATTTTAGAGTTCAATCTTGTCAATAGTAATCATCATCGGACATATCAAACCTGCAAAAAAACAAAACACAAACCCAAAACGCAGAATTGGGCTTGTTTTTCGCTTAATTGACTTGTGAGTTGCCCGTTGGCTAGTTTTTGGGTTGTTGCTTTTTTTCTTTTTTTTAATTGGCTCCCAGCAAGCAGGGGGGAAAAAGAGTTGAGGTGCACAGCAGGCCCATGCCAGTCCCAGACTGCATGCCAGGGGGATCTAGGCCCAGGTTTTTGTCTAGAACCGTGATTGTTCAGCTTGCAAGACAGACTTCAAAATATAGCTGTTCTCCCAAACTATTGTTTTTTCCTCACTTTTCAGAGGGTGGTGGCAGAAATAAAATGACACGTTTGAGTAGATATCAGGATGGTTATAGGAGAGTCTGAGTTGGGGGGCAATTGGGAGGATTCTACTTATTGACATTGGTCCAAAGTGCATGTTATAAAGATTAAATTAATATTTTATATATGCAGCCTGAGCTTTTAAGGAGCATACTCTAATCACTTAAAATAAACAGAGCCCTGTTTGGAGCACTAAACTGTCAGCTACAACTATAACCATGTTATAAGTTGTGAAGCATGGTAAACTATGCTTAGCAGTAAGTGTTGCTCCTTCTTCTGACAGTCTCAACAATCTGGAAAAAATAGTAGGAGAGGTCTAGGCCAAGGGCGTTACAGGTAAGTACCCAGCAGAGGCTGAGTATACTCCTGTACTCTACCTAGTGTTTACACAATATACTAGTTCTAGAAGAGTGGTGGTTAGATGACAGGAAGGGTAATCTCTTCTTCCAGGAATAATAGCCCAACTTCCAGGCCTAGGTCCCAGAGAACTCTTGTATCAAGAATGGACTCTAAAACAGAGACAAGGCAGAGAGCAAACTCTCCTACAGCTCACACAGCCATTTCTTCCTGAACTACTGACCTCTACGAAGAACTTGCATAACCCCAAACTAACAACAATCTTGTGTGCCATCCCAAAGCTGAACATTTGCTTGCACACTAGACGAACTTGGAAGACTGTGTAACAGCACCACCTCATAATGTGTACCATAACAATATTATCATTGTCTAAGGCTTGGTCTACACTATAGAGATAAGTCAACTTAAGGCATCTTAAGTCAACCTAATTATGTCAGTGTTTACACTAGAATACTGCTTCTGTCAAAGTAAGTGGCCTGCTACACTGACATAACTCCACCTCCATGAGAGGTATAGTGCTTATTTCAATGTAGTTAGGTATCTGTGTAGACACTGCATTACTTAGATCTGCTGTTGGCTGTCATTCTTGTCAGTTTCATGGCTTCAGCTGTAGCAGTTGTGAAACTGACAAGAATGTCAATTACACTGCTGGTAAGCTTCCAGCAGTGAAACTGAGCCTCTACTTGGCTCACAGCTCAGGCTGTCACCCTGGGGAGGGTGGGTTACTTCACCATGAGCTCCACACTGCTGTCAGTGTTCCACTTCAGTCATGCAACTGCTCCTGGTGAGGATGTGCATCATTGGTGGCCGGTACAATAGGCCAGGCAGGTTAAGCCTCCCCTAACCCAGGCAATAGCCCCATCCATGCTTTGCTTCAAAAATCTCACCCTTGCTCCCCTAAAGCCATCAGGGGCTGACTTTGTTCCAGCGGCCTGGAACTTATCTGGCTGGCAGCCCGACGCACTCAGGCCAGCCTGAGGGTTGGGCCAGTGCTTGGTCGTGCCCGGTCCTTGGGCCTACTGGTGGCCTGGGGCAGCTTGGCGCGGCCAAGGGCCAGGATCAACTTAGGTCAGCCCACAGGCACGCCGGTGGCCAGGGGTGACTCAGCCGGCTGGCAGGTCCGGCGTGGTGGGTGGAGGTGTCAGGCTCATGCTGGCTGGCAGCCAAGGGCCGCTCGGGCAAGTCCATGGCTGAGGGATTGGGGTGGTTTGGCCAGGGCTTCTCTGGCTGCAGGGGGAGGGTGGGCCCTCAGGGCTCTGGCGGGCGAGTGGGGAAGGGGCCAGGTAGGTGAGCTATCCTTCCTGAAGTGTGGGAGGGTTCACCCACCACCCATGATGTACACTATGGGCAGAAGGAGGGTAGCATGAACAACAACAACCAATTGAATTACTGCAGTGGCTGTAGGATGACCTAAATTAAAATCAGCCTAATTCTGTAGTGTATACAAGCCATAATACAATTATAGCTTGCAGTTCAGTGTTTTGGTAGGGATGAGGCTTTTAATTTGTATTGAGTAAAATTTACCCCTGCACTATTTAAAAATAAATGTCATGCACAGACACATATGCTATATATAGGTAAACACATGTAGGGACTGTTTTAAAAGAAAAAGAAAAACTAGGAAGCTCAAGATTTCTTTATGACTTAGGGTGGAGGAATATTTTTTTCCCTCACTTGTGTTTTGTCAAAAGGCAGCCTTTCCAAGGAGCTTTACAGCAACAACGTGGGCCTTAAGCCTGCATGGGGTTCACACAGGCAGACCTCCACACCTGTCCACAGCTCCACCCATATCAGCAGGGTTCCATGTGGATGTAGGGTCTGTGCACACAGAGGCGATTATGAGATCAAGGCTTCAGATATTAAAGCACAGTTATTTAGGGTGTTACCAGGCTTCTGTCAAGTAAAAGATTTTGAATAGTAGTACAGAATAGATCCAAAAATGTGTGTTGTTGGGGTTTAAAAAAAAAAAAAAAAGTGTAAGAAGTACTCAGAATTCTGGAAAACCAAATTGAAATGAGGGATTGTGTTTTGCTTTCAGTTACAGGACATTCCCCTACAGAGCTTGCAGTGCAAATATTCCAGCACTGTGCTAGAGTACAGGATCCCAAAGTGGAAGTGAAATAAAAGCTCAATCATTTGACTTTCTCTAATTAGTCTTTGTTGGGCAGTGGGTAGAAGCCACTATTTATTTATGTAAGCAAATTATGTGGGTGTTGATTAGCAGACCATTGTATCAACCTCATTACTTTTTAAAAAAAAACAAACTACACTACAAAATATTGACTTCTATATTATAGTTAAAAAAATGAACATTAAACTACAATTGCTAAATAAACTAACAATACAGCTCATGGTGCATGATCCTTACTTTTTTAAATTGTGCTTTTTCTCTTAGGCCCTGACACTGCAAATGTGCATGTAAGTAGCTGTGTACATAAATAGTCCCATTGACTTGAATGAGACTATACAGGCGCATAAATGTTTGAAGAAGTGGGCCATTAATGTGAGCCTGCAAGGTGTTGAGTATCTCTGGAGAGTTGGTTTCCCTTCCTCTTTACTACTGCTAAAAATGTTGGCAGGACAAATTAGGCTTTGAAATACCAGTGTCTTGTATATTGCCCATCTTAACAGTACCACCAACCAACACGGAAGGCACATCATTGCTCCCATCTGAGAGAGGCATGGCCCAATCACTAGTACAGTATCCAGCACACATCTTACTTGAAGGAGTTTCTATATTATCCCACTTTGCTCCAGACAGTCAGCCATACATTAATCAGTTTCAATACCCCCTTTGACCGGTCATCTGTGGTCCTGATGACTAACTTACGATAAAGGTTTCTCCAGACTACCCTATCATCACCCCTTTTCTCCCCTTTAAATATCTTCTTTTTCCATAATGTCACTTATACTGAAAGCCAGCTACTCAATGTCTGGAAGAATCCAGGGCCAAGACTGATCTAGCTATACCTCTCCTCAGCAGCTGCCTCTCTGTGGGTATGTGGGAATAAGTTGCCTCTTTAACAAACAGTTATTTATAATCTTTGTTCCATGTTTTGTGCCATCTCTGTGACAGATTTGCTCTTGATGCTGCTGTTCATTGGCACCTGGCCTGTCCCTGAAGGTGGGGTCCACTGCCTTTTTTGTTGGTAAAGAAAGAAAAAGGTTGGTAAAGAAAGAAAAAGAAAGAAGCCTTAATATCCTTTCTTCACCATACATCAAAAACATGGTTTTCGACATGGACTGCTAACTCCAAAAGTAAAAACTCAGTCTGGTCCTTTAGAATCTAAATCCAGTTTCAGTAGAGTTTCAGGGTAACTGCATCTGTATCTCCCCCTCCATGGTCCCTCAAGGGCACCCGCTGAAAGGTTTTTGGCTCCTAGATGTCACCAATCCTGGGTAGAGACCCATCTCACTCCCTTCTGACCAGGGTTTTAAGGTTGCACAACTCCCTGCACTATCCTCAGCAAGTTAGTTTGCCAAAAAGGCCAGTGCCTGTACTTAGCTTTCTCTGCAAGGGCTATGGGTTGTGCAGGCCTGCACAACTTGTAAAGCATTGAGGGCCATATTACTCCAAAGAAAACAGCTGAGGGCCAACCCCCCCCCCTCCAGCGCTGCCAAGCCCCCCTGAAACACAACCCCCCCTAGCCCCCCTGAAATACTCTCCCCCCCAGCACCGCCCACCCTGCAGAACAAACCCTCCTTCCCCAGTCACCCCACGGAAACAGTGGTATGAACCTTGGTAAAATGTTATATTAGCAGGCCCCCAGGTAGTATAATTAAGGTAAAAGAAAAATATCTTTTTGCTAGAAGATCTTTAGATCTTCCCCCAACTTTGTAATCAACTGCCTATTGAATGAATGAGTTGTGACTGAGAAGGCGTGGAAGGCGGGGGGAGGGGGGGGCGTGGTTGGAGGGCGCCTCTCAAGACAGCTGCAAACCCTTGGAGATGGGATGGGAGCCAAACCAGATCAGTAGAAACGGTCAGCCACTGAACTCCCGCTTGCCCTCCTCAGCCCCACACTCCCAGGCTTGTCCTCCTCACCCCCCGCCACTGCCCACCCACTCAACTCTCAGCACCTGCCACTGCCCGCCCACCGCCTCAGCCCCCCCCCCCCCGAGCTCGCTTTCTCAGCCTCCACCACTGCCCGCCCGCTCACTTCCTCAACCCCTCACCTCCCCAGCTCGCCTCCTCATTTCCCGCCTCTTCAGCCCCCCTCCTTCACCCACCATTTGCCCACGGGCCGCAATGAGCCCATCTACTCATCCCCCGCGGCCCGCACAGTGAGCCCACGTGGGCTGCATGTGACCCCCGGGCCACATGTTGTGCAGGCCTGGGATAGTGTATTGCCAGCACTGCAGTTCCAAGTTACCACACAACTCTTTCCAAGAATAAATGTGTTTCCTTAAAGTAAAAGCATTACAGTGAAAACAAGGAAAACTTTACCAGAGATCACTGCTATTACAGCATAAGGCTCTGGTAGTATCAGTCCTTCAAACCCCACAACTGGGTTTTCCTGGTGGTTACAAGTTCAGATCAGGAGCCAGAACCAAGGCTAGACAGATCAGCCATTTTTTCATGCAGCTCAGGCCTCTGATCTTTAGTCTCCAGGAACAGGTGGCTCCAATGGCTCGCTCCTCAGGGTGTAGCTTCAAGAAGCTGTTTTTTGGGTGGTTCTTTTTGACATAATCAGTATTGTGGCATTACCCACTCCCCAGAAAAAATCCATTTAATATGGACTGTCCCAAAAATCTGTGCTTGTCTGGCACATTCAAAAATTTCTGGCAACCCCTTTTCTGACCTTCAAACAGCCTGCCCGCCCCCCACTTCACCAAACTCATCATCCCACAGACCAGCCCCTTCAGAACAGATGAAAAACCTGCAAACATATCTCCACTGCTACAACGATCAATACCCCCCAACACACTTTACAAGATCCCTCGGTCCTACGTGCCTCTCACAACTTATGGTGCACCTCATCCAATGCATCAAATGCCACAACAACTATGTGGGTGAAACCAAACAATCATGCCGGTTTCAAATGAACTCACACAGAAAACGGATACATGACAAAGACATCCTATCACCCAGAGATAAGCACATTTCACAAAGCAATCACTCCATAGCTGACCACTCAGTCCCTGACATCACAGGAAATCTGCACAACACCTTCAAAAGACCAGTCTGGGAACTTAAATCCATAACTTTGTTGGACACTATGAACTTACAGAGACATTAGTTTTATGGCTCATTACAATGTGTGACACACTCTACTGCCTGCTAACTTTTAACTGCCCACTTCATTTTAAGTCAGTGGTCTCCAACCTTTTTACACTCAAGATCACTTTTTGAATCGAGGGGCAACCCAGGATCAACCTTGCCCCTTCCCCAAAGCTCTGCCCTGCTCACTCTATTCCACCCCCATTGCTTACTTTCCCCCACCCTCACTCACTTTCATCAGGCTGGGACAGGGGGCTGGGGTTCGGGAGGAGATGGAGGCTCTGGACTGGGACCGAGAGGTTTGTAGTCTGGGAGGGGGATCTGCGCTGAGCCTGGGGCAGTGGGTTGGGGTGAAGGAGGGGGTGAGGGGTGCTAACTCTAGGATGCAGTTAGGGTGCAGGAGGGGGCTCTGGGCTGATGCAATGTAGGAGTGCAGGAGAGGGTACAGGGTGCAGAAGGGGGCACGGGGTACTGACTCCAGGAGGGGGCTCAGGGTTGGGGTGCAGCATCGGCTGAGCAGCACTTACCTCCGGCAGCTTCCAGTGGGTAGCGAGTGCAGCGAGGCTAAGGCAGGCTCCCTGCCTATCCTGGCCCCACACTGCTCCCGGAAGGGGCGAACATGCCCCTGCAGCCCCTGGGGAGGGACAGGGGGCACATGGCTTTGCGTGCTCCCCTCTCTGCAGCACCACCCCTGCAGCTCTCCTGGCCAATGGGAACTGCAGGGGCAGTGCTTGCAGGCAAGAGCAGTGTACAGATGGAGACCCCTGCCGTCTTGGCCCCAGGGCCATGCTGGCTGCTTCCAGGAGTGGTGTGGGGCTGTAGCAGGCAGGGAGTCTGCATTAGTGGCAGCCACACTGCACCTCCAGAGATCACGATAGACCGTTTGGTGATCACTGTTTTAAGTGGCCTCCTACAGCATGCATGAACCTCTTATGGTTAACAATTTGTCCCATCTTATATATAGCTTAGACACTTGGTTACCTTCTCCTGACCTGAGGAATAACTTTGTGAAGGCTGAGAGCTTGTCCCTTCCACTACCAGAAGTTGGTCCAATAAAAGTTGACTAAACCTACATTGTCTCTCTTATGTCCTGGAAGCAACATGGCTACAACACTGCAAACAGCATTTCAGTATAGTAATTGGAACTCTTTACACTTCTCAAGTGTGACATCTGCCCCAGTTGCATCTGAGCCAGAGTTTTGCTTTATCTAGTCAGCTTCTGAAAATCAAGGTCTATATAAATTACATCAGCATCTGGATTTCCCGCTGCTGCTACCCAGCACCCCACTTAATTCTCTATCACATATATTGGCAGCATCCCCCTCCCCCTCCTTTTTATGCACTGGCCTATCAACTAATACTCACTGAATTCCTCAGATTTTACAGTCAGGATTGTGTATGATTTAGTGGGGTTTTTAGTAAAAATGTGGAACCCAAAATGTAAAATGTCATTGTTTACCCAGGAGCTTACCATGCTCCTCAGCTTGTTGCACTTACCCTAACAAGAGACCAAAGAAGGCAAAAAATTTACCACCTCATAATTTCACTGGCTAATGATAAATTATGGACCAGCTTTACCACATGGGCAGGCAATCACTAGACCACCAAATATTAGGGGCATTGATGTTACAGCAATAACTGTTTGTGTGGATGACTGTGGGCTGCTAAGGGTGGGCATTTGCTAGTTTGCTTAATGGTAGCAGAACTTGAGCCAGCCCTGCTTTAATTAGTACTACACTAGATCTTATGCACAGTTTTATCTATACAGTCCAATAGCCTACCAGTGTGCTCTTCATTTCAACAATCCCATTTAAAAATAGTGCATATTCTGAGCCAAAACGTAAGTATAGTAATACAAATATTTAAATATGCTAATCCTTTTTAAAGCTAAAATAGTGCATACGTCCTCAGTATAGTTTGAACTCTTGGGGGGGAAAATGGTGGCCCTTTATTAAATGTTGCCTACTGGTATACAGGACCCACAGAATGCTTAGATTCACCACCTTGTTAAAGTGACAGCATTTTTATAATATTTATGATCAGAGAAATTTCTATACTGGGGCAATTTAGTTCAATATCCTGTTTCTGCCAATGGCCAGGACAAGTTTATTTACAATAAGATGTGATTTTAAAATTACACAGTACCTGCCTGCAGGAGAAGCTTTTCGCCCCCCCGCCCCTTCAGTTACTTAATGCTTGACTTATGCCCTAAAGCACAAGAGTACATGCACATGGGTGTATATCCCTCATCAGTTTGCATAATACCTAATGCAATGGTAAATGTTATTTTCCATAAAAAAATAATCTATTTTTGAGACCCATTAAGCCTTTGGCCCCAACACTGTCTCAGTGAGTTCCACAGATTATGCACTGTATAAAATATTTCCTTTTATCAGTTTTAAATGGGTTGCATTTTAATTGCACTGAGTGTGCCCTTGCTAAAGCAGAACACGTTTTGTGCTGACCCCTTCCTTCTGGAGCACTGCATATAGACCTACCCTCAATTTGTCTCTCTGGCATCTTCTTGTGGCTGTCTGGCCATCAACTCAAGCTCAACACGGCTAAAATAGAGCTCATAATCTAAACCCCACAAAACCATCCTCACTACCTCCTTTCTCAATCCCTGTGGACAACACTACCATTCAACATGTCCCTGAGGCCCATAATCTTCAATTTGGACCTCTCCCCAGGTCTTCACATAGTCACATCCAACCAAGATCTAAATCTTGCAGATTCTTTCTGCATAGCATCTCTAAGATATAGCCTTTCCTAAAACAAATATTGTCTCATTGGTTCCTTGTTAGGGGGACCAGATGTACTGATTTTATAGGGACAGTCCTGATTTTTGGGTCTTTTTCTTATATAGGCTCCTATTACCCCCCACCTCCTGTCCTGATTTTTGACACCTGCTGTCCGGTCACCCTATTCCTTGTACTCCTCCCTGCTTTGTCTGTATCTGTCTGTTGTTTCTTGTCTTAGACTTAGTTAGTGAGCTATTTGGGGCAGGGACTGTCTTCTTGTTCTGTATTTGTTTAGAGCCTAGCACAATGGGGTCTTGGTCCACATCTGGGACTCCAAGGTGCTATGATAAATATAAAAATCACACTGACCTCCTTTATAAAGCACCTGGAGATCTCCTGATGAAAAAGAGCTAGGTATTATTATTATTATAGAAATGTATTTTCCTGACCTCTTTCAATCCAAGTGGTTTAGGGGTACATTGGTGGGGAAATTTGCACTGTATTTGTTTGCAAATTAAAAATACTTCATTTCTCAACATTGGTAACCTGGTTTATTTCAGCAGCATGACATTTACTCAAAATGATAAGACTGTGTATCTTCAATTCATGAATTGAAGATACAAAGTTTTTAACAACTGTAATAAATGACCATAGGTGTGTATTTAAGTTCTGTGAATTGTTGGCCCACATTCTCTCCTGGGCTGTTTCCATTCAGCACGGGAGAGGGAGAACCTGAAAAGGAGATGGTTATAGTTACCTGATTCTCTGGCAAGTTCTGAGCCAGCTAGGCCTGGCCAGCTGGCAACAGTCCCCCAAAACTATCCACCAGCTGCAGCTTGCAGAAGCACAACACACTTCTCCACCCATAACACATTCCCATGCTGGGGCTGCAAGTTGGGGTAAGAGGGTGAGGAAGGCACTAGCTATATGCGCCTCTTGTGGCTTGTCTTACAGTGGGGGAATCTCTTGCTGGGAAACTGTGTCTAGTTCCTGTTCCCTTTGCCTAGCCTAAATTATAAAGAGAAAACAGAATTGGCTGCAAAATGTCTCCCCCTTTATTTATTTTAAATCAAGGAGCTGTACTAATTGCAATGCACACTAGTAGAATTACTGTGGTTAATGCAAATGTTTTCTTGAAAATGTTATAAAATTCAGATTTTATGAGGCTTAGTTTTTAGACCAGATGGGCCTTCACAGGAACCTCACATTTTGGGATTAGGCATGTGTTGGGTGTTTCACATTTGAGTACCTGGGTACTGCGATTAGAGTTGGTTGCAGATTGAAGTAAAAACTGGAAGGAGCCTATTTTTTCCAGATCCAACTAAAATGCAGGCTTAAGTGGCTCAGAACTCATGAGAGCAACTGACCTTGCAAGATTTCAATTAACTGGGCTGATGTCTCTGAAGAACTGCTCATAAAATTTTGATACTGACATATTTTGAATCAATGCACTGGCTTTTTTGGATAAGATACACAAACTCTAACCTTAAACCTAATCCAGATCCAAACAGACTCCTTAGCTCATCTCTACACATTTAATAGTAGGAAACTGTCTTCCCTTTTGTCCTCTCCTACTACATACTAATATATATATGTAGGAGGGTAAGACAGACCATATTCTTCTCCATTTAAGCTCTGAACACACAGGGCTAGATTCATCCCTTGTGTAACTACTGACTTCACCAGAGTTACACCAGGGATTAATTTGTCTCACAGTATATTACACATACTATATACTTTATTAATTTACATTGACTCATTTATTGACTTTATTGAATCATGAAACACAGCAGTTCTCAAGTGGAAAATTAAATGAAAGTGGTGTTAAGGGGAACCTGATTGTTCCGGGTAAAGTGAATCTGTTTCAAAAACCACAGCTGTATGGTTTATCTGGCTCCTTCAGAAGATAAATTGCTGTTCCCTGCTAACAGTATTTGGGAAAGATTTAGGATGATGGGAGCAGGTGATTGACATTAAAGTCCCATCAGATGGTCTGGTTTGACCACTGCTGCAGTGAGTAAGATGACTAAATAGAACTATCCACAATAGCATCCAGATTTCCACTTCTACCCTCCACCCAGTGGTTACAGCAATTAAGTGTATATAGGTTACTTAAATTAGTCCTGACTTGTGCTTACTATGCTCAGTTAGGCAATTTGGAAAGGTCTTTCTGGAGTTCCTCACATTGGTCTCCTTAGTCTCGTCTTCCTTAAATAAGAGTAGTATGTCCTCAGCCAACTCACCATTTATTCCTCTTCCAGATCGTAACTATATTTAGCAGTCACTGTAGTACTAATTTCTAAGGCAGTCTATCAACCTCTTTTCTCAATGAGAATTGGCCACGTATATATACACATATTGTATTTCCGGTCTTCTAACAGCTGTATAACCATGACAGACTTTACTTCTTAACTAGTTGTTATCAATTTTCCTTAAGAGCAAGGCAGTGAGACTCATCACGTAAGGCACCAGACTGGGACTGAGAAGAGTTGAGTTCTATTCCTAGTTCTGCCACTGATCTGTTAAGTGAATTTGGGGCAAGTCACTTCACTTGGCTGTGCCTCAGCTTGCTCATCTATCACCAAGTGGGGATGCTGTTTTAAGTGCTTTAAAAATCTATGGGTAGAGTGTTGGAGTTTGGGTATTATTAATATTAATCTCTTATGAGAGTGGCATTATAAAGCCTTCCTTTCTCCCTTTCAGCATTTCCCATCCCCATTTATGTCCTATCTTTTCATTTTTCCCCCCCTCATTGTTTTCTGCATCTGCTAGCCCATTGGGATACATCATGTTACTGTAGTGGACATAGTTTTGGAGCACCAAGTAGTGGTTTCCAGAGTCAGTTATTTTATTAGATTTTAATAGAGTGGAGGCTGGAGATGCTGATTTCAACTAGAAACAGCTGTGGACAAGAAGTTTTATTTCTTTTTAAATCCTGATTTTTAATGTTCATGGGAGGAAAAAAAAAGAGCAATTTTTCCTTGTATATACTCAACCTGAATGACCTTCTAGATTACAGTGTTTAAATCTTACTACACTGAGAATGAAGAATGTTGTTTCTACTTTAACTATAGTAGTCATTCTCAAACTGGGGGTCAGGACCCCTTGGAGGATCATGGAGGTTATTACAGGGGAGGGGGAGAGAAGAGAGAGAGAAATCAAGAGCTATCAGCCTCTACCCCAAACTCTGCTTTGCCTCCAGCATTTATAATGGTGTTACAAATTAAAATATATTGTTGGGAGAGGGTCTCACTCAGATGCTTGTTATTGAAAGGAGTCATCATTACAAAAGTTTGACAACCACTGAACTATAGATTTTCACTATTCGTGTATTAATTTAATGTTGTGAGATACATTTCCTATGTTGTCTGCTAAAGATCCTGCTTTCCATAACAGCAGTTTATATTGATCCCTTTATCCATTCAGTTCCAGTAACGGGCTACATAGTACAATAGATTCCTTCTGTTCAAATGCCATTGTCAGGGAGCACAAATCAGGTCTGTTAGTCAGCACACAACAGAGTTCAGCTGAACAAAAGAAAGAAACTGACTTAGTACAGCTTTTGTTGTTTCTTGACCAAAGGAGCAATACTATTCATATTTAAAAATACAGAAAAAAAAAAAATCTATAGGTGATACTTTGCACAGAGGCTTAACTCCAGAAAAGAAAATAGCCCCAGGAAGGATATGGTTTAAAAGACTGACCAACATTTAGTATCTTGCCAGGTTTTGTATGTTTTGGCAACCATACAAAAAAGGAAAGAGGCTTTTTCATCAGATATTCACAGAAAAGTGTGTGTGGTGGGGAATTATAGTCTCTGTATTGAAAAAAAAAATGAATTCTGTGTACAATACGTTCCCCTCCATCCTTTTTTCTGTGGTATGTTCTAAATTGGATTGCAAATTGGTAGAGAAGGTTAACTTGTGAAAGTGAGATGTTTTCCCCTCACATCTTGGACATCACTTGTTGTGTCCAAGTTGACAAAAAAAAATGTTGTTCCTCAAACGTATGGTAGTTCACAAACAGAAAAACCTACCTGAAGTCAGACCTCTGCCTGCGAGCATCTGGGCACTGGATGCTGTGCCTCCTCCAAAAGGCCTCTCTCTCTCCTCTGACTACCAAGTTTGCATAAAATCTCCTGGGCTTCCTTGGAGTACCTGATTGGGCATCTAGGCCCCAATCCTGCCTTATAATTCCACCTTACAACACCTGTGTCAGATCAGAGCCAAGCATTAACTCTGCTTGCTAGAAATCAAAAACAGCTTCTGTATTTTATCACAGGGATTATGTGCCCAAAGACTTCTAAACAAAGCTGTGATTTCATGCTCTGACCCTATTCCCAAGGTGTACAGTGCCTCAAGTTCTGCTATTTGTGACTCTGATATATTTAAATAATTAGTGACTCCTCCATGACTGTCTCTCTCATTCCAGGGAATTTCTATTTGACAGATGTTTCACAAGAGATGATTGTGTTATTCCACACATTCAGGAAAATTTCAACAAACATCACATACCATCCAGTTTTTAAGAAGTTAGATTACTTGTGTAGCAGAGTTTATATTCCAGACCTATTCCAAATGTTATTTCACTGATTTAAATGTTTTTGGCAGCAATAATTAAGTCTAGTCTTCAAACTTCTCTATTAAAAACAATTAGCACAGTTCCATGTTTCCAGATGTGAAGCCACTTCCAGAATATTCTTTATCAGAGCTGCTAAATTAAACAGCTTGATAGTTCCAAAATAACATAGTTCATTAAAGTAGTGACAATTAATATTTATGTCATAATTTAAAATCATTTTCACATGATCCATGCAAATAGTAACAAGGCATATTATTTTCTTTGGGTCTATTTAGCTGTTGAGGGGGGAGGAGAATCAACTAGTTTAGTAGCTGTGCTCTAAGCAGGTATGGTGTCAATCAGAACAGCAATTTAAAAAGATACCTTTGTGGCTTGAAGTTTTGTTGGATACTAAATATAAAACACAGCTATCAGAAAGTCCTACACCCATTACTTTTCTTTAATCTATTTTTAAAGACAGAGAGAGATAATGGTCTTTTTACTGTTGGTACCACTAGATCTTAAAAAGCTTGGCACTGATATTTCAAACTACTCTGCCCCTTGCCCCCCCTTTAAAAAAAAAAAAAAGCTGTCACTGCTGCTTGTCTCCCCTCAGAGTTGAGTCACTGCTGCTACTGAAGGGGGTTCATTGCTAATAGCAACAGGGTTGGTCTGGAGGAAACACTTTTGAGCAATTCTGTTGGCACCTTTTAGATGTTGAATGATGCAATCTAGCCTTAAGAGGTGCCATCTGTCAGACTCTACAACCTATTCATTAACAAACGACAAGTGACAATTGTAATTGCTACCAGTAAGATTTTATGATTAAGTGATTGTATTTGTCCATATTGGTGTACTTTTGCAGACAGTTCATGCGAGGGGCATGAGAACTCACTCAAAAGGACTAAGGGTGCTCATTCCAGGCTCCTCAGCAATCACCTCTCTTGGTTAGAGATGCGTCTCTCTTGACTGTGTGTTTTTTCTGGCTGCACAGTTCCCTGCTTATACTGTGATATTCCCAGAAAGCCAGACTGCCTAAAGAGGCCAGCGTCTGCATTTTGTTTTCTCTGAACTCTACATACAATGTCGTTGTCAGCAATGACGAGTTACCATGCTGTTCTTTATAAGCGAGCACGTTTATTCTTAAGGTGAAAGCATGATGGAGTAAATATATTAAAAACAATAAAAGGGGCTATATGCACGACAATAAACTTACCAAAGATCACCCTCCAACTCAAAGAAGGACTGATTAGGAGTCAGTTCTTCAAACCCCACAGAGGGGGTTTTCCTATGGTTACAACATACTCAACTCAGAACCAGAACCACCATGAATAGTTCAGTCTTTCCTTTATACAGCTTGGGCCTTCGATCTTGGCCTCATGTAACAGGTGAGCTTCAGTCAAAGGCCCACTCCTCAGGTTGTAGCTTTAAAATGCTGGGCTTTTGCATAACCTGGGGTGGGGAATTTGCATTCACTGCCCTTATATATTTCCCACTAAATCCACTTTACACATATTGTCACAAAAGACCATTGTTGTCTGCACATTGTTCAGCATAGTCCTTTAATCATCCAGGGCCACAATAATACATAAACCTTTTTATTTAATTCAGTGGATTCCAAAGATACTTCAACTTAATTTGATAAGGTTTTTCAAGGATAGTGCAGGAAATTGCCATATCTGTTACAGCTGAGACTAAAATGACTTTTTAAAAGAGGAATCAAAAACAGAGGAATGGGACAGAGGTGCCTTACGCATGATGAAAGATGATATCCCCTGTAATTTTTAAATATGGTCATCTAGACCAGTGGTCCCCAACCTTTTCCAGGTGGCGGATGCTGGACAATGAGTCACCGAGGACCATGGCTGGTGGACAAGCATCTGCCGAAATGTCCCCGAGAAGCGGCAATGTCAAGAGGCATCGCCGCGGAAATGCCACCAAAAATCTCTTGGTGATGCCGCTTTTTGGAGGCATTTTGGTGGTGATGCCTCCTGATGACGCCGCTTCTCGGCAGCATTTCAACAGATGCTTGTCCACCGGCCAGTACGCAGGCACACATAGATGCCTCGGCAGGCGCCATGATGCTTGCGGCACCATGTTGGGGACCACTGATCTAGACTGAACACAGATCCCAAAGTTTGTACACACAAAATGGGCACACAGGTACGCAGAATGAGTAAGTGTGCATTGAAATTCCTGTGTGCATGTTCAAATGAAGGATTTGTACAAGCATTTTATTTGAAAGGGGGGTCTCAAGGAATGAAGTTATTTAGCCCAACTGAGAGAAGAAAAAGAGAGGATGAAGGGGAACGCTTTATAAAGTAATGCACAATATGGTAGACTCTGATCAGGGAAGGGGGGATATATGTGTCTTACCTATGGTGCAGTAAGAATTAGGCACTTATTCAGTTTGCTGACTTTTAGTTTTAGGCCAGATAAGAAAACACTTATTTTCAGCAGTATATATTAAATCTGGGGAATATAATCACAGGATATGAGCAAGTTAAATAGCTTTCTGAATTTTTGCTTGTTGCAAGATCTAGATCAAAAAGTTGCATTAGGTGTAAATTCTCTTGTATCAGGGCATGAGAAGATTGCATAGGGGAAGGTGTTTTTGCTTCTACAGCAGGCAACCAGCCAGGTGCACTGTGGAGGTTGGGCAGTGAAATGTTTTGCTTTCCTATGCTGCATCAAGTATTGACCAATGTCAGATGCAGTATACCTGGTGCATCATGACAAGTTGCTAAGTCTAAAAGCATGCCTACATCTAACTGCTGCACTGATTAAAAATGCCAAGGGAATATTTCTGTTTGCAAGGAAAATTGCTTTTAAAAGACTAGCAATTTTGGGAAGTATTAATGTTTGACAGTTTCCCTTTCTTATAAAGTGACATTAAAACTATTTTATTATTCTGTCATCGTCAGTTTTTTCAGGCTCTTCAGCCAGTTAATTGCAAGAGAATAGGAGATTTATATTGAATTTCACTAGTTCAATCTTTAATCTGAATCAATCACCTGAAGCATAGCTCACCTGGCTCAGTATGAGGCAAAATGGGTGGGATGGGGGGGAGGGGGAGGGGAAATAAAACTATGGATTCTGCCTGTATTAATGCATTATTGGGCCCAGTCACCACCCCTCTACCTCCCCCCCCCACCCAAAAAAGGAGAAAGAAAGATATGGGAGAGGAAATCCTTGAGGTTTCTCCTCATTTTGTTCCCGTTGGGAGAGTCTGCTCCTAAACCATGCAGATCCCTTAGATATGTGTAGAACCTATGCTATGAGAATCAGCAGGAGGCAAGGGCAATCTGTGCATGTGTCAGGGCTAGCCCACAACAATTTTGGCATGTGAGGTGAGGAGCTCAAATGACACCCCCATGCCCCCTCACTTGGGCCAAACTTTTAAAGGTCTCAGTTCTGCCTTCTTCCTGTTCTATTCCTCTCATGGTACTGTTCTGCTACCTACCCCAATAGAGGAGAACTAACAACTTAAAATGCCTTGTTAAAAATTTTTAAGTAAACACTTAACTTTCAAAGTGCCTGAACAGCAAATGTAACTTTTCTTGTCTCCATAGTAAACATTGGCATTTTCATCTGTTTGAATAATCAAAGTTGTGCTTTCCGTGCCTTCTTGGTTGCAAAGATTTGAACTGCTTCCTGAAGGTCCACAATCTGGGCCAGCTCATGCTCTATTGAGATGGTTGCAAGGCCAACCAGCATCTCCTGTGTCATTGTGGAGCGCAGATGTTTTTTTTAACTTCAGCTTGGAGAAGCTGCGTTCTCTCCTGGCAACTGTTACAGGAAGTGTTAGAAGTATGTGCAGAACGACAAAAGCTGAAATGTATCTTGAAAGGACTTTCAGTTCATCACCTAAATCACTTGCATCAATATTGCACATGTCATCATGTGTCAACACTATCTCTAGTGCCCTGCATTGCTGGTGTAGGTCTTCTTTAGGTATAGTGAGGAGTTTTGGAATATCATACAATATCTCAAATATACTGCTGTGTTCCTTAAGCTGCATGAAATGTTCAACTGACTGTATTGCACAATCTAGTACCTGGTTAAAGAATTCAACTTTGAATTGTTGTTTGGGTCTCTTATGGGATTATCCCATGCCTCGTAATCAAAATGTCATCTTCTTTGGTGACTCTTGTATTCTTGAATGGGTGGGAAAATAGCTTCAATGTGAAGTTCCACTGCCAACTTCTGTGCACTCTTCAGAACATTTTGAAACCCCTCATCTGACTGGTAAGACTGTAGGTATGACTTTACTTTGTCCAGTTGTTCCATTGCTCCAGATATATCAAGGTGAACACCTTGGAGTCTCTTGCTTACATTTATTTCAAACAGTATGTCATGCCACAACACTAAGCCACACAGAAATTTGAAGTTATGCATGTTTCTGGTGATTCCATTTCCCTCTGCCACTGTTCTCCCACACAGTTCTTGTCATAGCATTATCCTCCATAATGGCATCCTCTATCTTCCCAATTTGGTGTCTGATAGGCTTTATCACCTCCACTTGACTTTCCCATCGCGTGGCACTCAGTGGTTTCAGTGTCAGAGAGAATGTTCCCAGATGTTGCTTCAAAATCTGCCATCAATGAGTTGATACAGAGAAAAATACATAGATGCTTTGAATTACATTAAAAAATTCAGCCTCTCTAGAAGCTGATGCTGCATCACTGACCACCGAAGTTCAATGAATGAGAACTGCATGGAACAAAAAGCTTGAGGGTTCAGCTCTGGATCCGTGTCTGCACTCCTCTGTTCTTTCCTCTCATGTTGGCTCCATTATCATAGCCCTGACCTTCATGTCAGATATCGCAATTCCCGTATCTTTCCAGCTTTTAAGAAGCACATTTGTCATATCAGCCCTGCAGTATCATAGTGTGATAAATTCTAGAAAATGCTCTCTGACAGTCACCACTGCAGGGACATTTTTACTAGGTTCTGTTGTTATTAACAAAACACACCCATTAAAGTCATTGTTCCGTATGGCTGATGTCAGGTGTGCAGTCCAGAATAACAGAGTAATATCTTGCTGACTTCAGATCTGCCACAATCTTCTGTTTGACTTTTGTTGCCAATCACAGTATGATCTCATTTTGAATTGTTTTTCCAAGGTAGTTGTGTGTGTACATTTCTGGGTGAGGACTCTGCTTAAATACTCCTGGAGTACAGCACCAACTCAGCCATCAGCTCGGCAATTTTAAGGAAGTCCTTGTTTGTTTGCACATACAGCTGATCTGAAATGCCATGCAGTGCTAAGTTTCGGATAGCAAGCATTCTCACAATGGCCATTAGCCTTTTCAGAACATTTTGTCAGTAAAGAGACTCTGACGCAATCATCTCTTGATGCTGATCATCTGTGGTGGCCTTTAATCCTTAGTCTCATCTCAGCCTCTCTTTCCACCTATGGAATGCTCTCTGGTGATTTGCTGCCTTCTCATGGCATGCCAGATTTCTAGCCAGATTTTTCCAGTCCTTTGTTCCTGTAGAACCCAATGTGGCTGGAACATTAGACTGGAAGAGTTTGCAACAAAAACAGTATGCAGCATTCTGGGTTTTTGGTTACATAAGCCATGGCCTCTCCAATTTGTACCAATTTGGGGATTTCACGCCAGTAATGTGTTGGATGGAAATTTCATGTTCCCCAAAGACAATGAAAATAGAAAAAAAAGTGTTTCAGTTGCTGTAGCCCATGCCGTACAAGGAAGTCCCTCAGGCTCAAGTGGGTTCACAGTCCTGGATCATCTAAACTTAAGGAACTAAACTCAGCACCTCCACCACACTTCTCTTATCTACACTTTTCTTCAGGAACGTGCATGGGTTACATCCATTTGAGATGGAGATATGGATGCTGCAGTAGCTGCCAGGTCACCTGCACTCTGACTAACTGGAAGATCAGGCATCTCCTCATCACTCACATCCTCACTGGGGCCACAAGGCTGTCTATGTATCTCAGAAAAGCTTCCTTTGCTTGCTTTCTTTTTCCTGAATGCTGCCTCAGAGGGGCATTTTCTTCTTTCACTCATGACTGCTGTTCTGTGCCAGCTATAGTGGCTCTCAACACTCAGTTGAAGGGGACAAATAAGCAGGCTGGTAGCAAGGCCTGAGTGAGGGAAGATATCAGTGTCTTAAGGGCCTAACTGGCTCCTACTACTTCAGGTGACTGCCTGTTCTCCTCAAGTGGGTTCAGGGAAGCAGCAGGAAACAGGAAGCTCCCTGAGAAGCTGGTGTTAATCAGTCCAGGCTCCTGGGGGTGCTAGAGAGGTACATAGGAGGCCCCTCCTCCTCTCTCTCCCTGCAGCTCCCGTTGCTTTCTGTTATTCCCTCTCACCTTTTCTCCAGCCTGCCTGTTATGTCTCTTGTGCCCTCCTTCCTCCAGCACAGCACTCCACCACCTGTGTTTATCTAGAGCAGAGAGAATACATATGCACTAGCAGCAGACACAATTTTCTACACTCTGGGTCCTAGTGGCGCCTTCACCCCGCCCCCCCCCAAGTCTGGCACCTGAGGTGGCCGTCTCAGTTTGCCTCATGGTAAGGCCAGCCCTTGCATTTATGCCAGTTCTGTGTTCCCAGTCCCTGCATGTTTTCAGACAACTTGGAGCCAATGGGGCCAGTATGCTTGGGTTTCCCCACGCTGCAGCTGCCTTGGGGGAATCTATGTCAGGGTGAGTGTGTAGAAAATTGATACAACTTAGGGCCATATTAGCTCTTCTGTGGAATTTCCATGGGGCAAGTGTGAGTGGGGACAAGGCACTTGACCCCAGCCCACCCATTCTCTGCTCTTAGATCCCTGGGTACATGAAGTGCCCTCTGCAGGGACTAAGGACTCTGGTTGAATGTGCATGTAAATACTGTTACAGTGAATCGACACACAGAGAATAGGACCAGCTATTCTCCCACTATTAGGGGTAAGTGAATTAGTGAATATTATGCAATAAGTAGTGCAGTAAAACAGGAATGAAAATTACTGCCATTATATTTATATTGCAACACACAAAGGCAAGTTAATTTATTTACCATGACTTAGATCTCAGAGTCCTTACTCAGGTCTACTCTATTCTAATCTTCTATCCTTGTAGGTAATTATATAGCCTCTATTACTATAGTATCTAAGCAACTCACAAACATTAGTGACCAGACATCCCAGGTCCTTTTATATTGTAAGTTACATTTACACCCAATCTAAAGCCCCTTTACACTGCTTTTAGTGTATAGGAGAATCAGGCCTGAATGTAATTATCCACAGAACACCCTTGTGAGCAGAGACTGAGGACCAATCTACCCTTAAAAAGATCAACCTAGCTAGGTAATTCAGGGGTATGAAAAATTCACACCCTGTTAACACACACTTAAGCCAAACTAACCCAGGGAGTAGAGGTGACTAGAATTCTTCTCTCAACCCATCTACTGCTGCTCAGGGAAGTGGATTAGCTACATACATGGAAAACCCCCTTCTACTGATGTCCAAAGAGTCTACACTATGGGTGCTAAAGTGGCATAGCTGCAGTTGTGCTGCTGTAGTGTCCATAGTATAGACATGGCTGTATTATTTTCCATTTAACAAATGTGAAATGGAGGCACAGAGAGATTAAGTGATTTAAGTGAACACAGGAAGTCTGGAGTTACTCTGGATTTACACTGTTGCAGCTGAGAATAATCTGACCCAAGGTGTCTGCTCTATGAATATTAATATTAATAAAATACAATATAATAAGCAAGAGTTCAAATATGGACAGGAGCAGATGTTGGTAGTGATGAGATCGGTTTTGGAGGAGGGTCACTGTTGGAAGACTTTGTGAAAGGAAAGTAGTTTAAGGAAGGACTGGATGAGGGCACAAGAGGGGTTGCTGACCTTACTTTTGGAATAAATAGTCCAGGGGTAGACTAGCCTAGGGTGCTTGTGATGCTGACAGACTGTCAGGAAAACAGCATTTATTCTTGCCTGGCTGGACCCATTTCCTACCCAGTCAGGCAAGAATACTGGCTACTTACAATGGGATAATAAAAAAGGCCAGTGCAGGTTCTGCTCCGAAAAGGCGACATCACCACTGTGACTTATTCTTGTAGCATAAGATCCTGGCTTGTGATCTTGCCAGTCCAGCCCTTAAACATGAAGAAAAAAAACACTTTGTTCTACCAGAATGACACTGACAGAAGAGACCTTAAATACATTAAAAGGCATCAGTGAAATTAAAAAAAAAAAAGTTTATATTAAATAAAGGAAAAAAAAAAAATCAACCCAAAGTTCTCCCCCCTCAGCAGCACAGCGAATGCTAGCTGAACATTCCATTATATGATGCAATATTTTCCAAGGAAAGACGTGCCAGAATGTTCAGCCAGTTTAATTTTCTTTATTTGTATATATAGCACCTAAGTTGTGGGGCTGTACAAAGTTAAAAACAACAATTAAAATAAAGCCAAGCCAGTTGGCCCAGAGAGACAGCGCCACTCTACTAATAGGAGAGGGATAAAGAAAAAAAATGTAATCATTTGACTGAACAGACTTAGGCGCTTTGTAATACTATGTACTATATTTGCTTTGCATCACAAACACTCTGGTTAGATTTTGCTGGACATGGTTGACTTATGCTGGCCTCACATTACCTTCTCTATACTAGTCTCCATTATATCTTTTCGGTATAGGACTGAAGGTTGTGCACTATTTTGTTTTTAAGTAGCTTATATTCCATTCCCGTAACAGTGTCTTTCTGCTGGCTTGCAGGAGTCGTATTGCTAAGCAACGAAACAACAACCAAAAAACCCCTTGTATTGCTCTTTTATTGTATCCATGCCTGACCTGTATTCACCAGCTTCATAAACTACAAATGTAGATGCATTGTATATTAATATACAATATAAGATACATTGTACTAACATTTTCAGTGTGTCTTGAAAACTGAGTTGTCAAACAGTCCATCAGCTTGGAAAAATAGTACTGAATCCTTTTAGTATTTAGGGGCCCCACTCATCTATCAAGGCCTCATTATGTTTAGCCCTGTGCAAACACAAAGACAGTTCCTACCCTGAACAACTTGCAATCCAAGTATAAAATGGCAGATAACAGGTGGATACAAACAGATGATGGAGCACAAGGAAACAATGAGACAAGTAATCAGTGTGTTAAGCAGTGGTCATAGCATGCTAATTGCCTAACCACTGTCAAGTGTTTGTAGGCATCAGGGCAGAAGCACTGCAATAAGTGGTGCTTGGAGTATGCAAGAAATGGAGAACTGGGCCCAGAATAGGCGCATTATCACTATATGTTTTGTTATATCTACACTACAGTATTATTCCGATTTTACAGAAACCGATTTTTGTAAACAGGTTGCATAAAGTTGAGTGCACGCGACCACTCTAAGCACATTAATTCAGCGGTGTGCGTCCACGTACCGAGGCTAGCATCAACTTCCGGAGCATTGCACTGTGGGTAGCTATCCCATAGTTCCCGCAGTCTCCCCCACCCATTGGAATTCTGGGTTGAGATCCCGATTCATGATGGGGTCAAAAATTTGTCACGGATGGTTATGGGTAAATGTCAGTCAATCCTCCCTCCCTGAAAGCAATGGCAGAATCATTTTGTGCCCTTTTCCCTGGATTGCCTGGGCAGACACTATAGCATGGCAGCCATGGAGCCCATTCAGCCTTTTTTCACTGTCACCGTATGTCTACTGGATGCTGCTGACCAATGCTGTACTGCAGTGCTACACAGCAGCATCCCCTTGCCTTTTGCAAGTTAGCAAAAATGGTTACCAGCCCTACTGTACCATCTGCTGCTTTGCAAGTTGACAAAGAAGGTTACCAGTCATACTGTACCATCTGCTGCTGTCATGGGTGATCCTGGCCGGCCTCGATGAGGTCAGTCAGGGGTGCCTGGACAAAAATGGGAATGACTCCCCAGGTCATTCTCTTCTTCAAGTTTTGTCCAATGGAGAGTCAGTCCTGCCTAGAATATCAGGCAAGTCAACTAAAGAACCAGAGAGGCAAACGGCTGCTCTGAGTCAGAGCCCCAGACATCCCACAGAAATGATGAGCTGCATGCCATTCTAGGGAGTGGCCCTGCAACAACCCCACCTGTTGCTTCCCTCCTCCCTCACCCCTTCTGGGCTACCATGGAAGTTATCCCCCCATTTGTGTGATGAAGTAATAAAGAATGCATGAATAAGAAACAACACTGACTTTATTGCTTCTGCAAGCAGAGATCAAAGGGGGGGTGGCTGTTGGCTTACAGCGAAGTACAGTGAACCACCATTCTGCACTTGCTCAGCCTATAGCTGAAAATGGGAATCTGTGACAAGCACTAGGGATAGAAGCACAGGCATGACTGAATCTCCATTTGTGTGTGGGCCTTTGGTTGACACGGATAAAATAAAAAACGTCCCAGGATATATATGTTGGGGGACAGTTCTAAATGGCAGCTTAATTCTTTTATTTGCAGCAAAATGTAGAGGTCTAAGTATCTGATTGTGAGCCCTGGTAGCAAGGAGTAGGCTAGGGTAGGCGCGACCGCACGGTGCTGCTGACTGGGAGAGCAGCCTGAGGCAGAAGCCTCCAGCTGTCATGATATTCCAGGCAGGACTTGAATCTCCATTAGACAAAACTTGAAGAAGAGAATGACCTGGGGAGTCATTCCCATTTTTGTCTAGGTACCCCCGGCCGACCTCACCAAAGCCAGCCAGGAGCACCCACGGGATGAGGATGACAGATATCAGTCACACTGTACCATCTGCCAGGCAAGGGGATGCTGCTGTGTAGTGCTGCAGCACCGCATCTGGCAGCAGCATCCAGTAGACATACAACGACATCGAAAAAAGGTGAGAAATGATTTTTTCCCCTTTGCTTTCACAGGGGTGCGGGGGCCTGACGACATATACCCTGAACCACCCGCGACAATGTTTTTGACTCTTCAGGCTTTGGGAACTCAGCCCAGAATTCAAATGGTTTTCGGAGAGTGCGGGATAGTGACAGTCGTCAGTCGCCTCTCCCTCCGGGAGCATCTATTTGATTCTTTGGCTTTCTGGTACGCTTGTCTCAGTTCCTTAAGTTTCACGCAGCACTGTGGTGACTCTCTGTTGTGGCTCTGCCCATCATGGCCTTGGAGATTTTTTCAAATGTTTTGGCATTTCATCTTTTGGAATGGAGTTCTGATAGAACAGATTCATCTCCCCATACAGCGATCAGCTTCAGTATCTCCCGTACAGTCCATACTGGAGCTCTTTTTTGATTCTGAGACTGCATGGTCACCTGTGCTGATCAGCGCTCCACACTGAGCAAACAGGAAAAAAAATTCAAAAGTTTGTGGGGCTTTTCCTGTCTACCTGGCCAGTGCATTTGAGTTCAGATTGCTGCCTAGAGCGGTCACAATGGTGCACTGTGGGATAGCTCCTGGAGGCCAATACTGTTGAATTGCAGCCACACTAACCCTAATGCGAAATGGCAGTGTTGATTTGAGCACTACTACCCTCGTCAGGGAGGAGTACAGACATAGATTTTAAGAGCCCTTTATATCACAGTAAAAGGCTTCATTGTGTGGACGGGTGCAGGGCTAATTCAATTTAACGCTGCTAAATTTGAGATAAACTCGTAAAGGCCTAAGCTTCTCCATATTGCTCTGCCAGTCTTGAGTTGGAGGGAGCACTTCTATGGAGGAGTTGATGGGCATTTGGGACTGAACTATCTAGTCCTTGACCTCTTTGCTGAGACTGAACAGAAGTTGACAGCTAGTGCAGCTATGATAGAGGACTGTTTTAATGATGTGGACTGGACTGACACCACCAGGTACATCTGACATAGGCCACTGAGAAGCTTGGAGTAATACCAGCCAAGCCTGGATTTAGACATGAAATGTGAGTGAAAGGCTCTTCTTCCCATTACTAATCACTCAAGCTGTCCAGTCCTCTACAAAACAAAGTTAATATTATGAAATGTAATAAGTTAGAAATTGTAAGGGAAAATCCCTGAGTGCTTTATGGGATTTGGACAGATCTCCTGTAAATATTAAGGAGGAGATGAGAAATATCCTCTTATTAATTCTAGTCAGTCTCTTACACTTTTACAGTAGATGTTCTCTGCCATAGAGAACTGTTTCTAAGTTATTTCACAGATGAATGGATATTGAAAAACCAATAGTTTATCAAATAAACACAAGAGAGAGAAGCAGCATTAATATTTACAGAAGGATTAAGTGTTTATGCTGTGCAAAATCCTACAATTTAGTGAGCTAAGCCTGGTTTCACTGAACCTACTGGGCTTTGTGCAAGATAATTTTCTCCCTAGTCATCACAGCATCCTCTAGATTGTAAATATTGGTATCTATTCTTTGTATGGCTAAAGAATCTAGAGCAGTATGCTATTCAAGTTTGGACATTTCTAGTTCAGTCTAGTTTGACACAAGAAACAAGTGTATGCATTATAGGGTTACCAGATAGCAACTGTGGGGGGGGGGAGGTAAATAGGTGCCTATTTAAGAAAAAGTCCCCAGAAATAGGACTGTCCCTTTAAAAAACAGGACATCCAGTCACCCTAATGGATTACCTTACAGAAAGGACTTCAGGTCTTTCAATACGTGACCATCCAATCTTTTCCATAGCCTTTCCCCCGACAGTGCTTTAAAAGTAATAGCAATCAAGAGTTTTACATCCAAGCCACGGAGGTGTTTTATATTAAGCCACCACAGCAAGCGCGCACACACGCATACACACAAAGAGAAAGAACTGTTAGCTGTGCCCCACCAAACACATCATCCTTGTATTCCTGCCCCATACCACCATATAGGGAGACTGGGTATTGTTTTGGGTGAAGATGAAGTTGGATGGGGAAACCTCAGAAACACCAGAGAATCTGAGAAAAGAAGCAGAAACCAAGAAGACAGCCAGACCAAGCATTGGGAACATGGTTCTGAATAAAAGACAAGATAAACCTTTTTGGGTAGAATGATGCCTGAAACTGTATTTGAACTTTGAGCAAAGAACCATCTCCTCTGTATATTCTTTGCAAATAAATAGGATTACATCAGAAGTATTACCTAACTCCATCATCAATTTATCCTCCAGTGCGAACAACCCCAAGACTCTAAATATTGGTGAACCACTCTGGTCAAAAAGGGCGCAATACCATCTCTGTCTAAATGAAGTATCCCTAAATTCACTTATATACAAAAGGATTTATGCAACTGCATATATTAGGCCCTAGGTGCACAGAGAAGGGGAGATCATGCAGAATGTGGATGCTCACAATCCAGGTTGCCTTACTCATGCAAGTGATCCTATTCACTTGAAAGGGACTACTCACATAAGTAAATTAAACAGAATTTGGTTCATGACCATTAGGGAGATAACACAAACAACATATTTTACACTAAGACCACCACCAATCATTTCCTTTTTAAAAAGCTATAATTACAGGGAGTGAATATCTGGAGAAGTATGGATTTTAAACTGAGTTTAGACAGATTTGAAAATTTCCCTGTACTTCCCACACTCCATAATATGCAACAGTGAACACTAGGTAAGGTTTAAGACCTTGTGGGCTCTCCTTTAAAGCAGACTACATAATCTTACAGCATCGGATGCAAACAATGTAATAACACTATTGTTAACTGAAATTCTTGAATGATTGTAGAATGTAAATGATTATAAGGATGGTAGGCCTGCAATAAATAGATAGTTCTGAAGCAATCTTCAGGATCCAAATGCTGATGAAATTACGATCTCTCTCAAAAAGACGTGTCTTTTGATACTGCTGCTGCTTACTATAGTTTAGCAGACTTCAGTAGGAACAGCCAGTGCCTGGGAGCCTAATTCTGCAACTTTTACTCAGCTTGACTAGGACTTACACATACACCCCACAAAACCCACTGACTTCCCTGGAACATCTTGATAATTAATTACTATTAAACAGGAGTGACATTTACAGAACTGAGCCCTACTCTCTCAAAAGTTCAAACTCACTTTAGATTAACCAAATTCATGGTACTCTGGTATGCTCACATTTGATTCTGTCTTCAAAAGGTTCTCAAGGCAAGTTCATGGCAAACTGTGGAAGCATGGAAAAAGCAAACAAATAGTCATCCAGTATTAGTGGGAGAGAAGATCTAATTACAAGATGTTCATGTTTGTATAATACCAAGCATATCAGCAGCACTCAAACAATAAGGCTACACAATTATTCCAAATGGTGCAGACAGACAGCTCAGCTTGAGATTGTTTTAATACTGGTCTTCAGAATGATACTGGATGCCTTTTAATTCAGACAAAAGCAAATCAGGAACTTAATCCTGTAGTTCTTAGGCAGCAAAATTCCCACGGCCATTTGTTTCAATGGGACTTCTACCTGCATAGGGATTGCAGAATGAGGCCCAACATATATTTTCTGTTTATGGTGCATACTATCACTGCTACCATAATATGTAATGCACAGGTAAATGAAAGAGCAAGGTCAGACCATCTTGCTTTTTTACCCAGACTTTTGATAAAACTAGATCAATCAAGAGAATTGAGATAGTGAAGCATGAAGAAATCTTATCAGACTTCTCACAGGCATTCCCAGATACCTGTACTGGATATTTCGCATTAAAAATAAGGGTTATCTGCTTTGCGCTAGTGTAATCAAACTCTGAAACCTTCCATCCATTTGTAGAAATCACTGTGCTCTAAGCACAGGGTTATCTCACCCAATACAGAACCAGTGTAGGTGTACTGGTAGAACCCACATGGTACTGCATGGGCTATTTCTGCAGTCCTTAGTCAAAATTCCTATTCAGGTCACTGTGAGTTTTGCCAGAGAAAGCCTATAGTATTTGAACTCTAAGCATCATACTGTAAACACCTAGTTTATCATTTTGGCCTTACTTTAATTCTAACCATTGTCTGATTACTAGCTACCAGTCAGTTCCACAAGGTTGTTTGTAAAGGGGAGAAGGAAAAAAAAAAAAAAAAAAAGACAGGTTACAGTGCATCTAAGAGTTTAATTAATTCCCTGCAGTTCTTTGTACTTTCATCAACTCCCAGTCTGATTTCCTGTATCTTTCCACATGTGTTATATCACATATATTCAGCAGCTAAGCAGTTACATTTAACATGTCTTTGTCGAAACAACAAAACACGACCAAACAAAAACACTACCTAACTGCAAGGTAAAAGGAGATTCACTTTTACAATAAAAGATTTTTTACTATAAACTAAGGCCTGTTGAAACAAATATTCAACTTATTTGTCTCATGTTAGCTTTGTACATTATTACTGGTTGGAATGAAGGTTAAACTAATGTTATATCCTTGGGGGCAGCCGGTTTAGGAAGAAATCACTTGAGGTCAGAGAGCAGACAGCTAACAAAACTACCATTTATTTACAGACACAGAGCTCGCCTAACTGGCCGAAGCTGGGAAGTTGCCATAGGAACAAAAACCATGACAACCAAATACACAACATATTCCTGCCCCCCAATAAGAACATCCCCTAAATAAAACACACACTAGACTAGAGAAGGAGGGTAGACTACCTCCATTCCCGGCTAAACCCGAGGGATTATTTTGCCCCATAACCGTGGGTTCGCCCTAGCTAAAGATCCAGCCGATGAGGAGGCCTTCTGTCTCTATGTGGATTACGGTGAACTTCTGGTGTCGTTGCACCCGAAAGTACCATGGGCTCAGAGTCCGCAGCATGAACAGGTGAGGAGGTGGTATCAGCTCATGCTGGGCAAAGGGGTATCTCAGCCGCCAGCAGTAATGGAGGATAACAGTCAGGAACAGGTGATTTGTGATTCGGTGTCTCACCAGAAGAGGTGAAGTCAGACCACTCAACTGCAGATGTGTCCTGAGGNGCCGGTTTAGGAAGAAATCACTTGAGGTCAGAGAGCAGACAGCTAACAAAACTACCATTTATTTACAGACACAGTGCTCACCTAACCCGCCGAAGCTGGCTGGCCTATCCCCTAATAATCTAACTCAGTTGCCATAGTAACAAAAACCATGACAACCAAATACACAACAACTAACATTGCTAAAGAAGCCTCTTTTGACGTACAATAGGCAAAAACCACTGTTAAGCAGAATGTTAAAATCCCTGGAAATTGGTGCATATAAGACTGGAACAACACTGCTTTTAAAGGTGGAGGTTAAACTCTGCTGAAAATAGGAAGATCTCCTATAAGAGTCTGTGAGCCAAGTTTGCTAGTGAAGTCAGTGGTGGTTTAATTTGCATTTTTGAATGCAAGTGGTAAAGAAACATGGCATTTAGTTAGTGAGCAAAAATGAGTGAAAAGGCAAAAGGTAAAAAGAGCTTTTGACAAGAAAAGAAACTAAGAAAAGAGCATGAGATAATATAAATAGGACCCAGCCATGCAAATACTTACTCATGTAAGCATACTCACTAAGCGGGTCCATAGAATTCACTGTGATACTTGAGTGAGTGAAGTTACTCCTGTGTATAAGTGTTAACTGGACCAACTCCAGAGAGTCATGTTCTAGTCATTTACATCCCTGAAACCCCTACTGAGGTCAAAAGTCTTCTGCATGAGTATAGGTAGATACAGTCTTTAAGTACATGATCACATGCTGTTTTTCTGTCACAGGAATTGACTTTTCAACCTTAACATTCTTTTAACATTGTGTTTTGGATGTAATTTCACATGTTTTTAAGAACTGAAACAAAATTAATCTTATGTAATCATATTGATGCCTACATGGGTCATTGGCAGGGTAGGGATCTTTAGATATATGGGACAGTCTTCCACCATTTAAGCTAACAGAGAAACTGGTAGCAGTAGAAGGCTCTGTGGCTCTGCTGCTAGAGGGGGATAGACACTTTGCCAATGGGGTTCACAGATATTTGCTAGGCAGCAAAGGAATGTTGAGACTCAGGAATAATGGATTTATTCCAGGTTCTTTAGAGGATTGCTCTCTATATTACACACACACACTTCTGCCTTGGTCCAGCCTCTCCCTGTCCCCTTCTGCTCCTATATTCCTCTCCCCAGCTCCTGTCATTGTCCTCCAGTTTAGATCCTAATCCTTCCCCAGCTCCTGCCCCCAGCTCCCTCTCTCTACTCCTAACCCCTCCCATCTCTTCCCTCCTCCCCCCCCCCCGATCCTGCCCCTGCCTCTCCACTCTTGGCTTTTGCATCTAAATTAACATTTTCCCTTAATCTCATTCTGAGAAGCAGCAGAACTGTTTTAGCTGAAACTTAAAATCAGCCTGTGGAAGATACAAGGGCATGGAAAATTTCAGCCCAAATGGTTTAAATTTAATGGAAAGTGTCAGGTAACATTTATAGGTGGGACACCTATAGTTATGCAGCATGAATTGTTCTACCCTCAGATACGCATGCAATATGAAACGACATCAGTGACTGCATGGATGTATCGAAGGCAAAATGGAGTCATACGATATATACATAGATAGTGTAGGCAAGTTAAAATTGCTATGAAAGAGAAAGCATTTTATTGCTAGGGTTGGGGCTTTATGAGATCTGGGTTCTGTTTCTCTCTCTGCTTTTTCTTCCTGGTGTGACTTTGGGCAAGTTACAAAATAGCCACCGATTTTGGGTGCCCAAACTCAAACATGTCTGAGCCTGATATTTAGAAGTGTTGAGCAGCCACATCATCATCTAAAGTCAACAGGAGCTGCAGGCACTCAGTACTTCTGGAAATCGGGCCACTGATAGTTATGTTCTTACATCCATGTTTGAAAATGTTAGCATAAGCTAACAAGTACTTTTATTGAAGTTTTACAAAAAAGTGACTGGAGGCGATAGTCATGGAAGGAAACATTCTGATGGAAAAAATGCAAAGAGCAAAAATTTTGTTTTTTTTGATTGCTTACTCTGACAATAATGTGTCATTTGCTATGAGAATAATATAAACTAAGTATTTCCTAGGTCATACTGTTTAAATACAACTATATAGTACTACAGTAAATGAATTCACACTACTGTGGCTCTTTTGGGTAATGCTGATCTCTAGTTTGGCTTCTGAACCACTGAGTATCTGAGTACCACTGGCCTAGATTTACTTGGTCCTGCCTCAGCACAGGGAGCTGGACTTGCTGACTCTCAAGGTGACTTCCAGCTCGACATAGCTATAATTCAACATGCCCAGAATTTTCTTTAACTCAGGCTTTAGCATCATTATTAATTGTGACACTAAAGAATGTAATGAAGGGAATTAATGGGGACATCCACTTGCATACAGTCAGGCAGAGCAGGTCATGTTTATGAAACAAAGAATTGGTGTAATTGCCTTTCCCCCCCATTTTCTACCACCGTAACACCGTTTTAATTACAGACAACATAGTGATAAGCATGAACTGCAAAGTTTAGATCCAGATCTGAATGTGAAAGTTTGGCAACATTTATATCAGACTTCTGTTTGTTTCCTATCATTATAACAGGCTGTTACAAAATTCAAATTTTAGTGAGAACTTCTCCAAAGTCTGGAGGTATTTATTCTTTTTCTTTCAAACAAATATAAATTTTGAACTCATATTCTGTATAAATAACTCCGCTGACGGATTATATTTTCCAGCTGGCTTATGCCACTCTATGTTATCCATACATACACTATTTTATGCTTGTATAAAGGACAGAGGAGGATGCGGACATTTTCCTCCCTGGTGTGCAATGAGTCCTTTGAAATGGTGACCATCTATCAGCCCACTGCAGATGTTGAGTCATCCATGAAATGTTAAGGCAGCCTGCTTACTTTATAGATGCCAGTATAATGTTTCCATTTGTGGGGTAGATATTGACTAAAGGTAACTCCCCTAATACATACCACCCTAGACACTTCAGAAGTATTACTTGATCACCAAACAAACTTTAAAAAAAAAAAAAAAAAACTGATGAGTTGGTGGCGAAACCCTACATTATATCTGCCTAGCAACACCCCCACCCCAAACTCTCATGCAGTCACTAACAAAACACACACGTAGGAGTATCCACACATTTACCCCACAGTGAAACTAGGTATCTTTCTAAAAAAGATAGGTGCTTGCTACAAGAATGACTAGGTGAAATTCTCTGGCCTGTAGTATGCTGGAAGTCAGATTAGTTGATCATAATAGTCCCTTCTGGCCTTTAAATCTATGACCCTATTTAGGCTGTTTATACTAAGCCTTGCTGTGTCTACTGCTGATGAAGTCTAGAGATCCAAGGTGTCTTTAATATTGCAAATAAAATAAAAAGGTGATTTTTCTTCTCCCATAAAAAAAAAAAGGGAGTGGGGAGGAGAGATAGTAAAATCCTGTTTCAGGTAGCCAGGCCCCTTCAAGATACTGCTGAAATTATAGAGGACAGCAGTCGCCTGAGATTTTGGACTCCAGTACCTCAGAAATTACAACAGGTGTTCCTTGGGGCAATGTTAACAAGTTTAATTGGCAGCAGGCACACGATTAAGCAAATGGAGGATGTAAATCAGTAGCCTGGAGGAAATCAGGCGATCTAAGAATGGCAGAATGGTATCTTGTCTCTAATGCCTGCCCTATGTAACTGGGTTTGAAGAAACCTGACCTTGGTTTATTTTGGATGTTAGCTCATAGAAGCCTTTTCCCTGCTGTCTAGGCAGCATGGTGAAGAAATTTGTTTCTTCTTTTTGCTGGACCAGACAGGATCAATTTCTTAGGGGAGAATGAAAACCCATTCAGCAAACTTCTTTTTCCCCCTAGCATGCAGAGTAGTCTTTCACAGGAAATCTTTTGTTGCTTGGCTTGGTGACAAATGTCCTCAAGGTTCTAAAAACTTATTTGTTCCTTTAACTCCCCACCCTCCACTTGCTGAGATTAAAATGTTAATATGTTGCTTGCAGTCTTTTTGTGCTGTTGCAGATAGGACTGGCTCTAGGGGGTTCTGTTGCCCAAGGCAGCAGTCTACCCCTACCGCAACAGCCTGTAGTCATTGACACAGTTACTGTTTTGTTGTTTTTTTACTGCCTCTTGATGTTCTCACCTAGGAAACGGATGGGCAAAGGTCTGAGACAATGTGCAGAGGTCAAAGAGAGACAGGATGCACAAATGATTAGTTTTCACTGAACTTCCATTTTTTGTTTTGATTCAGTTGTTACGTTTATTTTGCTGTGGCCATCAGGTGGTTCAGTGATCACTTGGTCCAGTACATCCTTACATACACTTCATGTTTTGCTCTTTTGCCAGTCTATTTTGCTTCAGTCTTCACCAAAAAGGCCTAATGGGGACCAGATGCTTAACATAATTAGTGTTAATAGTAATTATGAAGGCAGTGATGGATTAACTACTGGGCCAATGGGGCCCATGTGCAGGGGCCACGGCTAATTGGGGAGCCCCTGGAAAAATGAGTGCCCCCATGCCCTAACCCCACTCCCTGGCAGAGGCACCGGAGGCCTCTCACTTGTTCTGTCCCAGGGCCCCACAAACCCCTAATCCACCTCTGAACAAGGGCACAAGCAAAAATTGGGAAACAACATTTTGGCTTGTATTCCTTCCCCCTTGTTACTATTAATTATGTTGAGTATCTGGTTAGTGAAGACTGAAGCAAAACAAATAGTAAACACCTCAACTTTCTTGATAGCAGTTACTAGCTCTCCTGCTCTGCTAAGTAGAGGACCTACACTTCCCTTCATCTTTCTCTTGCTTTTAATGTATTTGCAGAAAATATTACTGCCTTTTATGTCTCATGCTAGGTGTAACTCATTTTGTGCCTTAGTCCTTCTGATTTTGTCCCTGTAGACTTATACCAATCTTTTGTATTCCTCCTTAGCAATGGATCCATGTTTCCAGGTTTTCTAAGATTCCTTTTAGATTTATAGGTAAAGAGAGCCTGACAGAGCCATATTGGCCTCTTATGATGCTTCCTATCTTTCCTTTGCATCAGTATAGTTTGCAGTTTTGCCTTAACATTAATCTCCTTGAGAAGCTTCCAGCTCTCCTGAACTCCTTTGTCCCTGAGATTCCACCCCCCACACACATTTACCTACCAGTTCTCAGTTTGTTAAAGTCTGCTTTTTTGAAGTCTTATCCTTATTCTACTGATTTCATTCCTTAGAATAATGAAATCTCATTTCATGATCACTTTAACCCAAATTGCCTTCCACCTTCCGATTCACAACCAATTCCTCCCTGTTGGTCAGAATCAAGTCTAAAATGTCTGCCTCTCCCTCCCAGTCACTTCCTCTACTTTCTGGAACAAAGATGTCCCCTAATATGTTACTAGAATTTATGTTTTGCCATATTACTTTAAGTACCCAGACATCTGTTGGAAAAGTCCCCCATTATCCCAAATGAGTTCTAGTAATATTTCTGCTACTTGTTCTAGAAATGCTTCATTCGCTTCTCTTCCTGACTTGGTGGTCTCTCCTATGATGTACCCTTATCCTGTCCCCCTGCCTTATCTTTGCCCAGAGACTTTCAACTGGTTTCCCACTCAGCTCCTTCTGAACCTCAGAACAGGTGTATATACTTTTGATGTATAATGCAACACCACCTTCCTTTTTTCCCTGCCTCTCCTTCCTGAACAAACGTATTTAAAAATAATAGTAAAAATAAATAAATAAATAAGTCTTGCAAAAAGAGAGAATTTTGTTCTCTTTTCCCTTAAAAAAAATGTGGGGGAAAAATAGTATTAGCTTCATTATCATATTTTTTTTCCCCACTGAGTTAGTAGAGCTGTAATACTGCAAGAAAAAAAACTGTTCACGGTATTTCCTATCTGATCTGATCAGAAAAAGGAAGTAGGGAAAAGTCATCTTTTGACTTATTTTGGGGAAGATTTGCAGCTCAATGAACTTTAGGTAGCCTGGATAAGATTCAGATAAGCATTCTAATTCTTCAGTGACTATCTTAATGACCCTCCAAATGTTTAGAGGTTTGTCCATCACTAGCAGCTTTACCAAATTGCTCTCATTTAAATTCTAGCTACTCTCTTAGATTGGTACCCAAACAAAAATATTAATCTATCAAAAAAAAATTAGTAATAGTGGCAGTTGCAGCCCTGCCCATACAGAAGGGGGGATGAATTTCATTTTTACTGCTACTGTCACTCAGATCTTGTTTAGACTGTGTATTTGCCTTAGTTACAGCCAGCTAGTAGTAAGCAGGGGTAAACTGTGCTGGTACATATATTAGACGCTTGGTCTATCCTAGTGCAGTTAGGACTGGTGATTGGTCACCGCTGTCTGAAATCCCCAGTGGAGATCAGTACTCTGCACAAAACTAAGTTTGGCTCACTTGAGGGGAGAGGTAAATTCCACCCTCGAAGAGGAACAGCCTTTGTAATAATAATTATTTGCAGAAGTGTCAGGTTATGTTCATTTACATATGCTTCTTTTGACTTAGTTGTTCATTCACACACTTCTGCGACACAATTTAAGATCTCACTAATATGCCTGTTCCTTAATCTAACATTATATAATCAGCAGCATTAAATATTTTTATCTGTTAGAGTTAACAGATATGAAAGTGTTATTCTCTTAAACCTTGATTCCTCCCCTGCCCCGCCCTCTCAAGTTGGGGAATTTTTGAAAAGAGCCAATCATTAATTTTTCTGGTCATATGTTATTCTGCCACATGATGTCCTCCTAACCCAGGTTAAAGCCAGAGTGAATATACTTGATTCACCTCAATGCTGGCAGAACCATCTCATGCACAGCAGTGCTACTGCAGATTTTATATGAAAAAGCATTGATCTTTTATTGAAAGTTTACTTAACTTCATCTGCCAACACAGACTTCTGTTACTTTAGATTTAACCTACAGTAAGAACAAAAATTACACAGGTTCCCCTCTCTAAATATCCCCTCTATAGCTGAGCATTCTAAACAAGGTTCTGAAATATCTGCAGTAGAATTAAAAAGCAGATGCATTCCTATTTCATGCTGCTTTAGTTAACTTGTGCTAGTTTCCCAAAAACTGGCATTTTGTACAAACATAGCACCATTCTAGACTTCGAAATTTTATTTATGAATTTTTGCATCAGTACACCATTTTAATGTAACATGGTTTAATGTGAAATTTTACAACAATTTAATATAAATGAAATTTGAGCCAAGCAATGACCTTGAACAAAATTACAATTTTGTTAATACTTTGTTTTGGTACAGCCCTAATTTTTAAATGTGACAATAATTGCATTTAAATTTGTTTTGGAGTGTATTTCTTTACATCTTTCTGTCAAGAATGATTACTCTTTGAAATGCTGCTACAACAAATCCAGTCATGCCTAGGACTTTATGGTGGTCATTATATTGCCATCTCAGGAATGTAGTAATAGGGATTAAACTCAGTGCCACCTGTTTGAAACAGAAGCAACTATTACTTAAGCTAAAGGAAAATCTTCATTACCTCTCAGTAGGATAAGGTCTATGGTGCAGTTGAGTAATTCCTTCCACTAGGACAGTAAAGCTCAGTGATAGCGTTGTGCATGTAATGAGTAAATTGTTGTATGTTTTTAATGATTAGTCATCAGGATAAACATTTCCAAAACTTTGTGGTTCAGAACATCTTACAAGAATAGAACCAGAACTGTGTTTACTAACCTGTTTTGGCTATAACAAGCCTTTGCAGACATCAGACTACTCTCTCTCTTCTCAAGTTCCCTTCACACATACTATGTACTGCCACCTATAAACCAAAAGAAAGATAGACAGGGAGGAGGAAGCTCTGGCTATCTGGTCCACCATTGTGGTGACAATGTACATAGTGCGTGGACTATGTACAGTGTCATACACTTAAACTATGGTTGGATAATGGTAAAGGGGGAAAATTAGTGCTACAAAATACCTGAATGTATTTGGAGCGATCATCTGCAAATCAGGTTTTGATCATGTTCACTGAATAAGGGCTCCCTGACTATTAAGCATCTGACACTGTAGAACTATTTCTCTGAGGGGGAAAAAATGATTTTGAATTTTAAGATCCCCCCATCCCTAAATTGTATTCCACCAAAATAAAAAAAAAAAAAAGTAGTGAGACTGAGTTGTAGATGCCATTAATTTGAAAGACCTAGGCCTGATGAGCTGTTGAAGAATGCAGTTCAAAATGTACAAAAAGAATGAAAGGACTAGAAAAAAAAGATAGGCTAAAAGGAAAAGGATTACATGGAGTAATATTTAAAATGAAACATAAATTACTATATCTTTAGGAGAAAAGTTAAAAAAACCCTCAGTGTTATCGAAGGTATTTATCCCTATTACCACAGTATCTGGGAACAAATTATATCCTGGAAAAAAAATAGCACTGTTCTAGAATGTTCATGAAATCTGTTTTGATAAGTCCATGAAGCATCTATTTAAATAGTAATAAATTCTAATTGCACTGTAAGATTCCTACTGCAATCCCTCAACCAAGCAAAAAAACCAGACCATGCTATTGTCACCCCCTAAACACTATTGCACGAATCTTTGTACAAATATGCCTAGTGAGGCATCATTTGAATACTAATAATTCTCTGGTAAATATCATCATGGTGAAATATAAATATATGAATTCACTCGGTACTATGTTATTAGCACATATTCAAAACCAGACAGTTCTGCCTAGGCAAAAATTCTTAAACAGATCTATCCTAGACAAAGGTATGTATGTTTACCCCAATTTACGTATAGGTAGTAAACAGGATCATCTAGACAAAAGAGAGAGGAGATGGCAAGAAACAGAATAATATGCATTTCAACAAACAAGTGAGGGAAGAAAGCGTGGAGGTTTCTTTACCACCAGACTCCATGTTGCCTTCCTCAGAGCTTGAATAAACTTTACTTTGAGGGGTATCCTTCAGAAGAAGGCTCTTCAAAGATTCAATGGACTATAAAAGAAAGAGGCAGAGGGCAGAGAACCACAAGTTCTCTCTTTAACCTAAGACAAAGGCACCAGCACCTTTGAGCCTCTGGAAAATATCCTGACTGAGGAGAGGGTCAGTCACCATCTTGCTGGAAGACTGTGGGTGAGAAAGGCTATCTTGAACAAGAACTTGCTAGATTAAGTTTTAAAAGTGAAAACACACAGCTAAACGTCTATTTGCTTGTAACCATTTCTACCAATTCTCTTATACTTGAACTCACTTAAAATCCTATTTTTTGTTGTTAAACTTGTTTTACTTTAGTGTAAGCTAAAAGTGCTGTGTTCATACTAAAGTGAATGTCAACTTCAGTTAATGTGGCAAACTGATGTGTTTTGTCTCATTAAAGCAGCAAATATCTTATTATTCCTCTGAACATTGCAGGAGAGAGCACATGGGACTGGGAAGGTCAGGACTTTGGGTGTGCTCAGGTTGTACTGGCTAACATTAACCAAGTCTGGTAAAGACAAAAAGGTGTGTTTGTGACAGGGCTGCCCAGAGGATTCACGGGGCCTGGGGCAAAGCGGGGAAGCAGTGGCGGTCTGGGTCTTCGACGGCATTTCGGCGGCGGGGGGCCCTTCAGTCGCTCAGCGTCTTCGGCAGCACTGAAGGGCCCCCCACTGCCAAAATGCTGGCCGAAGACCCGGACCACCGCTGGGCCAGGGCCTAGGGCCTGGGAAAAATTGCTCCACTTGCTCCTCGGGCGACCCTGATTTGTGATAACTGCTGGCAGGCTGTTGAATTCGAAGTGGTTGAATCACACCCGCACAGTATACAGAACATGGAGTGCAGGATGGCTGTGAGTACGTGTTGGTGTCACTAAGGATAATCCTAAGTAACTCAGAAGGTAAAAGGCAATAAGAATATACGGTCTCCCTGTTTCAGGCCTCTAGTGAACAAGAGTCCTTCCATGTTTAAACCCTAATCGACCTCAGAGGCTGGCAGAGGGGAAAGGCCAGGTGCACCAGCCCTTATCAGTTGTAAGGCTGCTCAAACTGGTATGGAGCAAAAATAATGAAGCCTGCATACTTTTGGTCAAGGGAGAGGAGATAATGGTTTACAAAGACAAGGTCGTAATTCACGCCAGCTTTAATTAACTGTTCAATGTAACTCTACAAGGGGGAGTGGGAGGGGGAAGACAGAGAAAGAAGTGTGTGAGAAAAGAATGCTGCAGCCGGACAGAAGAGGGAGGGGAAACGGGGGCTTGCTAGTCAGCGAGAAAAGTTCTCATGGATATAAAGGAACAGACTGCTTGTTTTAACTGGGCTGGATCTGAGACGTACTAAGTCTCCCAGCTCCGCTTTGGGATCCCAAATAAACTTGTGTTTTGCTTCTCCATCTCGGTGTGTTTATTGGCGCTAAGCACGCCGGGCACGGACTACCACTGTTGTTTGCCTCAGCAGTCTATCTGCATGCAACATACATCCCAGGCACGGAGCCACAAATAGCAGAAGCATTTTGGAGGCACCCAGGATTAAAATACAAGCAGTGAATTGTACCCCAGAACAGGATAGTTATGTCAAGCAATGATGTAAATGCCTTGAGCACAACCTAAGAGCTAATTAATCCTGTGTTCTATAAATTAATAAAAAGGAATTGATCTGCATTGTGCAGAGATGTAAACAGTTAATCATTTATTCTCTCTATTTGAAGCTGAAGCAAAGAAGGAAAACAAATTAAAAACAAACCAATTTTGCCTCAGAGGAATGTTAATCAGCCTCCTAATGCTAGCAGGCTATAAACACCAAGTACTAATTAGTTTTAGATGATATTAGTAATGAGTCTCTAGTTCCTTGAAGGCAATAGACTAAGTTGGACTCAGATTTATTCCGATATTTATCAAGAAAGTTATTGTGACATGCAGTGTCAGGAGCTTGATTGAAAATTATTAATGCCAGATATTCCCCATGAACTTCATGAGAGACAGAAATAACAGCTGGTTTAAAACATCTGAGCACTAAGCAAGGATATCATTATCAGTCTCCTCAGGACAAACAGTTTTATTTTGCAGTTACTTTCTCATATGCTTTTACCATTTCTGAGGCAGTTATCTGGGAGTCTCAGGTAAGACATCATTTGGGGGAGCGTTTAAAATGAATTTGGTGAAGCGAATTGGACTGATTCCTGGAGATTATGAACCTGACCTAAAGCCCAGTGAAGACTTTCCATTGACTCTAGATGACCTTTCAACTAGGCCCCCAGCCCTCTGATTTACTGCAGAACCAGTACAGCACAGACAACAGGATAATGTGTGTATGTGCAAGCTTCCCCCACCTGAAAGAGCCCATTGAATGGTTAAGATAAAGTAGTTTAGTCTCCACTCCCATGTACTCTTTCTTCCTGCTAGGGCTGCCAGAGGGTGGTAGCATTGTGTGTGATATATTCAGTAGGCACCATACGAATTCAATTCAGGTTAGCCCACCATTCTCCACCAACTTTTGGCCTATACTAAGATGGGCTGGATTTAAACTAGCAATTTAGGGGTTAAAGGTTTGGTATTCTTTACCAATCCTTTGAGGCATTTAGTTACTACCACAGGATTAGTGATGGAGGATTGTAGCACATTGGAATATTCTGTTTTTCCTCTCTTACATACCTTTCAATATCCTTCCTCTTTAACTGTTCAGTAAAATTACCCTACAGCAAGTCTTTAGTTGTTCCACTTGGCCCCTCTGGAATCTTCTCACAGCTACCATTGGGTTTTTGCTTCCTTCCAATATATCATCATTTCCAAAAGCAGTGTTTCCTCACAAGCAGACACTGTTCAAACTGTGAAGCTGCAAAGAAGTAGCACAGAGCCCTCCGATTCGCAAACTCTGGCCACTTAACACAGGGTGTGCTTGTTTTAAATTAAAGGTAAAATAAATGTCACAGTGAGTCCTGAACGCCTAACACATTGGTGCCAAGGTGATTAAAATGAAGCTTTCATAAATTAAACATAAAATTTGAAGTGATATTAATACTCTGTATTGCTATTCCCTTTATGGAAATTCAGCCATAAGTCCTTTATTTGTTAAGTACAGTAAGTCAGTGTTATAACTCAGCAAATGTTTAAACAAAAAGAACTAAAAACCTTTTCTAAATATATTAAGCAGCCAGCTTTTCAACTTCAGGATAAAACAGTTCAATCCCCTCTCTTTTGGAAGGAAGTGCAAATAACAAAAGCTTAAAAACAAAAACGTTACTTATACTACAGGGCTTCAGCAGCTCTAGTCCACAGTTAGTATCATACTAATATTAAGATGTAAATAACTGAACTTTCCAGTTCTTCTAAGTCATATGTAACTAATGAAGAACTGCCCTTCCAAACCATCTGTTAGAAGTACTCTCTAAACCCTGTAGCCCTGCAATTGTAAAGAATAGGGAATTCACGAGCAGCTTCATAACTGCTAAAAATATTGAAGTCACCAGCCCTGCTACAGACTAAAGACCAGTATATACCAATTGCATACACTACTCCTGATCTAATGTAGGTTATACACTGTGAATAAGACACAGCAACAGCATTGTATAGTTCACTAGGTTTTTATTCCAGACATCTTTAAAACACCAAGAATTGTACTGCCTTAGGAAAGTCACTTACCCTCATCAACAGCCTGTGAGAGAAGGAAGTTCTATTATTCTCATTTTAAAGATGGAGAACTGAGGTACAGAGAGGTTATCTACATTAAAAATGGCAAGGCACTTAAATAGTATGACAATGGGTGCCATACAACTACCATAGATAGAAATAACTGCATCAGTAATTCTTCTCAGTCAGGTACAATGTACCTATGTTTCCATCATATACCCCATAAGTACCCTGCTTTGGCAGGGGAAACCAGAACCGCAATTAGCAGGCTGCTACAGGTTTAAATACAAGATGTTGAATAACCAGATTAAACTGGAATGTATTAGTCAGAGATCAATATAGCACAGTCCAGAAAGGAAGGTTATACATACCAAACTAATCCAGAGAAGCAGCTTCATTCACTCCCAGCTAACAACCAGCAACTCTCCTCCTTATATACCATGCATTGTCTTTATCTCTTTTTCTGTGTAAATGACCTGTTGACCTATGTAGCTTTTCAAGTTATCTGGTCTACCTAGTTGATAAGCTAAAGACACCTGTAACCAAGTCATTTTGACAGAAAACATGCTTCCTATGTCACAGCAGATCCTGTCGACCCAAAGCCACTCCCACCTAATACATCTGTGATGTTGAGAGTTGGACATTTTAGAGTGGCAAATGAGTACAAGCCCCTAACCTAGTCCAGATATTCTTCCTCAACTCACACATCCTGCCACCTATGTTGGAGAATACAGCAGTCACAACACCCGGAGATACAGAGAGTCAGATCAAAATGGAATTCAGCTTTTGGACTGGGTCTCACTATGACCTTCAACTCATTCATGATCCAAAACAACAGGGTACTTTTCATTCTGCCAGATGGAAGCAAGACCGCTCCCCTGACCTCTCCTAGGTCACTAGTACAGACAATCATCCATTTCAGGTTATAGTGTACTGAAAAACTTCCCACATAGTCATCATCATCCAATCCTTTCCAAAGTTGGAGTAACAATACCTATTGTGAACACCAATAAAACATTCACTGGAGCTATCAGAAAGAAAATTGGGAGTCCATCAACTCCTACATCACTCATATCCCACACCATTTCTATTGATGAAGCTTGCATGTGGTTCACAAAAGCTATTTACAAACCTGCCACCAAGTCAATTCCAAGAGGTCTCTATAAGACCTATAGTTCCTGTCTAGATGAGGTGTATACAGAACTCCTCAAGGAATATGAAGGGAGTGGGAATCCAGACATTGCCAGACAGCTTTTAAGTAACTTGAATCCTTCTAGAAGGGCAAGATGGGAGCAGGTCACCAAGGAACTAAACATGCAGAGATCCAGCCACAAAGCCTGGGCACTAATCAGAAAACTTGGTGCTGCTCAGAAGCCTCCAGCATAGTGCACTACCCAGTCTTTCCAAACAGTATTGCTACCCACCTGATAAATGTTGCAAAAGTGGATAGGGACAAAACATTTGAAGGAGAAGTGAAGAAGAAAGGCCTCAATACATGAAGTGCATACCTGAAACCATAGAAGGCTTCCAGCCTTTCACCTCAGATGAAATGGAAAGGGTGATCAAAACACTGAAAACAGATAAAGCCTGTGGGCTTCGTAATATCTTCTCCAAATTCTTGAAGAACCTGGGGAAAAACTAGCAAACAATATGTAGCCATCTTTCTATCTGAAGTAATCCATAAGAATAAAATACTTCTGCTATACACCAAATCTTACGGAATAGCCCTGCCAAAGCCTGAGACCACCAACTTGCAAAAAGTTACTGCCACATCCTTTGTTAAGCTGCATGTGTAAATTATTTGAAAGGCTTATCCTTCAAACAAATGCCCCCATTGTTGATGATATCCTGGGTATAGATCAAGCAGGTTTCAGATCAAACTGCCACACCTTTGATCAACTGCTGGCACTTATCACCTATATCAAGTGCCTTCCAGACCAGGCAGAAGACAGGCACTGTATTTCTAAATCTCATTACTGCCAACGGCATGATTTGACATGCAGACTTACTGTACAAACTGTCATTGGTCCTACTGCAATGGGTTGTCATGGCTGTGGATCTCTTTGCTGAGTGGCTGCTTGTTTCAAGTTTTACTTGGACAAAAAAACCAAACCAAACCAAAACCACACCCAGCTCCTAGAGGTCCCAAACAATGATGTACCTCAGGGCTGGCATCAACACTTCAACTTCTTCACAAGTGACCTTCTGAACACCACTACCATGTGTTTTATTAAAGCAGATGACAATCAGCTGGCAGAACAGGACCAGGATTTCAGGTACCTAGAAGAAGTCCTGAATGCTGCCATGAAAGAGATGCCCCCCTATTGCAGTGGTTCTCAAACTTTTGTATTGGTGACCTCTTTCATACAAGACTCTGAGTGCAACCCCTCACCCCCAATAAAACAAACATTTTTAAATTTTTAACACTATTATAAATGCTAGCGGCAAAGTGGGGTTTGGGGATGGAGGCTGACAGTTTGCAATTCCCCGCCTCCCCCATAATGACCTCGCAACCCCTGAGGGGTCACAATCACAACCCCCAGTTTGAGAACCCCAGTCCTATTGTAAAAGATGGAGTCTTAAGCCAAGTACCATTTTTACCATATAATTATAAAATAAATAATTTGGAATATAAATATTGTACTTCCATTTCAGTATATAGAACAGTATAAACAAATCATTGTATGAATTTTTTTTTTCACTAGTGCTTTTTATGAAGCCTATTGTAAAACTAGGTAAATATCTAAATGAGCTGATGTACCTGCTGGAAACCTATGTGTACCCACAGGGATACACATATCCCTGGTTGAGAATCACTGATGTAAAGAGCTGATGTATCAGGCAAAGGTCATAATGTATCTGTTTCAACATATACTACCCTGAGGAACCTCAACTGCCATATTTCCAAATTATTTTCATAGTTTCTGATTTTTTATGAGCCTTATGAGTAGAGGAGCTGAATGGGAGAAAAGTCTCTTCATTTTTGAACTGGAGCCCAGTGTGTTTTTTCCAAAGAAAGAGTCAAGGGACAGGGGGAAAGAAGTGGGAAGTACTACAGAATGAGAAGATGGCAATAGAATGAAAGAGAATAAATTGAAGTGATATTAGAAGAGATGGTGAAGAAAAGCAGTTTGGTTCAGCTTCCAAGGATCAGACAGCTTTCTTTTTCTGCTTGGGAGTGTATAATTCATGTGGACATTTTGCCCATTTATGCCATACCAATTTGCTGCTTCCTTTTATCAAAGAAATGTGAACTGATTGCAGCTTACCAAGGTGACAATAAGCATATATTTGTTCAGTTGAGAGCTGATGTTTCATCATTTAGGCATTTCTGTGTCACTGAAGTGTTATGATATGCCTGAATGACAAATGCAGCTAGCTTTCTTGCCAAACTCTTTACGCCATGAACTCTTATTTTTTATTTGGCAAAAATTCTAATAGCGATTTATATATCTGTTTTCTGTCAGCTTCAATTCTCTTCTGCTACCTGCCTGCTACAAACAAATATAGTTCTTGAACTCCTCCATCAGCCAAAGGGAAGAACACCTTACATCCTATAGTTATTTTATGAAAAAGGACAAAATAATTTTCCATACAGACATTCATCCAAAGAATAAGTAACTTTTGAGAAAAATTATCTACAGACATTGAAAAGCTGGAAAAGACTGATGGTTATGCAAGTTAGAATTGTTGCTACTCTGAAAAATCTCATATTTCTTATGCACCCATAACCGCATACAGTCCCCCCAGCATGCTAGTCCATCATCTCTGTTATTAAAAATAGTTTAAAATACCTGGAAATGAAACTAGATTTGTAAACTTTTTCCAATTCACTACAGATTCAAAAAAGTAAAAATAAAAATTGGTTTCTGTTTGATCTCACCCAGTTTCTACTTCACTCCCAATTTTTTTTTAGAATTGCCTGTGAACTGAAAAATTCAGCCAGCTCCAGTCCCAACAGCTGTTCATATTGTTAATTACCTAATGCAGAGAGGATTTTCCCTGGGTCTGTACTGGACCATATATGTCAGATTCATAAGCCTTACAAAATTTGTTATTTTTATGCTGTTTCACTAAATGTACAAAAATTGATGGAATGAATTATGCAGATTACGCAAGCTGACACACCATGGTAGAACACCTTTGATATCAGTGTAACTTTGCGTAAGTAATTTTGCCTAAATTTCAAGAGAAAAACTATAATAAAAAGAGTGAGTATACCCTCATATCTAAATTCTGGATTATATTTTCTCAGTGAGACACAGACATGAAGAAGGGAAGCAATGGTTGTACTGATCATAAGAAAACCATTCACTATCTAAAAATCTAAACAAAGATTATTATTGCTGCTGCTCCAAAACAGAGCTGGTAGGGACTTTTCTGTATGAATGACTTCTGAATGGAAAATGCAGTTTCTACAAAAGCAAAAGTTTGATTTTTGCCTAAAAATTTCCACAATTCAGAATTTCATTTTTTTGAACTGAGAGAAAATGTTTCAAACCAGTTCAAGAATACACTAAACTGCAGTTCTTTATGAGTTCATTGATTTATGGGATTTGTAGTTCAGGCCCCCATTCTCTCCTCTCAGCCAGTCTTCCTGGGGAGGGGGTGTATCTCTCCATCTCTCATAACCCTATATGGTTTTCTCTCTGACTGAGCTGCACAGTGCATCATGAGAGATGTAGTTCAGCCAAGGAAGCTGGACCGTATGCAAAAATGGGGGCATCAGATTCCTGAACTACAGTTCCCATGAGGCAATGTTTCACTATGGGAAACTGTTTGGGTTAGTTCAATAAACTGAATGAGGAAGTTCTTATTTAAACATCAGTTACCAAATTCCATGTCGTATGCAATGGAACTTGCAAGCTTGAATTCCTCATTCCACATCACATCACAACCACATAGCTGCCCACTGCCTCTCACTCACATATTGGTAATTGCATCTCAGACAATTCTTAACTTACTGTTTCTGCTAAAATGACCAGCAATGAACTAGTTAATGTTGACATTTTAATTTTCATAAGGCTCCAACACTGGCCCATTGAAATAATTGAGGCAGTTCATACCTCAGAACTGTTTCATGCTATCTGAAGATTCAGGCATTATTTTATATTCCTTCACTTACTTTTGCACCATAAAGGCTTGAAACAATTTTAAAATAAATAAATCATAGCCTTAATTGAAGAGCACAATTTTGTGGCAACTTGAATAACAAAGTAATTATGCAGTCACAAGTCTTATTGCAAAAATATCTTTTTAATTACATGCAATTAAAAAAGGAATAGAAATTGACCTAGTAAACTAAACTGCTTTTTAAAAGATTTATTTCAATCTAATTGGAATCAAAGACTTTTTCTTATCTCATCTCTCCCCAAATTCCTGCATGAGACATTAATACTCTGACTCCTCCCACTAATTATTAATGTACATACTACCTTTATGCATGCATTACTTTGTAAGCCAAAGTGTTCATACTTGGTTGTTGTAATCAGTCTTCATTCACTTGTGTTACCATAGTGACTGCTGAATGGTGCAGCAATATTTTCTCAGAGTATTTCTAGGGGCCTGATTCATGCTGACTTCACCAGACTTTGAGTCTTTCCCACTCCCAGAGATCAAGAACATCCACTGCACCACATGCTTGCCTTTGTTGGTCCAAGTCCAGACACACACTTGGATTTTCACTCCTGTTGCATGTCAGTAAGTCAGCTGATGCCAACTCTCCCCCCCCCCGGGATTCTATGTCATTAGTTGATTTATTCTACTGTATACTCACTGAAGGTTCAAGTAAAGGCAATGCCTCTCTAGATGACATACTGCCACCACTGCGATCAGCAGAGCTACATCACATGAGCTCCAGATTGAGTAAGAAAGAGACAGGGCATTCTCCCTGAAGGGGCCACAACATTGAACTTGCTTTCCATCTGGGTTCAAAAAAGGCCAAATTTGTCTACTTTCAGGGCATGTTTTTAAGGACGGGGGGAAGGGAAAGGAGAGACAGAATTAGGAAGGTAGTTGATGTGAAAGGAGACTGCTTTAATTTGTCTGGTTCTGGGTTAGATAAATTGCTGAGGTTATAATGAAGGGGATTCTGATAATGGTGTTTTAATTAATGTCACATGCACTTAGATCAAATTGATAGATGCCCTTTCCTTCTCTTTACAAATTGACATAAATAAATGAGAACCTGTAGGGGATTAATATAATTTGTGAATTCATTTTTTCATGCAAACTTTTGTATAGCCGCAGCCCTACAGCACATTTTGAAATAGGCTAAAATCTCTTTAGGCCACATCCAAGATACCGAAATTATACCCACACACGCACAGGCTAATGGAATCCACTTTTGCCATTTTCCTGTATGAGCTAATGTAAATTCCCTGTGGTATGTAATGGCTGAGTTAATAATGACTGAATACAGGATTTCTCTCAACATTCTCCCATTTTGTCTGGTCTTTGCATCACATTATGATAGTCAATATGTTAACACAATAATAGGGTGAGATTAGACAATAGTATCACGTCTTTTGTCAGAGTTTTCAACCTCCAGAGCTATTAGAACACAAAACTCTCCAGGGGTAGCATGATTCTTTTTAAATTACAGCACAATTTTACATCTCCTTCTTGCTGTAGCGTGTGCATAAAATAGCTTTTTGCCATATATTTTCTAAAAAGATTGGTGTGAGATAGTTACTAGAATGAGCCTGAAAATAGATCTGCTTCTGAATTTGACAATTGGTCCTTTTCTCTAATCTCAGATCCACACACACCTAAACTTTGGGATCTGGATTTGAAGACAGAAACTCATCCTTGCTAGCCGCTGGGGGCCCAATCCTGCAAACCCTTAATCATGTGAAGAATTCTTACTCATAAATCCATGGGACTAAATTTCTTGAGCTAAGGGTTTGCAGGATCAGGTTCTGGGTTTGAAATATTTTCTTCTTGAAACAATGTATGTTATTAGGTTAAAGGAAAGGCTTGTTCTGACAAAATAAACATGGAAACCAAGGAGCTTTGAAGGAAAATTAAGCCACTGCTAGTCACATATTTTATTTCTGAATTAAAAAAACTCACAAACACCTTTTCAAATGATTCAAACCTAGCAATATGAACAGCTTCATAACTGCAAGGACTTTTTTACTATCACTCTCTTCCTTCCTCACCTCCTACTATTCATTCTACCCACTTATTACATCTTGTCTTAAATTATATTGTAAGATCTTTGGGACAGGGACTGGAGCTAGTTGAAATTTGAAACTTTTTTGGTTGAAAAATGGCTTTCATAAAAATTAAAATTGCTACATTTCTTCCATGAAGTGTTTCATATTTTTGTCAAAATATTTCAGCCAAAAAATTAATTGTTTTTTCCATTTTGGGGGTGTTTGATGAAAACCTGAAAACTTCAAAAAAAATTGAATCAACTTTTGCTTTCATGAACATTTTTCACAAATGCCAAAAAAACAACCACTCATTTTCCAAATAGCTCTAGTAGGAACCGTTTCTTCTTGTGTACACATATGGTTCTCTCATAATGGAGCTCTGAGCCCTAATAGCACTTTTGGGTGCTACCATCCAAAATATAGACAGTATAAAAACCTCAAGCATTTGCTGAGGGATTGATGCTTATCTCAAAGTGCATTAACCCTCCTCTGTTGATTGTAAGGCAAGTGCACTGGACCAAGCTTGTTATTACTATTGAATTCATTTGGTTTTTCTTCAACAAAAAATAATCCAAAATGACTTTTCCTGTGGTGATTTTTTTCCCTCAAAGTGCCTCTGGGACAATTGCTTTGATTGGCATTGTTGTTCTACTAGGCACTTCTAGGGAATTCATGCCTCTTACAACAGCCACTCAATGTCATTATTTAATGCGCTGTATGCTATTGGGGCTATGATTTTCAGTGAATTGAACGGATTTTCCCATCTCTTCCATTTAATGATAGGACCATTATTAGAAGGTTAGTGTCCTGGGTTTTTGTTGTTGTTGAGCCTTCCCTTGTACTAGTGGCTGATTAGTCTTGTTTCTTCTGTGTTTAATTATAATCCTGATAGAATGCTCAATATAAATGAATAACTGATCAACATTCTCCGTGAGGTTGTTTTGACAAGACAGACAATAGCTTTCTGTGTGGTGTCAGTCAATTGTTTCAGGCCATTTTTCTGATGCACAGAAGAAATGGGTATGGGAAGAAAGACATATTTTAAGTGTTCTTCCTCTCATTCTTATGCAGAACAGTTACAGGGTCAGCATTAAGCTTTGTCTGTCCTGCAGGAAAAATCACTCCAGAAGCCTTGATCTCAGAACTTAACATCTTTGCCACCTCAGGTGACCAGACATCCTGATATTTGGGACTTTCTCTTATATAAGTGCCTATAACCCTCTTTCCCCCCCCTCCCCCCGCACCCCTCGCCATCTAGTGCCACCCTCAGGCTTTCAAAGGAGCAGGTTTGCGTGTGAAGTTGAAGACATGAACGCTATCAATTGTGTTCACCCAGCACTTGGAACAACAACACCATAAAACTCTCTCTTTTTGAGACCTGCATCCTATTTTCTATCCCAGTCTCTCTTTGGGAGTCTCTTGAATCTCAGTACCTTATTTCCTTTTATTATTGCAGAAACATGGGCTGACAGTTTCATATAATTGCCCACAATAAGGCTTTACTAGTTTGTGTAAAGCATTCAGTACAATTGCTCCATTTACACCATACTCCCTTCCTTTGGTTTGTCCTCAGACATATAATGTATTTTATATGGAATATTTCCTCTTACCATCCAAAGCTACTAAAATGCAAATTCCTTTTAATCTGGTTATGTAGTATCCTCAGAATTAATGCCCTGCTTCACCCCCCACCAAATGAAGGTGCCAGTCCTGGTATGGAACTTTGTATTTGCAGGCCCTTGTGCTTATGCAGAGCAAACTGAAGATGATGGGAATCCTTGCAGGACTGGAACCTCTTACCACTTATTTTTGTTGCTACTTCTAACAGAGGGACAATTCCAAGTTCAAAAGCTTCCTTTCCCCAACCTTAGCCCCTTTGGACCTCTCACACAGGACCTTTATAAGCCTCATCTCCCCTGATTGCCTTCAGTATTACTCTGGTCCTCTCAGATCTTTCCTTATCTCTCATTCCCTCACTCATTGTTCCATGTCATTCTGATTCTTAAGTTCTCATTGAGACATTTCAATTATACACTGATTTTACACCAGAGTGATTCCTTTGAGTTACTCCTGAATCACACTGGCACCAGATCAAAACTGGCCATTATTTTTGTTGCGCCAGCCCTCTCTAATCTGGTCTGATCTGTGCAGCTACTCAAGTATCTCTGATCTCTAGAATGCACTTAGGTACTCTGGCATTTCCCAGTTAGTCCCCTTCACTGTAATAAAACTTGTGACCTACTAAAGAAGGGCTTTCATAGATGATCTATCTTTTTCCTAAGTAGGTCAGATCACTGGCTGATGTAAATTGTCACAGGTCCATTGAGTTCCAGTGAGCTATGTTGATGTTCACCATCTGAGGACCTGGTCTCTATTTTTGCTTGTTTATGATTAAATGGAATTTAATTACAGGCTGAAATTGACAAGTCTCTTAAATACAAAGATAGCTGTGATCATGTAAAGAGTTATACCTGTTTTACTTTATATACTAGGAGTTACCCTGTTGGAGTCTATGGGATTACTCACAATTTACAAACCTGTATATGAGCTTAATATTTGCAAGGTCAAGGCCATTGTCCGTGTTCATTTTTCTGTAAAAACACTCACACTGTTATAGAATGTCAATCACAGTTAATTGGTGAAATTCATATTTCCTCAACAATACCTTTCCTGAAGTCACTGTATTGTATTCTACCCTCTCCAACTTTTATTTTCTTTTGAATTAATGTTGTAACTCAGGGTCAAAAGATTTTTCTCAAACAAAAGAAAAAATCCACCTCAGAGGTGGAATAAACATTGACATTTTCAGTCTCACAAGAGACTTTTGGAAAAAGCTGCAGCAAATGAAAATGGAGGATTATAGTGGGAATAGTTATACAACTTTAACTCACTGCTCACTAGCATCAGACATTATAATACTTGCATTATTTTTTAGAATTAGGTCTTGAAGCTGAATCAGAAGGCTCTAGCTTTACCAGCCGTGTCTATACCAAAGCTTTTCTGAATGTCTGCTACCAATTGCTGTCCCTAGAGAGACTACATTCCTTTAGCTGTTGCATAGATGTTCAAATGCTGAAGTCACTAATTCTCCACGATCAGAGTTTTATGCCTTTTTTAGCCTTGATGCTGCAATGACTATCAGACAAGCCATGAAAAGTCCCAATGAAGTCAACGGTGTCAAAAAATATGCAGGAGCCCACCTGTGCAAATCCAGTTGCAGGATTGGGGCATAAGTGGGTAAAAGGAAAAAAAAGTCCCAATCTACTCTCACAAGCTACAGTAACCAAGAATCACATGAGTGTCTTCGGGACCAAATTCTACTCTCAGTTGTGCAACACAAAACTCATTGTGGTACATCATCTTTTATGTAGATCTACATTATCTCTGATGTATCAACCAAAACATTTTTCTGAAGATTTAATATCATCCTTGATTAATACTGCCACTATGATTGAGGCTTTATTTTACCTGTCCCATGACAGAAGTTCTGCATTCTGGTATTTTAAATTTCCAGTAATTTTCCTGGCTTATCCAGGCCCCTCTTCTCCAGTACAGTAATTAGAGGATTATGTGTTTTTCATTTGCAATGAAAGGGTATTTTACTGGTTTGTTTCATTTTTATTCTCCTGTCCTCTTTATCTCATATTATGTGATGTTATTCAATAACTACACTGCCTCAGCCAAACTTCCTTATAATCCTTCATTTATCACTAATCTAAAAATCGGCCAAGATAATTTTCCATTTTTAGTAACCAGTCTCCTAGCTTTCACATCATTGGGAAATGGAACTTATTTTTCACAACACTTTGCTTTGTTATGATTATCCACAATTCCCACAGCCAGTTAACTGGCACTAGCTGGTTAGCGATATTCATTCACATCCTGAAGATTTGGTTGATAAACATGAAGGGTCCAATTTTTCCTCAACACCATGAGTCTTGTTAAAAAAGTGCATGAAACTCTGCTAATTTGCACGCTCAATTATGACACTTCCCCCCACAGTTGGCCAATTAGAGGCCCATTTGCACAATAATGTAAATTATATTCAAATTAGGCATGAGATTTTGTGAATATATTTATGTATGGCCCTGAACTACTGGGGTTTTGAAAAACCAGGACTGGACTTCTAACTGGTGAATGTACGTTTTCGGAAAGTTTATGCTACCATCATTGCCATCTCCTGGAACAATACTGATCATCTACATTTCAAGCAATGAAGTGAAAAAAACACATAACGATTTATTTTTACAAGAGAACATCCCATGGTGACTTTTTCTTGGTATTGGGGGAAAAAATATCACACCTGTATCAGTGATTCTATTCATAATTATTGCTAGAAAACATGCATTTGATCAGATGGAGTTTCTCAATACGGTAGGTCCTTATTAGAGTTTGTACATGGGAACATTAGGCACCAAAGAATGAATGTTCCTTAAAACAGGTCAAGTGATCACTTTAGCTTTGTATGTCTTGGTTTCCCTATCTAAAATATTGGAATAGTACCCATCATTGTGAGTGCCTCACTATCCTTGGATGAATGAAATATGCTGCATGACGGAATAAATATTATCCTGTCTGTCTGACAGAATTTCTTTGCTTTGGAAGCAAAGAAACACTGTTGGAAAGAATAGGAACTACCACAGGGTTTTTATTAAAATTAAAATAAACTTGATGATATCCTACCACTTAAATTAATAAGACAGACATGTTAGCATGTGGTATGATATCAGATATGGCACTGAACAGAGCACTTTAGAGGGAGAAGACTTACAGAGCAGACCCCATTTGACGGGATTAATGCAAGGAAGAAGCCTGTAATTTATTTTAAAACATGGGAGAGGCACGAGAGTGTGTGTAAGAGAGAAGATGGCACTGGAGAGCATACAGAGAGACTGGGAATGTGAAAGAGGAAAAGAATGATGAAGAAAGAAGGGAGATTGGAAAATTGGGGTAAGGAAGAACAGAACAGCATAGGAAGAGAAAGAGGAAAGGGATGAAGGAAGATAAAGGGAAAGAAGTAAAAGCAGGTCAGTTACATGATATAGAAAAGTGATTTTGAAGGGAAGACAGACTGAAAAAAGACACAGGCAAGGAAAAAAGTGAAGGAAATGAAAGGAAAAAGAATAAACATAAGGGAATATACTTAACAGAAAAGAAAAATGCAAAATTTATGCAATAGAATAACTTTAAAAAACTATTTTTTAAAGCGGAAAGGGATAACATTTGCTGAGGGTGGCCCAGGACAATTTCTGTGTCTAGCTGTGCCTGGGCATCATGCCTGTTTTGTCTTTTGTTATATTTTTAATACAATTTCACTCTCCTGACTTTTTAAAAAAAGTGTGGTTTCATCTATAGGTCAAATACAACTGTGGGAGTCATTCATAGACTCATGATGTTAACTAGATTTGAACCTACATCCTTGAGCTGAAAGGCCCTGTATACCCTTGTTAATTCCCCAGCCTTCTTATGAAACAGGATAAAAGTCAAAATGAGAAAATGCACCTTGTTACTTTGAAACTTTAAAAATACTTTTTGTTTTTTTGTTAAATACACATAGTTGACCAGAGAACTTTATCATCTGTTGTAGTCTACAGTTCCTGCTTCTATCTTCTTCTCTTTGTACATCCTTCCTGAAGAGATGAAATAAATACTTACTTGCCAATTCTGGCAGGTTTTATTAGACAGTGCAGTTGTTTGGAGAAGAGATTAATCAGTAACGTTTTAATGCAATATATAATGAAGCAGGAACTTGCCTACAACCGGGGTTGGCCACTTGCCAAACAATATCAGTTTTATAGAGTATTACACTGTTGATTTGAACATTATTAGGTCTGCATTACTAGAAGCACTTCTCAGGTGCATTACAAGCATAAGGCCAAAGGCTGGTGATGAAATCCTGGCCTCACTGAAGTCAATGAGAGTTTTACTATGGACTTTAGTGGGCTTTGGAGCAAGCTCTAGTATCCTGTACAACCCCACCACCATTGTGTTGTCTCTTGGATGCATATGCTAATCCCCCAAAACCCCTGCTCTGACTGGGAGAACAGTGTGGGGCCAAAAAGGAAGGGTGAGGTTGCAGCTTTAGAACTATCTCTGTACTGCTGCTCTATGGAGGGGAATGGCTGGTTGTTCAGCTCTTCTTCTAGTCCAACTCAACCTAGGACACAGGGAGTCTCTATAGGCCACAGCTTCATGACATGCAAAGTTTGTAGACCCTCTGTCCTTACACTCAGACCATAGCAATGGATTATACTATTGTTTAAAAAGTGACAGACATGTAAGGGTTTATAATTTTATTTTGAAAACAAACCTTACCATTAAGCCAAGGGAAAAAAAGAGTTCCTAGGCAAAGAAAACAAATTGCACCCACAGCAGGTCTGAACTTGCTCCCCCATGGAGCTGATTTTGATGATACCAGGTATGAATTTGAGCCCTGAAGTAGTTAACAACTCAGTTAGACTTTCTATGTGGTGCAAAGAAATCCTGCCAAAAGAGGATTGTTAATCTTTCTTTTTCAGTGGTGTTCATGGTCATGCTGTTAAGAGATGGTGCATGGATGGGATAGCAGTGAAGATAACTTAAGTAGCCAATCACAGTATGGTTATGAATAATATGGCTATGAATAACCAGGGTCCCAAATCATATTCTGCATAGGTGAAATACCAGAAGAATACTATTATTCCTAATGTTAGATTGATTACAAAACCTGATAACAGTCCAGAACCTATCTAAACAGCCAAGTTGTCTCTCACTGAAGCCACTGGCAATTATGCCTGTTACTTCAGTGGGATCAAGATCTGGCCCAGAATCTTCTCAATTATATATAAATCAGCCTGTCTCTCTACTCATTTTTCAACATGAAAATTTGTTGACTGATAAATTATTTGGGTGAAAGCTATTTTCTGAACAGCATTAAAGAGAGAAAAGACACTCTTTCCACTGGATGTCACTCTTAGCTTAGGTCTGAGTTATCATAAAACTAGTGCATCAATAACAGAAAACTGGTCTCCTAGCTTTTTTATATGAAAAGGTTTTTCCATTTAATCCTATGGTTTATAGAATTAATTTTTTTTAAAGATGAGTTCTTAAATTTAATAATAAAATGCCCCCATGTTCTTTTTTGCCTGTGTATCTCTAATATAATATAGTTCCATACAACAAATTAGGTTAGTTAAATTAGTTGATCACTGAAATCATACTATAAATGTAATGACTGTGTGTTGAGACTTGGACTTGATGTAGAGTCTTCAGTATAAAGCTAATGGCACAGTCTCTATTTTATATATATTCACAGCAAAAACTGCACTGTGCAGACAAACAGAGTTATCCCACAATAAATAACTGACAGCTTTCCCCACACATCACCATTTTTACTCAAAAGTGGGAATTTTTAAAAGCACTAAAAACTGTCAGAGTATAAAATCATACTTTGCTCAAACATGGATCACTTAGCCAAAAAAGATGTTTCTATCTGATAAAATACATTGTGTGCTAAATCTTTATCAAATCCACATCAGAACATACTTTTATTCTCAACAGGTAGTCTATATACCAGATTAAGCAAACACTAATTATATTTGCTCGTTTTATCTTTGGACAAAATTGGATGCAACCAAAATAGCCAAAGTATGTTTAGATGTCGACAATACAAAAATTACTTATCAGAAGGGAAAATCCAAATCCACAAGGAGACTTTCAATTCTCTGAAGAAGAGGCAAAAAGTTCGGTGGAAATAGCTTTGCTTTTTCCTCTGAGGGGAAAAAAAAAAAAATCTTAATTCAAAACTCTTTTTGTTAAGCCCTGACACTGCGCTCAGAGTATAGGGCCTGTTCCAGAGTCCTTTACAACCAATGGAAAGACTCATTCAGACTTCAGTGGGCTTTGGATCAGCCTGATAGAGCACAGAAGACAGATCTTTGCTCCAGGGGTCTTAGAAAATATGAAGCAAATCCTACTGTTCTTTCCATAGCTGCTGAATGCCCTATGGGGTCACCTTGGAGAGAGGTGGTACTATAGAATTCTAAGAGCACAAGTACTGTGTTTGCATCTCCTGATCCTCTGCAGAGGCTTTGTGTCCTAGTGCAGTTTGGGTGCGGGAGGATGCACTACTACATGGATCCACTAGCCATTCGTTCCTCCACAGTGCGAAGGAGTACAGGAGATACGGTCTTCAGCAGTCCTGAGACAGAGCAGCCATCATGGAATGGTTAAGACTCCATTCCTTCCCTTCACCCATTGCCCACCTCAGCACACAGATCATTTATTGCAAGATGGGAAGAGAATTTGATCCTAAGTAAATATACTTTTGAAAGTCATTTTAGTTTATGGCAATGAGTTAAACTGCTCGTTAATTGAAGTGATGTTTTGTAATGCTCCATTAGAAGCAGCAATTCAAAAATCTATCACATATAGATTTTGTTTGCCTCAAGTCCATTAAGTTGTCATAGGGCATTTCTGGTTTTGTAGCATTTCATTCTGCATGGCTCCTCAGGGTCAAAACCAGAACTGCACACAGCTGTCCCTTATAATTACCTTTCAGTGACAAGTCAGGTGTTTGGTTTATGGCTTGATGCTCTAACAGAGTCAGCATTTAATAGCCAGAAATAAGCTTTGAAGTTAATGCCCCTTTAAAGTGATTGAGGAAGTTTGCAGTTTTGATACTTAAATTTCAAATGAGTTTGCCAGAGAACTAGCAAGAGAAGACAAAATTCATACCAGCACAGAAGTCTTATGCTAGGGCCCCTTCAGTACCTTAGTCCTGCATTAAATAGGACATAAATGGAGACAAAGGCCTTGTTTGCAGCTTTTATACTGGGGAGACATTCACCCACTGAGTACATATGTACAACTAGAAAGGCTAGAAACATCTCTTAAATGTAAGTAAATTCTGTAGAATACCTCAAGAGCTATATTAAGCTGCATGTATATCAACAATTGTCAGTATAACTTAGTACACTTGAACAAGCTCTCTGGGGCACAGGTACAAGAGACTTTGCTAGAAGCCTAAGCCCACTAGCCCCTCACCCCAATCAAAATAGCTTCTAGTTTTACCTAGCAATGGTAAACTGCAGCTTACATTCTTCCTCCCTCATAAACTTACCTTTGTTGTCTTCTGGCCAAAGGAGAGGGCTGATTGCCTGTTCTACCCAACTTACTCTGTATGGAGATAGGTGCTGACTATAGAGGGTCACATGGCCCCATAGCACAGCTGCAGGGGAGTGGTTGCTGCTAAGTAAAGAACCCTGTTCCTCAAATCCTAAAGCACCTTTGGAGAGTCAGAAAGCAACCTGGCTTCTCCTAAACCAGAGTAGCAGAAGCTGGGAGTTTTTGTTGCACTGGCTGCTCTGGTAAGTACAGTAATTAGTACCAAATAGAGTGGTTGTTTGGTTTTTTTTTTTGTTTGTTTGTTGGTCAAGTTTCTCATACTAAGTTTCTTTATTCCTGAGTTGGAAACTGCTCTCTCTGGGGGAGAAAGGACAATTCAGCCTCTATGTCCAGTTATTTTTTTATGTCTTTGCTGAGATTGATCATAAAGGTGTCAGTTGGTTTCAGTTATAATGGTAGTTTTTGAGCTGTAGATTCAGGATCTACACATGCATCTCATAACATGTTGGGCTGGATTCACTTTGTAGTGGCCATCAAACAGCAATAAAATAGTTACCTTTATAACTGCCCGCAAGGGATGTGTTTTGCTGCCAGAAAGACACTGCAGCAAGATATACAAAACCACCTGGTTTCCAGCAAGCAGGTTGTTAACTTTCTACTTAGATCTCCAACAGGTGTACAGGGCAGAGCCAGGAAGCAGGGCTGGGGAATGAAACTCCAAGTAGATCATTAGGCCTGGTCTATACCTACCTACTTTGCTTAGGGCTGTGAAAAATTTTGGCCCCTGGGCACTATAATTAGATTAACTTGACACCTAGTGTAGATACAGCTAGGTTGATGGAAGAATTTGTCTGCCTGCTTAGCTACTGCCTCTCAGAGAGGTGGATTAACTACATCAACAGAAAAATCTGTTCTGTCAATTTAAGAAGCATCTGCAGTAGGTGACACAGTGGCACAAGTGTTGCATGCCCAGTTGTGTGCCAGATCTGTACTTTAGGTTGGTGCTTTGCTGTTTTGTGTGTAGCTCTATTAAGTTGTTTTATTTTGCTTGTGGCAACCTATGTACTATAAAATCTTGAGGAGGGAAACTTGCAGAGGCCTCTTCCTTCATCATTGTCTTCTACCAGCTTATCCACACCAAATCCCATTACCCCATTCTCAAGCCAGCTAGTTCCCCCAACAGATTATGTTATACAATAATCTTTTATCTTTATCTTTTGTGTTCATTTTGTAAAGAAATGAGCTTTAAGGGTTACATGGTAAGTGATCTGCCAAATGTCATTCTACTTTGTTTTATCTGTGGGAAAACTTAACAAAAAGGCAGCTGTCAGCAGCTGAGACTCATACTGGTTCAAGTTTCTGACCTTGTGAAGAATCCAGCTACACAGTGTTTACAAGTGTTTACCCCTTACTTTTACTTGTATTTCCTTGCATAAATTCATGTTTCTAGCTGCTTAAAACTTCATGAACTTTGCATAGAATTCATTTAAAAAACGACTACAGAAATATCATCTGATCCAAATAAACAATTATTGATTAGAAAAGGAATGCAGAACCAAAATTTAGGTCTGGTATAAGTGGGAACAAATCTCCCTATGTTTTTATGGGATGTCAGATAAGTTTAGTTATGTACTGATGTCCTAGACAATAGACATTACAACCCATTTTCTTTATTTCCTTATATTCTTTTACAGTTAAGGGCATGATTTTTCAGAGATAATATAGTGACTTCTTCCTTATCCCACGCACATGCTTGCATTGGTTATAGAAATATGAATTAATAGTTCTAATTGAATTCATGGGATTATCATACATTCTTTGTGCTCTTTGCTGTTGAATACCAGAGCCATCTGGGAGGGGGGCCAATTTGCCCCAGGCCCTGCAGGGGCCCCACGAGCCCTGGCCTGGCGGCGGTCTGGGTCTTCGGTGGCATTTTGGCGGCAAGGGGCACTTCAATTGCTCCGGGTCTTCGGTAGTATCTCAGCGGCGGGGGGGCCCTTTGGTGCTGCTGAAGACCCTGGACCACTGCCGGGTGAGTACAAGTGCCACAGCTCCCCCACTTTGCCCCAGGCCCCCTGAATCCTCTGGGCAGCCCTGCTAAATACCAGACAATTTCACAAATGTGACTTTTCCTCCTTCTTCCTCCCAGATGAAAATGCAGAGATGTGAAATGAATGGCCTATTATAACTATTTATAGAAGTTTTTGTGCGGACACTTATACATGGAGAATCTTATTATCTAGATTATAAATAGGACACTTGATACATTACTTACCTAGATGAGCCTACTATAAGGTGGGTGAACAACTGGTGGGAAAGCTGTACTCAGAGAGTAGTTATGGTTCATAGTCAAATGGGAAGAGCATATTGAGTGGGGTCCAGTTCTATTCAATATTTTTATAATTGATTTGGATAATGGCATAGAGAGTACACTTATAAAGCTTGAATTATACCAAGCTGGAAGAGGTTGCAAACTCTTTGGAAGACAGGATTAGAATTCAAAATGATCTTGGAAAAACTGGAGGAATCATCTGAAATAGAATTAAAGTCAGTAAGGATAAATGCACAGTATTACACTTAGGAAGGAATACTAATTTATGCAAATACAAAATGGGAAGTAATTGCTTAGGAAGCAGTACTGCAGAAAAAGATCTGGAGGTTACAGTGGATCATAAACTAAATGTGAGTAGAAAATGCAGTACAACTGTGTGTGTAAAAAAAAAAAAAAAAAAAAAAAAAAAGTCAACTTCGTTCTGGGATTTTTTTAGCAGGAGTGTTGTAAGCAAGACCCAAGAAGCAATTCTTCCGCTCTGCTCAGCACTGGTAAGGCCTCAACTGGAGTACTGTGTCCAGTTCTGGGTACTACACTTGGGAAAGATGTGGAAAAATTGGATAAAGTCCAGAGTAGAGCAATAAAAAATATTAAAGGTCTAGAAAACACGACTTATTAGGAAAGATTGAAAAAAATTGGGTTTCTTTAGTCTGCAGAAGGGAAGAGTGTGTGTGTGTGGGGGGAACATAACGCTCTTCAAATATTGTTATAAAGAGAAGGATGACAATTTGTTCTCTTTATCCACTGTGGCCAAGATAAGAAGTGATAGTCTTAAGAGTGCAGCAAGGAAGATTTAAGTTAGACCAGTGGTTCTCAACCTATTTACTATCGTGGGCTGCCTATGCAGCTCTCTCTCTCTCTGTTATGTGGGCTCCATCTACACAATATGTACCTGTATGGCCCTGAGGATGTCACATGTGCCGCAGCTGTGTGCTGACTGGGCAGCAGGTTGAGACCCACTTAGTTAGACATTTTAAAAAAACTTCCTAACTGGAAGAAATTACTTCAGAAGGTTGTGGAATCTCTGACAGTGGAGGTTTTAAAGAACTAGTTAGACAAGCACCTGTCAGGGACAGTGTAGATAATACTTAGTCCTGCCTGAGTGCAGGGGCATGGATTAGATGACCTATCAAGGTTTTTTCCAGTCCTACATTTGTATGGTTCTATGATAATTCAGTAGGTTTTTGCAGACAACTCTACATTTAAAAGATTATTCCTTCACTTCTAATATACTGAAGACAAAATCACACAGAATTGATGATAAAGAAAAGTGACGTGCAAAGTTAACACTGCAGATTGTGTTTAGTGTTTACTTCTGTTGAAGAATTGCATCACTTAATGTGTGAATACTGTCTGAAACTTGCCTTAGGGAAGCCCAAGAGCTCTATGGAATTTTGCCGGCAAGGTGCTTAGCCACAGACAAAGTGTGCTTTCCAGTGAGATCAAGTATATAACACATTGTGCAGCAAATGCATTTAATGCAATTTTTAGTTACGGTATGCTTCAGCAGCTGGGCGTTTAGTACTTTCATTAAATTGCTACCTGTTGTTCTTGTTTTTAAATAGGTAGAAATTACATTTTGCACCTTTTTACACTTTGAAATAAATGTCTTACCATTTCTTTGAGACTGTGAATTCAGCTGTAGAAGTATCAACAGTGCACTGTGGTTATGTATGGATGTAAAAGGAGACAGCTACTTGTATTTAAATATTTTAATCTGATATAGCTTCACGTCACTTACAATAACCAGCCAAATAAGTAAAAGCACAATAGGGAAAAGGTGAGGAGATCTTAAAAATACAGACAGAACTCATTTCATCCACCCCCGCATAGATACTTTAAATGAGAGAAACAGTAGGGAAGGCCTGATCCTAATCCTTTTGAATTCAGTGGTAAAACTCTCACCAGTTGCAATGGGAATAGGATTTTGAAATGGGACTTGAATAGTTTTAGGGGATTGGCAACATGGAAACTTTCAGCTTTAGGCTCATGATGTGGCAAAGTGATGCAAACAGGTGGACCCCTGCATTGGTATGGAGCCCCATTGAAATCAGTGGGGCACTGTGCAGGCAGATGGATTTGCTGGTATTTGTTAGATTGCAGAATGCAGATCTAGGATACTAATTCCTATCGAAGTTATTACAAATGGAGAGTAGTTATCTGACTGCTGCTTGGGAGCCTGTGTCAAATGAGTTTGGTGATTTCAGCCTCATCCTTGATGGACAAGCATCCATATACAAAACCAACCACAAATGGTGCGAATTAATCCCCTTGTTACCAGTATCAAGAGAGGCTCAGAACTGACTCAGGCAGGGAGATTGAACTATAACTTCCTAGGATGTGTCTACAGTATGGTTTTTGTTTTTTGTTTTTCAAAACAAACCTACCACTGGCTCAGCGGCATTAGTAATAGCAGCAGTGGGATTCACAGGGCTCCAGGCAGCAAGGAAACACATCTACATGAAACAGTGCACAGGGTATTGGCAACTGCTTGAAATCCTGTTTATTTCAGCACTCCTAATATTGCTAAGGAAGCACCAAAAGGGTGAAATGTATAGAAATGAGCCTAGTACATGCAGTGTGCTAAATGGCTTTTCTAGATCAGGATTGAGGCACAGGGGAATAGTAGATCAAATGTAGCGATGAATCCTGGTCACATGGCATTTGAGGCATATTGCGCATATGCTTAGAAGAAGGTTGTGGTTGCATTGGCCCTATGTAGGGAGTGCCTGTTTTGTGAATAACCAAAGAACTTCTCTTTCCAGATCTGCTAATCTAGCACTGTTTACAGGCACCAAATTCACGTGATATTTAATAGAAAAAACAAAACAAAAAACCCCCAAAAACTGGACACAACATTAATAGGAACCTATCCAAAATTCTGGCTGCATGGGGACTATGTAAAATAATCAACACAGGCAACAGAGCAGGAGCTCCATTATTGTTTTCTAATAAAGCCCAACCTTTAATAACCTGGGGTGTAGGAAGAATAAAGAAGAGAGACCTGATCAAGTCAGAAATTCACCTGGGAGGACTCCTAAGGACTGGAAAGATAGCACTATTCACATTACAAGTAGTTACTTGTATGTTTTCTCCATCCCCAAGTTCATGAGGCAGGTTGGTCACAGACTCAAATATATAGAGTCTTTAGTGTATTAATAGTCACTCCAAAAAAAAGGTCTTCCATTACTCCAACCAAGATAAAGGCAGCCAACCAGGGAACCTATTTCAGCAACCTTATCCCTGACCACAAATTTGTTTTCCTTCTTTATGTATGCCTTGCTGTTTTACATTTTACTATCACCTTTCATCCCTATATATGTTAGTTGGGATTGAACCAAGGGCCATTGATTTTGCTCCTTTGCCAGAAGTTTTGTTTCTGATTGGTTCTCTTTGGGTGATTTGGTTCATTACTTTGTCTGTGTTTTGACTTTATTGTATCATCTAGAGTTTAGGTTCTTTTTCATAATCACTATAAATATTACATAAAACTTATGCGTAACTCCATTTTAATTTTGGCTTTATATCTTACCTTTTAGGATGTGTGGTCTACAGGTTGTCAATAGTTTAGAGTCCTTTCTGGTGACCTTCAGAATGAAAATGCCTGACAGTTAAATAACACCTTCACGCTATAAGAAAGTTGAAGCTTGGAAGGGGAAAGGAGAAAAATGATTGCTCTATTCATGAAGTGGGCTGCAGAATTAAAAAGGAAGAGCCTTGTTCTAGTGCAATCGTGCTACCCTTCCTAAACTATATATTTTTTTAATCTTACATCTTGGCAGGTTGTTAAATTGAATGAATAGTTTAGTGATTGTCTGAAAGTTGATAGTTGAGTAAACCTTTTAAAATAAATCCATTTCACTTTCTTTTCTTCTACACTGCACTTCTGTCCCTTCTTTCACTAGGCCCAGTTAGCAATTTCGTCACTGCTCTTGGTTATACAATCTCTGTAGTCATCTTGCATTATGTGTGTGTCTACAGTAAGTGCCTGAGTGATTAACAAAGATGTCTAAATGTGGCTCTTCCCACTAGGCTCCAATTACCGAAGCAACCTCCTGGAAATGGGTGTGAACTTTGAGGTTTTTGACTTTTGATTTAGACATTATTGCCTAACACATACTTAGAAATTTAAGAATCCCTTTTTGGAGACAATCAATTTTGACATTTCTTGTCTCTAATCCCAATTCAAAATAAAAGGTCTAGTGTGTTTTGGTTTTTTTTGTAACTTTCACTCCATATTCTTAATTTTAGAATTGTATCTTTCCTTCTGTAGGATTTGCTCTTATACACTTTTTTTTTTCCTTACACAAAATTGGAGGACTTTTTTTCCCTCTGGATAGATCAAAGCATAACACATACAACTAATCCCTCTGAGAAAATGGGTCACAATGTCTCTGCTACCCGTCTGCCTCCTGCTGTGGAGGAAGATAACTAATCAGCAAATCAAATCTATATTCTCTGACTTGTGATCATTCTTACCCAGATCAAAACATAAAAGTTTGGCATGATTTTTTTTTTCAATCAATCTCATAGCAAAAATTTTTTGCACACATTTTAATTCAAAGAGAAAAGGACAAAATATGATGTCTTCATTGTGTATGTATCTTATTTACAGCCAAAGTCAGCAGCAAAACCTAAACGTAAAGTTCCTGAAATGCTGTTCTGTTATGATCCAAACTCATGACCTAGGGCTCTGCTTGGTTATATATGAGTGTTTTTACCTAAATATATATATAAATAATGTTATTGCACGTGCATCTCCTTGCTTTTGGTAGCCCTTCAGTGGCCAAAGTACTTTGTTTATGAAATGGTTTGTGGGGGCAAGATGAAGGTGGGAATGAAGAGAACCTCATGAGGAAAGGATCAGCAGTATCAACCCCCTTTTCAGGGAAGGGAGAAACTACTTCACTCCACTATGCTGCTCTCATTCTTCCTCTAATGAATATGTAAGGCTGATATTGTTTAAAAAAAAAATCAAAAGCCCTGTGAAAAGATGGAGCTTGCATTGTATTTGTGTGAATAGGAATATTAAATAGCCTGAGAGGTCCCAGTGGCCCAACTGTTGCAACCATCTTCAAGAGAACCTTGTTATCATAAAGATTTTGTGAAGACTCTTGTGCTTACTGATGGATGTCTTAACTATTGCAGATGCTGTAAGAAGCAAAAATGAGTCAGTCTGATTTTTCATGCTGTGGTGAACCTAGGGACATTAGCCAAGATTTTGTGGGCTGGTAATGGCATTAAAAGATAACTAGAGAAATTATGTATTTATATTTAACAATATTCATATCTTCTTTGCCACCATGTTAATTAAACAATTGTGATGCTGATCAGGCTGCAGATCAAGTCTAACAAACAGGAAAGAAAGTGAATCATAACTAGTCTATTATCCTAGTGGGAAATAGCTAAACTTTGAATTTCTTACCACCCTATTACTTGAACTCTGACTTTGGGTCTTGAAATTCTTATTTAATTAGAATTGTTATCTGTGCTTCTCTAGTATATACACATGCCATTTAACTCTTGGGCCAATATGGTAGGTCACGGTATATGTAGATTTTTCAAGCAGATTGGATCAAATTCTCCAGTTACAATGACAGAGTCCAGGAGTATCAGTAGAGTTCCACCAGTAACTGAGATGTGACTATGACCAAAGAAGTGTCTTGCAACATAACAGTACCTTTATTTTTATATGGCACACTTGACCCTGCAGGATCCCAGCATGCTTTGCAGACTAAGGGTATGTCTACATTGCAGCTAGAGGTATAATTTCCAGCTTGGGTAGATGTGCACACGCTAGCTTTGATCGAGTTACTGCACTAGTAGGAGGAGTGTAGCCACAGGCGGTGGCGTGGGCTAGTCACCTGAGCACAGTCCTTTCCCAGACCCTATGTAAGTGCTCATCTGGATATGCATCTATTTCCTGGTACTAATTTGATCAAAGCTAGCATGTATCCATCTACCCAAGCTGCAGTGTAGATGTACCCTGAAGGCGGGATTTTTAAAACCAGTCCTCTCTGGCCTAACTTGACTCCCACATAAGCCAATGGTAAAATTCCCTTTGATTTCAGTGGTAGCAGAGTTAAGTTGATGCTGAACATTTCTGAAAAATCTGCCCTAAATGTACGGGGTTTATTTTATTCACCACTATTCACAGCAGTCATTGATGTGTGATGCTGGTCAAATCACTTAGTCAATATAGGCCTCATTTGCCTCACTTGTGGAATGGGAATGCTTATGTACTTCATTGAGTGTTGGGGGGCATAATTATTTGCAAATGTTATGAGATCCTCTGCTGAAAAAGTGCAATAGGTATTTTTTTTCTCATAGAGCGGTGGTTTGTAATACAGTATAAATGGAAAAATTAATACTCAGTTAACTCATGTAAAACCTTTACATTTCTATAGTCTCTTATATTGGATGGTCTTAAATCACTCTTACAAATGCTTATTAAAGAAGCCTCATGTCAGCCTGGTGAGCTCTGTAAGCATTAATATATCCATTGTACTAGTGGGTAAAGTGAGATGAAGTGTCTTGCCCAAGGTCATATGGGTGATCTTGGCTTAACCTGGAATAGAACCTGAGCATCCTGGCACCTAATCAGCTGCTATAACTACTAGACCACATAGGGTATATCTGCACTGCAATAAAACACCCACGGGTGGCCTGTATCAGCTGACTCAGGCTCACAAGGCTCAGGCTATGGGGCTATAAGATTGCAATGTAGATGCTCAGGCTGCAGCCTAGGCTCTGGGACCCTCCCCCATCATAGGGTCCTGGAGCCCTGGCTCCAGTGTGAGCCTGAACATCTACACAGCAATTTGATAGCCCCACAGCCCAGGGACTGAGAGCTTGAGTCAGCTGACACAGGCTAGCTGCAGTATAGACATACCCATAGTAGCACAGAGTTGGTAAGAAGTGATTCAGTCATGTCTCAGTGAGTTGAAAACTGTTGTCATCTGATGGCTGGGTATGGATGTATGTAACAAATTAGTCATGTTAGTTCAGTTCTTACTAAACAGGCAACCACACTGCAAAAACTGCTGTCATCAATGGCACTAATTGGCATCCTTGTTGTGAGCATCGGCAGAGAGCTTTCTACAAACCCTAACGGGAGAAGAGCCAGGGATTTTAGGGACTTTGGCAAGAGCAATCTATTTTTCTTAGTAGGTACATGGATATTACAGCAAAGAATCCTGTGGCACCTTATAGACTAACAGACGTTTTGAAGCATGAGCTTTCATGGGTGAATACCCACTTTGTATTCACCCACGAAAGCTCATGCTTCAAAACGTCTGTTAGTCTATAAGGTGCCACAGGATTCTTTGCTGCTTTTACAGATCCAGACTAACACGGCTACCCCTCTGATACTTGACATGGATATTACATTAGTGGCAGCAGCACAAAATCTTCAGATTCAAGAGTTAGGGCATATTGGTGGGATAACAACAGAGAAAGTTTTCTATGCTCATATGACACCTGTTGTGAGCACAAATACAAAACTTAATTCTCGGGTCATCAGGCCAACACCTTTCACCACCCGTATTTAATTAAGGGAGAAACAGTAAAGGAAAACATGTCTAAATAAAATGTTACTTGAGAAAATCAGGGCTGACTCCAACATTTTCATGTCTTCTTGTAGATTGGTAATGTGTTTAATACTGGAAAGTCATTATGGTACATATACTGGATAATACTGTCAGCTTCTGCTCTGACCTTTTGATAATGTCTACATAGAACAATGTCAGTAATGGATACACTCTATGTGGGTGGTAATTGATAGTACAAAATGTTTTAAAAATGAACATAATCTTCTTCTTATGATGACTAATGGGCACAAGGAATGTCTTCTGAGATGTGACCAAAGGAAGGGCTTAAGGTAAAAGTTTGTCTTCTGAATGGACACGTGCTCTAGATATATTAGGTAAAGGCAAATTTCTGAAGAGTACTCTATTGGTGATTCTAGACCCAGTTCTCAAACTTGAGTATTGAAATTAGCATACACTTTTTTTATTAGCAGTGACTGGGGAGGAGGTGGGGAAGGGACACATTTTGTTTTAAAAAAGTTGTGAAGGATGAGTCCCATTTTTCACTGAAGAATTTTGAAATGCTTCATGCAGCTCCAGTTCTGAGCTTCATACTGGTACCCAAATAAATAAATGTTTTAGGCACCTAAATATGGATCTGAGCATCCAAATGCAGAATCTGGACTCCAGACATAATTACCAAGGTTGAAAGTCTTAAAAAAGAAACACTCTTCAAACCTCCACCTCATTTCTGACGTGTTCAGGTGGCCCTCTGATGGAAGAGTAAAGGTGCAGTCAAATTTTATTTTACAACTTCTTGCTCATAAATGCATCTTGCTTGTCCTTCAGGCTTTTACAAAGTTGATGAAGCAAGACACCTTCAGAGGTGCGTTGAAGTGAATTTCCTTAAGACTCCTGTGTTAGTGGTGGTAGTGATTATTAGATTTTTTTTATGAAGATGCAGAAACTTTTCTGCAAATATATTGACAAGTTGGTTTTCCTTTCAGGGACAGGAATTTTTATAAGAAAAACACTATAGAGGGTACAACCAACCTGCCTGGCAGATCCATATAGCTTCCTGCCTCAGTCTTTCTAAATGATGGTAATAATTTTGTCTGTGAAGGAAAGCATATGCTACACACACTGACCTGTTTTCTAGGCAGACAGAACAAATTACCTGCTTATGAGGCAGCTTGGTTATCATGATGACCTGTCTCCTAGGCAGATTTAAAAAGGGTAATATCTGTAAAGAGAAACTGCAATGATATAGTACTCTAGGATGCTAGGTATTTCTGAAAGCTGTTTTGAAGATTCAGTTGTTTAAATGTGTGTGTGTCCATGTGCATGCACACTCTCTCTCTCTCTCTCTCTCACACACACACACACACACACACACACACACACACACACACACACACACACACACTCTAGGTATTTCTGAAAGCTGTTTTGAAGATTCAGTTGTTTAAATGTGTGTGTGTCCATGTGCATGCACACTCTCTCTCTCTCTCTCTCTCTCTCTCACACACACACACACACACACACACACACACACACACACACACACACTCTTTGTGTGTGTGTCTACTAATATTATTGCTTGTTCAGTACCTGCCTTCAGTGACTTTAGGAGTTCTCTCTCTCTCTCTCTCTCTCTCTCTCAGCGGGGTCCTGATCTTGCACCTCTCTCATTGTGTTTAGGACAAGACTGAATTCAGGGTTAGTTTCTCCATTCCTCACCCAAGCCAAACTCCCCATTGTGGCTAACAAGAGTAAGGGGTATGTGAGGGATGTGAGACAGGGCCCAGAGTGATACCAGCTTAGATTTTCAAGCATTGAATTTGAAATGAGCAATTAGCAATGAGTAACCTTCAGGCCCCACCAGAAACCAGAGAAAATTGATTTCAAAGTTAGATTTCAAACTCAGTAACTTTAAAAAAGAAGGAAAGAAAAAGCTTTCTGTTAATTTAACGGTTTAATACATTCAATTTAGCCAAATAGTTTAGAAGAAAATTACTTTAAAACCACTTTGAAACTGACTGTCACTGATTTCTAATGGGGACTTTCCCTCCCCTCCCGCCCCGCCATGTAACTTGCTTCAGAAGAGTGGCTTCCTGTTGGTTTAACCTGTCTCATTATATTTTAAGGCCTTCATTCCTTGATTTAGTAATTTACTCTTCCTGGCAACTGGATGTAGTAGTCACTGTGTTTTTTAATTGCACAGTGTTCTTTAATATGATGAGCTAAAAAGGCACTGGCTTGTATGTTTGCCTTCTTGGCTTACTCAACACCCCAACCTTGCACTATCTGCAAAGGAGACAGCCAGAATCTCAGGGTTTGTTTGCATTCTCTAGGCACAAGCAATGGGATAATGATAGCGCTCTCTACCAGCAGTAGTAGCTACCTAAAGGTGGTAGGCTAAACTATAGAGGGATGGAGCTGTAGCACTGACTAGCAGTCCAAGGTTGGTACAGCTAGACTGCACCTTATGCTATCACAAAGAAGGATAAGAACCACTCCCAGCTGCCCTTGGAGAAATTCTGCTAGCCTTTTATGCTATAGGGAGAGCACTTCTGGGACCTATTGCTTGTGCAGTGTACTTCCAATGGCAGTGGCTTTAAAGCCCATAGAGATGTAAGACATGCTACTTAAATATGATGAGCCAAGTATATTTTAGTACACTTTCTTCAATGCAATTAATAAAAAATGCAGTTAAACACATGGAGCCGATCCTGTCATGTCTGAAAATACTAGAGCAAAGCATTCTTTCATTAGACCATGTATGTTTTATTTCTTTAGCATTTGATTGGGTTAGAGAAGAAATATAGGAGGCTGTTCATTCAGTGAGATGAAAAGCATGCCTTCTGTTTTAACTGGAAAAGTGGATTGACAAACTTCCAATGAAAATGTACGCTCCGCTTCAAATAAAAATTAACTGAAGAAATTCATTTCTAGGGAAATATTAAATGGTAATAACAGTACATTGCCTTTATTAATCCAATCCATGTGTTGCCTGCTTTTACATAATGCACCATCACCACCACCTGCTGCGTCATTCAATCTCAAGGTAGCATTAGGAAATCATTCTTTTCAGGCACACTAAGGGTGTCAGTATGAGGAATTTCTCATCCCGTCTTTCTGAGCAAAATGCAGGATGACTGCATCTTTTACACACATTAATTTCATTTAGTGAAATTTTTTTTTTTTTGTATTGATTTATTAAAGAAAAATAAAGGTTTCCCTTTGAGCTGAATGATGAATCAATTGCCTATGTATGATGGGCAAAAATTACTGGAGATGTTCTAAAGACAGTCACCATTCATATATGAGTCTATATTAGACAGTTATGTTCTCTTTACTACAATCTCTGTGACGAATTGCTTTTTCACTGTTCTTGATGCATTTTATGAGCTTGTTTCACTATAGCTAATAGTGTCTAATAGAATTCTCTTCTCTGCCTCGGCCCACCTTTATTTTTGTGTGTGCAATGATTAGACCTAGTTATACTGCCAGCCATGGGAGTTAATACATGGTTGGATTTGCTTACTTCTTCCTGTTCAGCCCTGGTCCAGCTGATCATTGAGGTTGGGTAACTGGAGGATCTTATGCAGAGCAGAGATTGCCTTGGAAACTGTACATGCAGATTAGAGGATGCAGCTGTTTCTCCTCTATCCTTTTTTTGATTGGTCCTTTAAAGATGACCCTGTCTTGGTGCTAGACTGGCTGAAAGAGGTAGGCTACGCAAGCTCATGGCAGTCTCGCATACGTAATAGATCAAATTTTGCATGGTTACACCTGTGCAACCCATTTGAAGTCAATGGGATTTTTATGGGCCTATAATTTGATTTAAAGTACTTGTCTGTATGCTGTTGTTGTTCTAGCTTTGACTTTAAAAAATTTAGTGATAACAGATTCTCTTCCCACATGGCAAGAATGGCAGAAGATTCTTCTTCAGTTAGCCCTTTGGCTCTTCAGCGCAGATTACTATTGCTTATGGGAGCTCCCAGTTGAATGCAAGCTGTATGCAATGGAGTTCTGCACTGTGAAGAAAAGCTTCACGATGTGGATCAGAGAGATGGAATATTACCTGAAGAGTCATACTTACTTTTTAAAGACTAAGATCTTGTTATCTATAGTATCTAACAATACCACAGTTACTTAACAAGCCAGGCAGATGCCCACCTAGATATTTACACAAGATCAATCAAACAGGAAGTTTGTAAATTTGAAGGTGAGTGTGAATTAATACCCTAGGAATGTGAAATAATGCAGATGTTTGGGTTGTCCAAGTGCAATGGACCAGTGGCAGCTTTTCCTGCCTCCCTAGAGTGAAGTGAAAAATATTCTCTAATAACTTTAAGTTGGAAGGTGTTAAAATTGGCATTTTTATTCCAATAGGTCACCGTGGACTTTTTTTATGGTGTCTTTGGATATTATAGCTCTAAACTGGCCTAAAAGTTGAACACTGAGTGCTGTGGTGCACGTAACATGTTGTATTTTATTCATTCATGTGCTTTGACCAGACAAACAATAAATAAAACTTTAATATCCCAAATACCTCAAACACAGCTTTAAGTTACTTTGCAAGTCTAACTACAAGCACCTGGAATAACGGCCATCCTGACTGGGAGGATTTCAGCCTAAGGCATATTTACAGAAGATGGCATACCCAGGGCAATGAGTAAGGCTGTAACTCTCCTCCAAATGCAGATCAGGACATGCCAAAATCTGGTTCCCTTTTATAGCACCATTTGCACACTATAGCTTAACTGAGCACTCAGACCTGTCTGTTTGATATGGTATATACGTGCAAGTCTTGGCTCACATTACAGAGTTGTATGAGTAGCTTTTCTGTATGGTCCTTTAAGGAAGGAACAGCACCAGTTCCTCTGAATATATCTTTGATTTCTAAATCTTCTAAAACTGCTTGGAGAATGCATCCTGTGTAATGCAGTGGTTTTGCTCTCATTTGCTTCATTTTAGGTAATAGGCTTTTGAAAACCTGTCCCTCTGATTACTGAAGCACTGAGCAAAAAAAGAGAGAGCATTCTGGGCAACCTCAGTGCTGTACTTTGACACAGCAACATAGGTTTGCCAGTGTCAATGAATTAAATGTTATTTTGGCAACTGCTCCTATCTCCTCTGATGCTAAAAGCCCAATAGTCCTTCAAACAGCTGATATACTCGATAAACTCGGTGCTTCAGTGTTCCGCTTTTCAGGTGGCAGGGAGTCTGTTATGGGAAGGATATCGTCCTTGGTGGTGCTGGTCTACAAACTGTTTCCTATGTTTGGCCAGCAACCTGGAGAAGTGAAATAAAACTGTCATGGCATGCCATTGAGCACTGAAACACTATGCAAACATCCAATTTAATCAGTTCTACTGGGACTCCAGTGTAGCAATTTTAGCAGTCCATACTTTTGAACCTGCTGGGCATTTTATGGGGAAATCAGCATGAATGTTTGCATAATGCTACTTCTCATTCCCACTCTTAATGGCAGTGACTGTAGCACTGCAGATTGAAGAAATGTATTTGAATTCCCAGCAGCATACTGAGCAAAACAATCTGATTATAGATTCTAGTGTGAATCTCCTGTCCCACTAATCCAAATCCATCTTTTTTTGTGTGATGGGTATTTTTAAGAACTGAGCTTTTATGAATACATGAAAAAAAAATTAATGTAGATTTTTTTTTAAAAGAATCCACACCATTAATTAACCATGGAAATTACACATACTGGACATTTGCTTGGCACACAAGAATATATGAAATATGGAAGTTTTTTAAAATTACAAAGGGCAACTGAAATTTGTAGAGGTGTTGAGCACAAAACTGTTTCTAACAGGTCTTGTAGGAGCTGTGAGCGAGTGCTCAGCCCCTTTGAAAATCTAACCATCAGTTTCAAGTGCCTAAATAAGGTTTTCAGTGCCTAACTTGAATCATCCACATTGGAAAATTTTGGCATTTTTTCTTGAAATGAGTTTACCAGGGCTTCATAACTCACTAGTCATCCTTGGACACACTTTGCTAATAGTACCAGGAGAAAAAACCATCATGAGAACATAAGAATGGCAATACTGGCTCAGACCAAAGGTCCATTTAGCCCAGTATCCTGTCTTCTGACAGTGGCAATGCCAGGAGCCTCAAAGGGAATGAACAGAACAGGTAATCATCAAGTGATCCATCCTCTGTCACCCATTCCCAGTTTCTGGCAAACAGAGGCTAAGGAACCATCTCTGCTCATCCTGGCTAATAGCCATTGATGGACCTATCCTCCATGAATTTATCTAGTTCTTTTTTGAACCCTGTTATAGTCTTAGCCTTCAGAACATCCTCTGGCAAAGAGTTTCAAAGGTTGATTATAAAACTGTCATATTAGCTGTTACTGCACATTTAATGCAGATCATGAAATGGCTACACAGATTTAAGCAATTCATCATGACTGTGTGAATAATCTGAAGAGGATGGAATAGTAAAGACGTTGCACATCGTGACGGAGGTTGAAGGATTCCTAGTGGATTTATTACTGAGTTTCCCAAGGATTTATTTAAAACTGATATAATGTGCTTTGAAGTAACATCTACATATGGCACAACTAGCATTTTGGTGTTTTGGAGCATGAGCTTTCATGGCCTGGTCTACACTACGAGTTTAGGTCGAATTTAACAGCATTAAATTGAATTAACCCTGCATCCACCCGCACAAAAAGCCATTTTTGTCAACATAAAGGGCTCTTAAAATTGATTTCTGTACTCCTCCCCGAGGGGAGTAGCACTGAAATCGACATTGCCTGTTTGAATTAGGGTTAGTGCATGCAATTTGACAGTATTGGCCTCCGGGAGCTATCCCACAGTGCACCATTGCTGTCCATAGCGGTCTCAATCTGAACTCGAATGCACTGGCCAGGTAGACAGGAAAAGCCCCGTGAACTTTTGAATTTCATTTCCTGTTTGCCCAGCATGGAGAGCTGATCAGCACAAGTAACCATACAGATCTCATCAGCACAGGTGACCATGCGTTCCCAGAATTGAAAAAGCGCTCTAGCATGACCGCATGGGAGGTACTGGATCTGATCGCTGTATGGGGAAACGAATCCGTGGTATCAGAACTCAGTTCCAAAAGATGGAATGCCAAAACATTTGGAAAAAATCTCCAAGGCCATGATGAACAGGGACTCAACACAGAGCCGCCTGAAACTTGAGGAGCTGAGACAAGCATACCAGAAAGCCAAAGAATCAAACAGATGCTCCGGGACAGAGCCACAGACATGCTGCTTCTACGCTGAGCTGCAGGCAATTCTGGAGGGGGGGGGGCAGCCACCGCCACTACCCCACCCTTGTCCATGGACTCTGATGATGGGGTACTCTCAATTGCCAGGCCTGAGGATTTTGCAGATGGGAAAGATGAGGAGGAGGATGGCGACCTTGAAGAGAGCACACAACACACCATTCTCCCCAACAGCCAGGATCTTTTTTTTCATCCTGACTGAAATACCCTCCCAAGGTGGTATCCTGGACCATGAAACCATAGAAGGGACCTCTGGTGAGTATACCTTTGTAAATGTAAAACATGGTTTAAAAGCAAGCATTTTTTAATGATTAATTTCTCTGAGGACTTGGGATGCATTTGTGGCCAGTACAGCTACTGGAAAAGTCTGTTAATGTATCTGGGGATGGAGCGGAAATCCTCCAGGGACATCTCCATGAAGCTCTCCTGGAGGTACTCTTTGCAGAAGGTTTCTGAGGAGAACAGCCTTATTCCGACCTCCGTGGTAGGACACTTTACCACGCCATGCATGTAGCAAGTAATCTGGTATTATTATATGACAAAGCCTGGCAGCGTATGGTCCCAGTGTTTGCTGGCATTCAAGCAACATCTGTTCTTTATCTCTCTGTGTTTATCCTCAGGCTGTTTGCCAGTAGCTGAAAAGAAATCCTTCCTGCAGTTAGCCAAGCGGGGGCGAGGAGGGGCATTGGTGCTGAGCTGCTTGCATTTGGCTAGCAGGGATCTTCCCTGATACCAGCCATGCTGTGTGGGGAGGGTTAAAGCAATCATCCCAGAGAAAAGGATGGTGTGTGTGGGGCGGGGGTTAGTTTGGTTTCTGCTGCTGCATGTTAACATGAAAACTGCAGCCCTAAATGGACTACTCAACGGGCTTTGCTTGGTATGGGAAAGGAGGGTGCTGCTGTTATGAAGGTTGCAGAAGCCGAAAGACTATGGCCACCTGCCAGCCAAATTCTGTTGTCCGGCATGTTTGATATCTAAACACCAAGCTGCAGACACTCAAGATAAGATGCAAAAAATGACCTTGTATCAAAATCACATGTGCTAGGTAATGTGATTAGTGTTGTTCACTGTGAAAGAGTATAAGCATTGTTCTGTAAAAAGTATCTTTTTAAATACTTCTCTCTCTTTTTTCCCTCCTGCAGCTGCAAATTTTTCAAGCCTCCCTCCTCTGTTCCAAAGATGATCTCAGATAAGGCGGCGAAAAAAACGCACGTGTGATGAAATGTTCTGAGCTCATGCAGGCCACCTGCACTGAAAGAGCTCAGCAGAAAGGGTGGAGGGGCACAATAGCACAGGACAGGAAAGCGGCGAGTGAATGTGAGGAGAGGTGTGGCAGGAAGATCAGAGGATGCACAAAGCAATGCTGGGGCTACTGTGGGAACAAATGGACATGATGTGGCATCTGGTGGAGGTTCAGGAACGTCAGCTGGAGAGACTGCCGCTGCAGCCCCTGTTTAACCACCCTCCCTCCTCCCCATGTTCCATAGCCACCTCCTCACCCAGATGCCCAAGAACGCTGGGGAGAGGGGGGGCGAGGTAGGCTCCAGGCACCCAATCACTGCACCTTAGTGAACAGAAGGCTGTCATTCAACAAGTTTTGATGTGGCCTCTTCCTTCCCTCCTCCCCCACCCCACCTTGTGAGTTATCTCCCTATTTTTATAATCAATTAATAAAGAATACATGGTTTTTAAATGATAGTGACTTTATTTACAATCTGTGATTGAATGATTTCCACTGGCTTCAATGGGCTTTGGGTAACACTCTGTATTATTAGAAGCTAACCAGATCACCAGATTTAAGCCCCCTTTGAAAATGCTGGAAATTCAGATTTTAATCTGATTCTGGATCCAGATATGTCACTTGAAGACTGACTCTCTCTCTCTCTCTCTCTCTCTCTCTGTCTACACACACACACACACACACACACACAGACATACAAACACACACTGTCCTGAAGAGGAAAATATATTTGATAGGTCTTTGTACTAAGCATCTCAGAGCTCTTCATAATAAAACATAACTAGGAAATGTACACTAAAGGGTGAATGTTCAGTTCACTAATATGCAAAACAAGTCAGTCAATTTAATCTAGATAGACATGAATAGCATTGGATCATGTTCTAAAAAGGCTTGCTCCAGCATTGCAACCAGAAAAAAAGAACTGACAATGTTCTCAAATATAATAAAGCAATGCAAAAATGTATGAATTATAGTAAAAACACTTAGAATTGTTCCATTGTGTAAACAGAAACCAGTACTGCATTGTCAAAATGAGCGTGGTGTGCTTGGATCATTTAATTCTTCTTCGAATCCTAGCCAATTATATTTGTCAGAGGCCAAAGAGTGGCAACATTATGAAAAACTGCTTTGAAGTGCAATTAGCAGTGAATGACTATAATCTAACCTGAAGGACTAGAGTACAGTTCTGTGGCTTGCTGAGCTAACACATTGCACTGTAGGACTAAGTTTGTCAGCATTTCGAAGACAGAAACACAGAGATTTGTGATGATAAAGATGACATACTTCTTAAGTGACTGCCCTGAATCACAACCACCACCAAGCTCTCAGAGTATGTCTACACTACGAAATTACTCCAATTTTACAGAAGTCGATTTTGGGGAACCGACTGTATAAAGTTGAGTGCATGCATCCACACTAAGCACATTAATTTGGCGGTGTGCGTCCATAGTACTGTGGCAAGTGTTGACTTTCGGAGCGGTGCACTGTGGTAGCTATCCCACAGTTCCCGCGGTCCCCGCTGCCCATTGGAATTCTAGGTTGAGCTCCCAATGCCTGATGGGGCCAAAAATTTGTCATGGGTGGTTATGGGTAAATGTCGTCAGTCAACCCTCCCTCTGTGAAAGCAACGGCAGACAATCACTGTGCACCCTTTTCCCTGGATTGCCTGAGCAGATACCATAGCATGGCAAGCTTGGAGCCCGTTTAACCGTTTTTTCACTGTCACTGTATGTCTACTGGATGCTGCTGACAGACACGGTACCACAGTGCTACACAGAAGCAGCTCCTTGCCTTTGCAAGTTAGCAAAGACGGTTACCAGTCATACTGTACCATCTGTTGCTGTCATGGGTGATCCTGGCCGGCCTCGGTGAGGTCGGTCGGGGCACCTGGACAAAAATGAGAATGACTTCCCAGGTCATTCTCTTATTTAAGTTTTGTCTAATGGAGATTCAGTCCTGCCTAGAATATCAGGCAAGCCTACTAAAGAACCACAAATGCAAGCAGCCACTCCAGGTCAGAGCCCCAGACGTCCTGCAGAAATGATGAGCTGCATGCCATTCTAGGGGGTGCCCCTACAACAACATCACCCGTTGCTTCCCTCCTCCCACACCCGTCACAGGCTACCTTGGCAGTTATCCCCCCATTTGCGTGATGAAGGAATAAAGAATGCATGAATTTGAAACAACATTAACTTTATTGCCTCTGCAAGCAGAGATTAAAGGGGAGAGGGGAGGGCAGTTGGCTTACAAGGAAGTAGAGTAAACCACCATTCTGTACTTGCTCAGCCTATAGTTGGACTGCTCCTTACCACTATCCAGGTTTCATGAACCATGGGAGCAAGGGGTAGGCGCAACCACACGGTGTTGCTGTCTGGGAGAGGAGCCTGAGGCAGAAACCTCCAGCTCACATGATATTCCAGGCAGGACAGAATCTCCATTACACAGAACTTAAAGAGAGAATGACCTGAAGTCATTCCCATTTTTGTCCAAGCGCCCCCAACCGACCTCACCGAGGCCAGCCAGGAGCACCCATGGGACGACGATGATGGATACCAATCATACTGCACTGTCTGCCATCCGCAAGGCAAGGGGATGCTCCTGTGTAGTGCTGCAGTACCGCGTCTGCCAGCAGCATCCAGTAGACATATGGTGACAGTGAAAAAAAGGAGAGAGAATTTTTTCCTGTTGCTTTCACGGTGGGAGGGGCTGACGACACGTACCCAGAACCACCCACGACAATGTTTTTGTCACATCAGGCATTGGGAGCTCAACCCAAAATTCAGATGGTTGGCGGAGACTGCGGGAACTGTGGGATAACTGCAGTTATCAGTTGCTTTTCCCTCCGTGAGAACAACTGCAGACAATTGTTTCACGCCCTTTTTCCACGCAGATGCCAAAGCATGGCAAGCATGGAGCCCATTCAGCCTACTGCAGCAGTTATGAGCATTGTAAACACCTCATGCATTATCATGCAGTTTATGCAGAACCAGAAGCTGAAAAACCAGGCGAGGAGGCAATGCAGAACACGGTGATGAAAGTGTGCAGGACATGGACACAGACTTCTCTCAGTAAGCCCACAGGCCCCGGCAATGAGACATCATTGGCTGTTGAATAGGGTAGGTCATGCTGCGGAACGTCGATTCTGGGACCAGGAAACAAGCACAGACTTGGTAGGACTGCATAATGTTGCAGGTCTGGGATGATTCCCAGTGGCTCCAAACTTTTTGCATGCATAAGGGGCACTTCATGGAACTTTGGACTTTGCTTTCCCCGCCCTGAAAACCACAAAAATAACCAAGATGAGAGCAGCCCCACACAATTGAGAAGCGAGTGGCGAAGCCCTCTGAGAAGCTTGCCAATGCCAGAACAGCTACCAGTCAGTCGGAATCAGTTGGAGTGGGCAAATCTACTGTGGGGTTGCTGTTCATTGCATGGGCCGGCGCTTAGCCATTTAGGCGGCCTAGGGCACTCGCCTAGGGCACCAGCGATTATTGGTGGGCGCGATTGCCAGAGGGGGTGGCAAGCGGCTCCGTGGAGCGGCCGCAGCGTGCCTGCAGACGGCGCGCTCCGTGGCTCCGTGTGGACCTCCCCGCAGCACCACTAGCGGCAGCTCCACCAAGCCGCAGGGACCAGGGGTGCAGGGCGGCGAACTTGCTGGTGCGCCTAGGCGCTAACCCCAGTCCAGTCCTGCTGTCATGCCAGATAGTCAACGCAATCACTGAACTGCTGCTATCAAAGGTAGATGACTCTGGAAATGTGCAGGTCATAGATGGCTTTGCGCAATAGGATTCCTAACGTAGTGGGGACAATAGAACGGAAGCAATATCCCCATCTTGGACCGGACACCAAGGTAGCCTGTACATAAACCGCTAAGGGGTACTTTTCAATGGTGCCTGCAAGCACTGGTGGATCACAAGGGAGCGTTTCACAACATCAGTGTGGGGATGGGCCGGGAAAGGTCATGACTGGCTCATGTCTTCAGGAACCTGGTCTGTTTAAACAGCTGCAGGAGGGAATTTATTCCCAGACCAAGAAAATACTGTTGGGGATGTTGACAATGCCTATAGTTATCCTGGGGACCCAGCCTACCCCTTAATGCCCTGCTCATGGAAGCCCATACATAGGCACCCTGGACAGTAGTAAGGAGCTGTTCAACTATAGGCTGAGCAAGTGCAGAATGATGGTAGTGTGTGCATATGGACATTTGAAGGGTCGCTGCTGCAGTTTACTGACTCGTTCAGATCTCAGCGAAACCAGTATCCCCATTGTTATTGCTGCTTGCTGTGTGCTCCACAATCTCTGTGAGAGTAAGGGGGAGATGTTTATGGCAGGGTGGGAGGTTGAGGCAAATCACCTAGGGGCCAATTATGCACAGCCAGACTCCAGGGCAATTAGAAGAGCACATCAGGAAGCGCTGCGCATCAGAGAAGCTTTGAAAAACAATTTCATGACTGGCCAGGCTACGGTGTGACTGTTCTGTTTGTTTCTCTTTGATGAAAATCTGCCCTCTTGGTTGACTCTAAAATTCCATGTGAGCAAACCACCCTCCCACCTTCAATCACAGATTGTAAATAAAGTCACTATCATTTAAAAACCACGTATTCTTTATTAATTGATTATAAAAATAGGGAGATAACTCACAAGGTGGGGTGGGGGAGGAGGGAAGGAAGAGGCAACATCAAAACTTGTTGAATGACAGCCTTCTGTTACCCAGGAAGGGGAGAGAATTGGAAAGGGGTGACCTGACTAAAAGGCTAGGCCACAGAAGCCATTGTTAGACAGGCCATTGCAGGACCATTATGGTGGCCAGTAGGGGGTGCTGGAGACAAAGACTGCAACAGCATGCTTTTGACACCAGCAGGCACTTAGGCAGTGAGTGGAACAGTCCCACGCAGGCTTTGCCATAATCTGCCCCTTTTATGTAGAAATCTCTGTGCATGAGGAGGATAACATATTTACAAATAATACTTCGTGTGGTGCTGAGACCTTGGATCCATATTGTAGTATTATTTCTCTGGATGCTGACGCATACGTCTCCATTAGATATGTTCTCTTTTACTTTGGGAAGTATATAGAGTCCAACTAGGCAAGTAAAGAAACTGGTAAGAAGTTGGTCTGAAGATTGTCACAAGTAGGGTGACCAGATGTACCGATTTTATAGGGCTGATATTTGGGGCTTTTTTTTAGTATGGGCTCGTATTACCCCTCACCTTCTGTCTCAATTTTTCATGCTTGCTGTCTGGTCACACTAATCACAAGTGAAGGTTTGCTAACAAATTATTCCAAAAATATAAGCAGACATAGGTTCTGTCTGCCTGACACTAGTTCATACTTCAGGTGGTTTAAACTTTATATAGGGTTTTTTGCCATACTTCACAGATTGTATACACAGAATGGAAGAAAAGAACAAGGAGACAGATCTATTAAACAGTACATCAGGGAAGCAGGCAGCCAAGCAGTGCAATAGTATCAGTCATCACAAGCCTTTTCATACATTGTTGAGTGGCTGGGAATAAGTTAACCATTTTTTTAATTAATAAGCAAATATCCAATGAAGTTGTGTGGGCTTGGTAATAGGAGGCTATCCATATCCATAAATTCATGTAAATATCTTTTTATTTGTGATACGTGTTGCAAGTTAGCTTCATTGTCAGTGCTTCCTATATTATTCTGAACCAGAATGTCAGAATGTGTGTGTGTGTATTTGTATCTTTCTTTCATCAGTGTCTTGCAGCACTACCAGTGCTAGTAGGTGAGAGCTCACTTCGCTGTATTTGTGACTCTTGGCTATGAGCCCTAAAAACAAAGCAATATTCAGGGGTTATAACATTAGTCAAAGAGCAATTTTGCTCTCAGGATACCTGTCTCTCAGGACATAGCCACTAGCTGGGAATAAAAATCTCGCCAGTAAACCTTGTGTTCCCCAGCAGCTATCCCAAAAGTTGTCATATAGGTCTTTAAGTTTTTGAAATGCCATAGAAAGATCAGCTTGAAAAATGTGCTTGATAAAAGAGGAGGAAGATGCCAGCTTTCCAAATATTTCATTCTTCTGCTTTGACTTGTCTCTGTGATCACTTTACACCAGTGAGAGGCAAATCCCAAATACAAAATTATTTTTGCCTGCATCTAGTTACTTTCAAGACCAGTCCTGTTCTTTTTCCAGAGAAATTTTTTCATGAATAAGTATTAAGCCCGTTCGTTTCAATCAACTCATGATATGCTATAAGATGGTGAGAGATAGTGGTTTCTCAAAAATGTGGCCTCAGGGACCATTACAAGGAAAATTACATTTACTTTTGAGTCTGAGTGGTCAAATATTAAATCAAGTGTCATTCATTGTAATTGTATTTATTACAGTTTTTTGATGAGCCAATATACAATATCCATTTACATCTGAAGGTTGGAAAAGGACAGAAATCAAAGATCTTTATTATACTACAGAGAATCTCTGAAATCATGAAATATCTGAAACCACCTGATTTCTTCAAACCTTGTTTTATTTTCCTTTTCAAGACAACATTCAACTTCCAGAAGAATAGATTGGAATCAAAGTCATGATGGTTTGTTTTGTGTATTCATTTCCGTCCACACTCTACTATCTGGTTATGGCTGGCCCATAGGAAGGGAGGCAGAAATATTTTGGGAGATGCTGTTTCTGCCTGGTGTCCAGCTCATTTCTCAGACCAGTAGGCTTTCATAAAATTTGGAAAAGCATCAGAAGTTTTGGTTACTTTATCCAAACAGAACTTATGAACCTTTTGAAGCTCACCTGTAAATTAATGAATATTTCTCCTTTTCAATCTGATTTAGCAGCCTCTGGTTACTCATTAAAGCCCCAATCCTACCATTACTTGCCCATATTCTCATCTCTATCCACTAAATGGGACTTCTTATATATAAAGTGTTCATTGGCATCAATGAAATTTACTCATGTGTAATGCTAAGCAGTTTGCAGCACTGGGACCTGAAATAAGATCAGAGAAATTTTCTTTATATTGTGCAAGTAACATAAAGTCTTCATGTGATAAACTGTTTGTTTGGTATTCAAAAAGCTCTTTTGAAGGATCGTTTAAAAATATCTTAATAGGTTTTAAAATGTAGCTTTTCTTTTACAAGCTAAAGATGCACTCAGGTACAGAGGCACTGCACTACTGGCATTTCAGAACTGTTATTATTCAAAGAACAATTATTAATTCCACCTTCTCTTGTCTGCTAAAGCAGAATGTTATTCCATGCATGTGGTATATGTATCTCTCTATCTGTTCATCCATTTATCTCTGTCTCTGGGCGTGATAAGTTATTTAAACCGTGGAATTTTAATTAACCAAGATACAAATGTGTTTTTCTTATCTATCTCCGTTTCAGTAGAGCAATCTTATCGAGATGCATAATTTGCATCAGTGTCGCCTGTGTCAGAATTCAGAAAGGATGGTAATGTATCACAATATTATACATAGGGAAACAGGATAAAGGGGAAAAGGCACCATTCATGTGTGTGGGTCTGAGGGGGATATTAATAAAAATAGATAATCACTTATCCATAGAACAGTTTAAGAGTGAAAAATCTCTCTTTCCTTTTGCTTCTAAGTAACTTTAGTGATTTTAACTTGACATTGGAACATTTTGTTTGTGACATTAGCTCATCTCTTGGCATCAGCATCCATCTGTTTCTTGGGAAGATAAAATCAGTGACCTAAGCAATGACTAGACTCCAGACCTCTGGCTGCGGTCCATAAAGTCTGCAGCTAAGCTGCAAGATTTATGTTTAATATCAGATATTAAATGAAAAAATACATACTTCTTCTTTTGATATGTTTAATATGAGATTCTCCCACGATGAAAGATATTTTCTCTTAAGATTCAAAGGGTATGATTCAAGATTAGATGAGTTCTTTTCAGAGCCATAGGTCATTTTGTAATAAATATTTAGCTGCACTGTGGGTCTAGGACTCATGGTGATGTATTGCATGTTCAAGTAAAAGGTGACGAAAAAGTTAGATTACTGTGCCTAGGATATATGCTGTATAACTAGGTTCCTCTCATTTCTTGTTCTATGGGAGAATGAGGCCAGAATATGATATCTTTACTCATTCCCATTGAGTATTCCCATGTTCCAGAAGCAGTCCTGTGGAGATCAAAGGGACTACTAGTGGAGTAAGGTACTGCTCATGCAGTAAGGGGCTATTCAACATGAGTGGGGATATTGCAGACTAGAGAGCTGCTATGCCACACCTGGCCACAAGGAGACACCAGTGGTGAGTCAACCCCTTCCCTATGGGAAAAAAGAAAGATTGGATTTTCAAAAGAACCTGAAAGAGCAAGGAACTGAAATCTTATTGAAATTCCTTGGGAGTTTGGTGCCTAACTTCCTGAAAATCCCAGCCTAAGTTTCTCACCTTCACCCTTTCAAAGGCAGCCTTAAAAATATAAACTGCTACAAATGCACCACTAAGGCTGAAAGTTTGCCACTGATTTTGCTGAAGATCCCTGGTTATGTAAAGGAAAATACTAGGCAAATTCAGTAGAACATCCATTGCTGCAACATAATTAGAACTATTTTTAACATTTAAAAATCCTAACTAATAAATATAGATATAATTTTGTGTATTAAAAAAAAATTTGAAGAACATTGACCTACCCCGGCAATGGAGCCTGCCTTTTTGTTGACAGTTCTTTTTGCTTCCTCTGCAAAATATTCATGATCAGCATGCATTTATATATAGTGCTGCTCATCCAAAGATCTCAGTGTCATTTACAAACACTAATTAACTTACCAGTGTTCCATACCACCACTGCAAGGTCCCACTTTAGAAGTAAATAAATGGAATCAGAGAGATTATAAATGATGACTTGGACTATGCACCCATACAAGGATCTTGAGTCTGGGGATGGAGGAGTAAGGGTATGGCTACACTTACAGCTGTACAGCACTGGGAGTTACAAGTGTCTTCATACAGCTGTGTAGGGAAAGTGCTGCAGTGTGACCACACTGACAGCTACCAGCACTGCAGTGTGGCCACATTTGTGGCGCTGTTGGGAGTGGTGCATTGTGGGCAGCTATCCCACAGGGCACCTCGTCCCATTTTGGTGCCGTGGGTTGTGGGAAGGGGACGGAAGGGTGCGGGTCATTCCGCTTCCTGTCCCAACACCTCGTGGTGCATTGCTTCACATCCCAGCAGTCACTTTTTTCCGTCCACATTTGGCGCCATTGTGAGTCTTCCAACGGTTTCTGTACAGCGCGATTTCTGTGGGAAATGAAGCCTGAGCTGCTGAGGACTTTGCTGATGAGTGTCGCCAGCACATCACATTTGGCAGTTGAGCTATTCCTTCAGCTCCAAAGTGACAGTGAGGAGTCTGACGATGATATTGAGTCGCCTGATGCATATGACACTAAATTGCTTGTGGCATCACAGGAAATGCTCAGCCACCTTGTGGAACCGCTTTGGCTTGGGAAACAGCCAAGAGTGTGGATCACAATCGTCACTGGAAGCTGGGAGACGAGACAGTGGCGCAGAACTTTCGGCGATAAAAAAACCACTTTCATGGGACTGTGCTGAGCTTGCCTGCACCCTAGAGCGCAAGACAACGAGATGAAGAGCGCCCGCTGGGAGAAGCGGTGGCTATGCAGTCTGGAAGCTCGCAACCCAGACAGCTACCCAGTCGCGAACACAATTTGGCAGGGAAAGTCGACCATTGGAATCCAGTATGACAGTCAGGCCATAATCCAGCCTGCCGAGAAGAAACATACCGGGGAACGTGCAGGACATTGTGGAGCTTTGACAAATGGTCCTAACTGTGGAGGGGCGATACATGGAGCATATTCCTATCGGCACCACCCCTAGCATCCGAGTACATTAATCGGAAGGGTATTCCTATGGTTCTCCAGCCTTGGACACCGGCATATGGACATAACAAGCTGCCGAAAGGCATGACATAACACTTCGGAACAGTGGCCAGAGAAAAGTAGCCAAAGATCGCAAGGGACTCGACAAGCCCATTGTGACCATGAGACCGCTACCCTTAATCCTGGCTCGTGAAACCGTACACAGGAAGCTGAAAGGACGCAAGGACCGTTCAACACAGCTGAGCCAGTGCCGAAGACGTGAAGAGTGCTTTTGGCCCATTTAAAAAGGGCCACTGGAGATCTAGTATGAAGCAGACTGGGGAGCACTCCGCGGTTAACACGCATGCGTACCCTCCAAAATTGTGAAGGGAAGAGAAACATTCAGTCAGGAATGACCTCCAGGTTCAACGCCTGGCAAATTGCACACCAGAGAAGCAACAGAATTGAGGCCACACAAGGCTACAAGATTAGGGATGCCTGAGAGAATTAGTCCTGAAAACCAACAGAAGGGTGCCATGCACGAGTGAAGGCAGTATACAATGTTAGTAGGAAACTTCCTAAGCGATGCAGTCCATGTCTTCCTGGCTATTCGTATTTTCACTCTTCGCAATAGAAAGACGTTCAAAGACAAGAACATTATTAGAAAAGAAAAAAACTCCTGGAACAGACACACAAAATTTGGAACCTATAACAGGGCAGGGGGAGGGTAGAAGTACAGTCACAGGTTAAATTGTCCTGCTGAGTGCGTGCAAGAAGTGCACTCAAGAGAAAATACAGCAGGTGATGGAGGTTGAGTCAGAGGAAGGTCGAGTTCCAAGGGCGTGGAATGTAACAGGGTGGGCAGCGGGTGGTAAGAACCCGACTGGGAAGGGGTGGAGCGACATGGGGCACAATGGAAGGACTTGGACGGGAAAGGGACCAGCACGGAGGCCTGCCGCATGCTGCGAGAGAACGAGGAAGAGCCTGCTAGCGTGCCCGGACACAGCTGCTTTGGTGCTTCCTCTAAAGCGCTGCCTCTCGGTGGAGCCTGCCATTCCCCCCTCCAGCCGCAGTTTTTCCTCGTCATCCCAGTTCCTCACACGCGCGGCAGATGACCATAACTGCTTTCAGCATCGCTACGTTTCGCGCTCTCTGAGTTGTAGCCCGACAGGATGATATGGGCATCGAGGTATCCAAGGAACTTTTTCTAAGGCTAAAATGCAACATAACAAAAGAGCATGATAATCTCACACCAGACAGTTATCCCTCACACAGTGAAGATTACAGTCCTCCTTACGAATACTTCCCAACCAAGCTAGAGACGAGCAACTAACCCACAGGAGCCAGAAAGGGGATAAGAGGACTGATTGCTTCAGGGAGCACGGGTTCTGTGCTTGGGAAAACAAATAACGCAGGTATGCATCGACACTGAACGCTCTCCCAACATTTTCCACAGGAGTTAATCCTGGAAGATATCTCGCTGCTGCGGGTCACCTGGGAAGAGTGGGAGGGTCTTCTACAGCAATGCGGATTCCGCCCTGGCCCTTATGCAGCTTGCCTGTGTGCAGCAATGGTCCCCCCACCCATCACGGTACAGTGGTGCGGATGCGTTAGCCTGACTGGGACAAAGACCACAGTAGCTCTCCCTATAAATTTGCGCAAGCGCATTGCCCACACTCTGGCTGAAACTTTTGCAGAGATTACCGAGGCTGATTACCACAACGTGATAGACCACATCAATGGGCTATTCCACATCTAGGCATGCATGCATGCATGCATCCTTAACCCCACCTCCTCTCCTGAAACATTTCCATCCTGAAACTAAAAGCTGCTTACCGGTAACCCGCTCCTCTGCTTGTCCTTTACCAAATACTGGCTCCTGTGACTGGCTACCTTCCTCCTGGCTTGAGAAGAACTCCTGACTGCATGCCTCCTGGGATTCCGGGGTGTATCCCCCCACCCCAGTACCCTCACTTTTGGTTTCCTCCCCCTCCTCCTCTCCCCTATCCTTCCCCCCTGCTCTGAAGTGTCCATCGTGGTCGTCGGATTGGCAGTGGGGTCACCCCCAAGTATCGCGTCCAGCTCCTTATAAAAACGGCAGGTTGTGGGGGCAGCACCGGAGCGGCGGTTTCCCTCGCGGGCTTTGCAATAGGCACTCCGCACCTCCTTTACTTTAACCCTGCACTGCACCGCGTCCCGGTCATGGCCCCTTTCCAGCATGGCCCTTGAGATCTGCCCATAGGTATCGTAATTCCTACAGCTGGAGCGCAGCTGTGACTGCACAGCTTCCTCACCCCAAACACTGATGAGGTCCAGCAACTCGCCATTGCTCCATGCTGGGGCTCGTTTGGCGCGTGGGGCATGGTCACCTGGAAAGATTCATTGATTGCACTCCACACCTGGCTGAACAAACAGGAAGGGGATTTTTAAAATTCCCCGGGCATTTAAAGGGCAGGTCACCTGAGGGCAGGGCAGTAGAGTGCGAACTGATGAGCAGAGTGGCTGAACAGGCATTCTGGGATACCTCCGAATACTCTGGAGGCCAATTACAGTGCTTTTGGTGGCCACACTTGCGGAGCAGCGCTGCATGACCAGCGCTGCAATCGTTATATCCCAGGCAGAGCAGGAGTACAGCCAGCGCTGTTGCCAGGAAGATGCAGCGCTGTATGTGCCTTGCAAGTGTGGACGGTGAGTAAGTTGCAGCGCTGTAAACCCACCACCAGCACCGCAACTCTCCAGTGTAGCCAAGCCCTCAGTCAGGCTATACATCTGTTTACTCCCTCACTTGAGAAGGTGTGGTGGGAGTGAGTGACAGGTGAGAATCAGGGAGTGCGGGAGGAAATGGGTGGATCGTTGGTCTACCCCTCCCTGCTCACTAACTGAAATAGCTGAGCCAGTGCAAGGCAGAGAGTAGTAAATTATTGCTGGTATAGGCTAGCAGTAAACTACTCTCTGCTTGGGAGAAAGTAAAGACAGCATTGTACTCAGATAATCTCTTTGAATCACAGTCCCTGGTTGTGCTATTCCTGGGTTGATGCAGTTTGTGTTACACCTCACTTAGGGTCCTGGCTAATGTCAAAATCTAATCCTAAGTGACATAAACCACTATTAGAACCCTGTCCTGTGTCTTTATCACACTGCAATCATCCTCCACAAAACATACATCATCCTAGGTGAATCTCCAGCCCACAGTCCTTAGCCTTGGAAACCAGATCCTTATTCATTAAGGCCACAAGTCAGTCATATATTTAAGCATGTGCCTAACTTTACTTGAGCCATGTTTTAACAGCTCTTTCTTTCTGAGCTTCTCTCCAGTCTGCTGCTCAGCCTTGTTCTTGTCTTCGATCATCTTATTAGAATTCCACACATTTACTTTCTCCAATACTTTTTTCATTACATTGTACAACCCTTTACTTTAAGCTGTCAGCATTATTTCATCAACAGAAAGTGATTGCTACATTTCAGACAAATACTTCTCAGCTCATAACCTTACACAAAATAATCAAAGAATTCACAGAATTTGTCAATGATTGAGCTTGAATGAGACTTTCAGGTAATGAGTCCACTGGGAACCCGATCTTTCAAACCATTCCTGTGCATAGCTGAATTCATGTGTGTAGTCCTATAGAAGTCTTTAACATGAAGGCAACAAGAAAATGGAATGGGAAAGTCAGTGTAAACTACATGTAGGAGTAAATATACATATGGTTGTAACTGTATGGTTGCCTCCCTCAGTTGTAGTTCTAGGAAATTAAAGAAAATCTAGACTATCTGGAAGCACAGAAAATTGGCAATTTTTTTTACAAGTATATCTGCCTATGAGAGGTAAAATGAAGAAAACAAATATTTCTGCTACAACATTCTATTTCAGTCAGGTTTCTGTATGCCATGAAAATCTGTGCTGAAGTCAAACTCTGTCTTCTTGTAACCCCACCAGTGTTGTCCATCTGTTTTCTTCCTTCCCTTTTTTTAAGACTCTGATCAGTGTCTTCATTCCACTCCTTTCACATACAGCAAAGGGTTTTTCTTTTCCACTGTCATGGACTAGTGCAAATCAGTGCAGATGCTGCTAACCCTACCACTCTTTAGTACTTGCGCATAAGAAGCTTTTCCTTTTCACATGGTGGTTCATGCACATTAGTGGAATTTGAAACTATCTGTGAGCCATACTGTTGGCTATGAAAGTAAGTGACTGGAGATGGAAAGGAACTGTAAGATAAAACTTGATGCATAGTATGTAAAGTGGGCAAAATGGAATGCAAACACAAAGCAATGTATTCATTTGTTAAAGGTGCACAATTCCTAATCATGCCACTTACCTACAAATGGGGAAAAAGAGGATGAGGGTGTGTGAAATCCCAGCCCCATTGAAGTCAATGGTAAAACTTCTATTGACTTCAGTGGGGCCAGGATTTCACCCAGGGTATGTTACCAGCCCTTTCTGAGATGCCCTCATGCTGCAGACCATTCTCCTGTGACCATCCGAAGTCTAGTGGGTTTTTCAGGCTTTGTCCTTCAGTTTGTGAAAGTGCTGACAAAATTCCAATGAGTGCACTTCGGCGATCTCTACACTTTTGTACAGGAGCTCCTTATGCTCTTTATGAGTTTGGAGAGTTATTCCTTGAAAATGGATTTCCCCCAGGAAAGGTGCACAGTATGAAATCAAAGCTTTGTGTGAGTTCTGTATGAGGCTTTTCAGGCGAAGCTAGAAAAGGTTCACAGTTTGATGCTTTGTTATATTTTTTTCCTTTGCTCTCTTACTTAATGGGATTTAGCTTTTATCCTAGCCCAGATAAATGTCACTGTCAGCTACAGCGTCTTCTTCTTTCTTTACGTACATATATGCTCGATGGACTTTTATCTTTTGACAGCTCATAGCAGATTCCCTTTGCTGCCATGGATGTGTGAACAATTTCTATTCAGGTATTCTTCTTTTGAGAAGGCACATTATTTTTATCACTACGGTATGTGGTACAACAGAACTATACAGTAAAGGCCTATCAGAAATAACTAGTAGCACTAATACCTGCCTGCAATGTCTAGTGCTTAAGGCAGCTTGGAAATGCTGGGAGGTAAAACAATGTCATTTAAAAGGTCATCTGCCTCCTGTCCACTGTTTGTGATGAGAGAGCATTGACTGTTCCTAGCTATGGTTATTCAGAAGAACATATAGAGTACACCTCTACCCTGATAAAACGATGTCCTCGGGAGCCAAAAAATCTTACCACATTATAGGTGAAACCGCATTATATTGAACTTTCTTTGATCTGCCAGAGCACGCAGCCACCCCGCCCCTCCCCGGAGCGCTGCTTTGCCATGTTATATCCAAATTTGTGTTATACCAGATCGCATTATATCTGGGTAGAGATGTATATTCTTGAGATGAGCCCAAACCAGAAACTCAAACTCAACACTCATCCCCTTTCTTGACTTTTCTTTTGGGGTGGGGGAAGGGAAGTATATATGCAGATTCATTTTGTCCGAGCCAGGCACCAAAACTTTGGCTTCAGGTCAGATCTAAAATGGGAAGACTCTTATTCTCTGTAGCTGGTTTGGACGCTGCTCAAACTAGTTGAAATCTGTTGAGGACAACTGTTCTCCTGAGATTGCAGCCTGATATGGTAAAAATCTTACTACATCCACCAATTGAATTCAATAACATCCACTTGGGGATCATTTCTTTATGGAACCCCAGCTTAAGCCTTATGAAGACTCCAACCAGAACATCATCCTTATGTCTAGCTTAGGTTTAATCATATTAGTTTAATTTGTTGGTTAGACTTCCTGACAGAGAAATCAGAAAGAGACTCTGAGATATAATATTGAGAATATAAAGATGAGCTTAGTGTTGACTTGGAACTGGTCAGCAAAGAGGTGGCACCTGGACCATAAGAGTGGATGAGATTACTTACGAATAGAGTGTAAGAAGAAAACTCAGGAGACAGGAAGCAGAGACTAGAACCTTGTAAAATAGCAAGGGAGAGGTTAAAGGAAGGAGTTACCAAAAGGTGATGTTAAAAGGTTAGAGTGGTAAGAGGAAATCAGCAGAGTAGTTTCAAAAGCCCAAGGAGGAAAGAGCATGTAGACAGAGGGCATGGCTGACTGTTGGACCTAAGCAGCAGGTATATTGTGAATGATCAGCACAGAGAAGATGACTTTCTAAAAAAGGCCTAGGAGTGGTCAGTGGTGATCTTCTTAAGAACAGTTTCTGGGGGAACAGGAATAGGTGTCATAGTGACTGGACAGCAGGGAATCCAAGAGATAAAGCTAGTGGCGAGGTAGTCAAAGCAGTGAGACTTGACTACATGCACAAGGAGAAGCTGGAGAGGCATGACAGGTCAGGGAGCAGAACAAGAGAATGCTGAAAGGGAGAGGAGCAGGGAAAAGGGAATGAGTTGGTGGAAGCAATGTGGATGACTGTAGATAAAGAAAAGTAAGGGGAGGCAGAGAGGATAAGAGATTTGGAACTTAATGCTAGATGTAATGCTTACACAATGCCCCTCATGAGACATTAAAAGCCTGGGAAAATATAAAGCAAATTGTTGAACACAAAATATGAATCCTTTACCCCGTCTGCATCCCTCGTTTAAATGCAAATAAAGCAAAAAAGGACACTGTAGGTGCAGGTTAACTCCGTTGCTAGCTCACCTGATTGCGGCTAACTACTGTAGCATATGTGGTCTGTAAAACTACCCACTGTTAGGAGAACCTAATTCCATCTCAGTGAATATTAAACAAAATGAGAGTTCTGCCTCTCAATATCCTTGGTTATTTTTGGTTCATTAGATCCCTAATAGAGGTGCCTTTGATATCTGATTCTGTTGCTATAACGACTAGAAATACATTCAGAGAGCAGTTGATTTAGAATTGATATTAGAAGCTCCACTATTGCAGGGCTGTACGTAGTGATTAATTTCAGAGTGGCAGATTTCTTTTTTTCACAATAAGAGATGCAGCAAAGTAATTGTTTTTGAAATTCCTAGATCAAGACGCTGGATGTTAAACAAGGTGCAGCTATCATATTCAGAAGCCTAATGTAGGCAGCTTTCTTAAACTTAAAAACTAAGTGTGATTGTTGTAATGGTCTCATTTGCCTGGCAGCTAAAAGGAATTGTGTTTCATGTTAGCTTTTGTAAGAGCTGATGCAGCTGAATGCTTTTTTGGCAAAGTCTTTCAGTCTGCCCCCGTCAAATAAAACTATTGGTTAGTATTGTGACTAGAGCAAAGAGAACTTGTGCTTAATTTGACCCCTCTTCACCCACCTCCCCCAGTAACAGCTGAGGATTGTTATGCCTGAGAGAAAGAAGAGAGTTCTTCCTCTTTTTCAGTTTGTTCACTTTGTGCATTTGAAAACACTTCGTGTACAGTCAGTTTCACTGTTTCCCCTGAGTAAGTCAGGGCCTGAAGAGCTTGCACTCTGAGGCTGACTACACTGCCCCACGGTTTGGACTACAGGGGTATGAATAGCAATGAGCACCAAAGTGCTGCTCTCCACCTCCCCTGTGGGGACACTGCGGGTACAAACTAAAACATTCCTAGTGTGTATTAATGTAATCCCATTTGAAGGAGATTTCATTAATGCGAACTAGGAGCCTTCAGGTTCATGCCTGCAGCATCCCCATGGTGGGAGCTACAGCACAGCACTTTGGTGCGACCTGCTATTCACACCCCCCATAGTCTGAACTGCAGAGCACTGTAGACAAGCCCTAAGCAGATGAGACACATAAGGGATCAGTGACTGCTTGGAACGTAGAAGCCTGGTTTCCTGGTACCCAGCTCAGTGCCCTGTGCACTAGACTATGGTAGGCAATGCTGCATCTCAAATAAATGTTATGTGCTACTTGTATGGTTGGCTGCTACTAGCAGGTCAGGCTTCTGTACCAGGTATAGACTGATTACAGGGCTTATTTCTCAGAGAGATGCATGCCAGATATGCTCACTATTCAAGCCTTTAATGCAGTGACAGGTATGGCGGAGGTTAGCTTAAAGTATTTTACACACGGTGCCACCTAGTGGCTGAACTGTATAATATCATTTAGTATCCTATTACGGATGTCGTACTGTGGATCCCTGAACCCAACTGGGTGACCAGATGTTAAGGGGAAAATATCGGGACTGCAGGGAGGAGGCTCTTTTTTTTTTTTTTTTTATGCTCACCCATCTGGGAGTTTGGCAACAATTCGGCAGAGAGCCCTTCAGTCGCGGACGGTCTTTGGTGGTATTTCGGCAGCGGGTAATAACCTTGCCACCAAAGACAGAAGCACCCGCCGCCAAAGACCGTCTGCGCCTGAAGGACTATCCACCGAATTGCCACCAAAGACCAGGAAACAAAATATTGGGACAAATGGCATCCCGATCGTACTCTGGTCGGGACGCAGGACAAACTCCTCAAAATCAGGACTGTCCTGATTTTATCAGGTTGTCTGGTCATCCTATCAGTGACCTAGAAATTGCATCATTGGAACTCTGTAGTGGTACAATGGACTACATTAGCGTATTTGTTTGCAGTGTAGGTCCTTAGTCAATTTCACATGTTTATGTGGGTCTTTCACACAGCAATGCGGGGGAGAGAAACATTTTAGAATAATAGGAACGGGTGACTGTAAAAAAATAAAAATAAAAAACCCAACCAAAAACAAAACAACAACAACAAAAAACAACCCAGGATTTGGTGAGACAGTTTGGGCAGATGAAGATTCTGAAACTACTTTTAACTCACTTTTTGAATTTGACTAGAAATAAGGTTGATGATGTTCTTGAAAACCACAGAAAAGAAAAGAATTTCCCAAATTTGAACTAGTTTTGTGAACCTGAAGAATATTGTGATGGCTGTGGTCACCAGATGGTACTGTCTTGCATTGTCTTACCAATTCTTTTTCTTGGTGTGTGAGAGAGATTTTAGAAATGTGGTGATAGTTTTATAATTCACTAGTTCTTTGCGAAAAGCTGTGACATGTAGCAGTGGGTTTGTTCTCTGCTATATACTCTCTATTTGGAGGCAATTCTCAAGGCAGAGTAGTTCCTTGGAATCCTGGCAGCAGTGTGTGAGGTGAGATTTCTGGAGGAAAGTATTGTCTGCATGCTGGTTGTGACTGCCTCTATTTCAGGATAGATGCCTACATTCCAAGACTCTGTGCGTGTGTGACTGTGAGAACAAAGTAAGTGACAGTTAAAGTATACCTAGACTCTGTACCATTGATTTCTTGTCCTCTGGGAAGCTGAACTACAAGGCTTGAGACATCTGCTACTGCTCGTGAGAGGGGTAGGTCAGAAATAGAACGCCAGTGTCAGAATAAGGAGCAGTAATTCCTGGTTCATAAAACCTCAAACTACACTAATTTCATCTATCCCTGGCCCTGGCATGTCTTTAGCTATCTGTTGGAACATCCACATTCTATGATAGAACTTCAAGGGTTGTAGAATCATCTTGCACAATTCTGACAATGTTCACTAGTAAGAGAACCTCAGCTTATGATAACTTTATTGTACTCTTTTTGGGACAAGTACAGAGTTCCTTCTGTGGTTACTGCTTAGGCCTTACTCAGGCGGAGTTCCTTAATCATCATAATTGAGAGGGGCCAATTCATGGACTGTCCCACAGGCCGATGCAAGGGAGTGTTGGGCCATTACCTTTACACAATAGAAGCAGGCTCTGGAGAGCCACTGTGGCCTTGTTTACATGGGGAAATTGACAAAAATACTAACTGTGGAATTGCTCCCTGTGTGGCAAACTATTCCAGAATAATTACACTGCTCACAGCTTACTTCCTCTTTCCAATCCACTACCTCCAGGCCCATGCACACTCTGATAGATAGGAAGCAGTGGGAGGAGGCAGGGAATTGGTGAAACTTTGGCTTCATCCCGCCCCCAGTGTGTCTAGTGACGTAGTTACAGCAGCATGCCACAAAGCACACACTGTGACAGAGTTCGACCTGGTGTAGTGTATTCCCTCCTCCAGACTATAGGAAGACCCAGGAGGGAGATAGTGACTTGAGAGCAATCTCCTCCTAAGCTGTTCTAAGGGCAACACGGCAATACTCAGCAATTTACTTGGGCTAGAACATAAACTGACTTTTTCTAGCCCTTAATAAGTGTTAATTTACATGATGCTTTACATGCAATTTGTAAATAAAATGAGCTGTGGTTTTAAAACAGATGCCTGCACGATCTCTTAGTATTGTAAAGTGCCTACAAGTCCTCTTCCTGCATTTATCCGTATGCAGTTATTAAACAAATGGAGCAGAAGAACATCTTGAACTTGCAAAACACTTACATACTATAGAGCTTTTCAGGTCTTTTTTTCCATGAAAGTTTGCTCAGTGAGGAAACATAAGCAATCTGTCAGAGCTACTTTCTTTCACCTTCTAAGAAAGCTATAAAGCCCTTCTCATTATTATGGAATAGCAGCAGCAGGTAGGCAGTACATTATTATTTCCCATAGACAGTTTTATTTTTTCAGTTTTTAGTGTTTGAAGATCATTTGTGTAAAATTCATCACTAGTGTAATTTCATTGACTTCAGAGAGTTTACACAAAGCATGAAAATGGCCCCCTGACCTTAGTGCCAACATGAATTCTCTGGCACTAATAGGGGCTGGATGGGGAGGTCAGGGGGTGGTGATGGGATGCTCATGTAAATCTTTCCTTAAAATGGATCCTAGCCCTTGATCCATAGTGATCAAAAGAGAATGGGATGTAGGTTTGGTAGCTAACAAGAAGACACATGGACCATTATCTTTTGATGACTATAGATTGAGGGCTGGGATTCATTTTAAAGTAAGCCACTGGTTTTCAGTAGCTTATGGTTTGTCTCATTCTAGTTACATAACACAACTATTTTCTGATCATTACTGGACCCTGTTCTAGCTGCTGGAGTTTAAGTGTAAGTTTCTCTTATTCCCTACACCAGTGGTTCTCAAAGTTGGCCTCTGCTTGTTCAGGGAAAGCCCCTAGTGGGCCGGGCCGGTTTGTTTACCTGCCACATCTGCAGGTTTGGCCTTTCTCAGATCTCACTGGCCTGGACAGCACATCCTGTGCTGCTTCCTGCAGCCCCCATTGGCCTGCAGCATCGAACTGCGGCCAGTGGGAGCCACGATTACCTGCCATGTCCACAGGTTTGGCCAAACAAACTGGCCCAGCCCAACAGGAGCCTTCCCTGAACAAGCAGCGGACCGGCTTTGAGAACCACTGCCCTACGCCACCACTCATACTCTGGGGCTCAACCCAGGAGCTGTCATAAGACAATGTGGGGTCAGCAGCAGTTCAGTTTCTATTTGTAAACATTCTAATAATAGTTTCAGAAGCTGCTATATACACAGGAAAACAGCCTGTATGCGCATGGCCTGGACTTTAGCTTCAAGAAACAGGAAAGGAAGTGCAGGGTAACTGTTTTGCTAGAAGTGGCAGCAACAAGGGCTGGGTTCAATTCAACTAAGGATTCTTTTCTAAAATAAAGACTCTGAGCCATCTTAATTCTTACTCTGGGAAATAAAAATAAAACCTCCCTGGTCACTTTTAATGGTGTTTCTTCCCTATTTGCTCAGACTCCTTGGGAATATGGCACCAAATACTCTTTATTTGGGGGAACAGGTGGGATTATGGTAAATGAGGGAGGCCTTCACTGAGAGCATCTCTTCAGAGTCATTGCCAGCTGTTAGTTTCAGAGCATGGTGGACATTTTCTCCAAAGTCTAAACAAGACTTCAGGAAGGCCAGGTAACTTCACAGTTAAAAGGTGATAGGAAGAGACTAATGGGATGAGATGAAGCTGAGAAAAAAACCTTAGATTAAATATCAGGAAAAACTTCACAATGAAATCTAATAGGCTGCAGAATAGCCTCCCAAGGGACGTGGTGGAAGCCTCTGCTCTCTGGAGTGTGTGACACTTCAAATGAGATTGGGCAAAGTACTAGAAAACATGCTACAGTACATGAGTAATGTAATTCACCCTGGGCTGGATGAGGGGAATAGACCTACTGAGTTCCCTCCGGCTCTGATTTCTGAGGCTATAGAGTGAATCATTTGGGAACCTGAACACACACTGTATTCTAAATCCACAGAATGTATTTCAAAATTCACTTGTAATTACAGTGTAATCACCCAGATGACAACAGTCAAACAGCATAAAACCTTGTTGTTATGTTACTCAGGAGGTTGTTGAGGAAATGAAGTTATATCTCGGACACATCTGACTTTTTTTGTGTTTTTAAAGGCATGTAAAATACTTTATCAGATATTCTCTCCATTCCTGAGGCCTCAGATATTGGCAACTGCCATAAGCACAATGGCAACCTACATCAATCGGTAGTGTGATCCAGCATGAAAAACCATGAAAAATGATGGAAAGGCTTAGCCCATGACTTTACAATAATCTCCGTGCAGTAGAACCTCTCCATCCACACAGAGCCTCATTTAATTTAATGAGGCTTTGTGCAGGCACAGCAGTCTGTCCACATGGAGTTCACTAGGAGCAGGGCCTTTGTGCTTTACATATCAGCTGTAAAATATCTACTGCTGGGCATTGTGTGATTGTGTGAGGTTTTAATTTCCCAGCTATTGATTGGAGGACAAGTGCTGCTCGTAATGGTAGGTAGGGCCCAGATATTCCTGGATGTGATGGCTGACAGATTTCTGCACCAAATAGTTACTGAACCAACAAAAGGTGATGCCATTTTAGATTTAGAATTGGCAAGTGGTGAGGACTTCATAGAACAACTGGTTGTAGAGAACAACCTTAGCTCAAGTAATTATGAGTTCATTCAGTTGAAACTAAATGGAAGGATAAACAAAAACAGGACTGCAGCTAGGATCCTTGACTTCAAAGGCGCTGTGGGAATTAAGGGAATTAATTAGGGAAGTGGACTGGACTGAAGCACTGAGGGATTTGAATGTGGAGGAGGCTTGAAATTATTTTAAGTCAAAATTGCAGAAAGAACCTGATCCTGCATCCCAAGCAAGGTGAAAAAATTTATAGGGAAAGGTTGCAGACCAAGCTGGATGAACAAGCATCTCAAACAGGTTATTTTAGAGGGAGCCTACAAGGAGTGGAAGATGGGAGGGATCAGTAAGGAAAGCTACCTCTTGGAGATCAGAAAGTGTAGGAAGAAGGTAAGAACTGCCAAAACCAAAAACAGATGGACCTTGCAAAAGAAATTAAAACAAATAGTAAAAGGTTTTTTTAGCCATATTTTTTTTTTTAAAAAAAGAAAAGAAGTGGGTCCTCTTAGCACTGAGGATGAGGTGGAGATTAAAGTTAATCTAGGTATGGTCAACACCTAAATGAATCTTTTGCTTCAGTTTTTAATAAGAGTAATGAGGACCTGGGAGACAAGTGACAGGGTAACTAAGGATATGGAAGTAGAAATTACCACATGAGGTGGAAGTCAAACTCAGACAGTTTAATGGGACCAAATTAGGGAGCCTGGATAATATTCACCCAAGAGTGTTAAAAGGAACTGGCACATTAAATTGCAAGCCAAATAGCAAGGATTTTTAATGAATCAATAAAATGGACTGGAGAATTGCAGATATGATACCAATATTTAAGAAGGGGGGAAAGTGAGCAGAAAACTATAGTCCTGTTAGTTTGACTTGAGTTACATGCAAGATCTTAGAACAAATTTTGAGAGAGTGATTACAAATATGGAGGAAAATGGTAATTGGATAAAATACAACATGGTTTTACAAAAGAAAGGATTTTGCCAGTCCACCTAATTTCTTTCTTTGAGAAGATAACTGACAAAAAAAATGCAGTAGGTCAAATCTACCTGGATGTCAGTAAGGCATTTAATACAGTTTCACATGGGAAATTATAAATTAAACTGGAGAAGATGGGGATTAATGTGAGAATCGAAAGGTGGGTAAGGAACAGGTCATGCTGAAAGATGAACCATGAGGCTGGAAGGAGGTTACTAGTGGAGTGGTCTAAGGATTGGTCTTGGGACCAATCTTATTTAACACTTTCATTTAATGACCTTGCCACAAAAAGTGGGAGCGTGCTAATAAAATTAGTGGATGACACAAAGTTGGGAGGTAGTGCCAATATGGAGGAGGTCTAGAAGATACAAAAAAAATTTTGGATGACCTTGAAAAGTGAACTGTTGAGAAATGAGATTAAATTTACTAGTGCCAAGTGCAAGGTCATGCATTTAGGGACTAACAAGAAGAATTTTTGCTATAGGCTGGGGATGTATTGATTGGAAGCAAGAGAGTGCGCTGACCCCGGCTGAGCAGCTCCAACCTGGACCCGGACCTGGCTGAGCGGCCCCAGTCCCGGCCAAGCGGCTCCAGGTAGCGCAGTAAGGGGGCAGGGAGCAGGGACGGGGTGTTGGAAGAGGGCAGAGGAGTTCGGAGGGTTGTGGGGGGTGGATAGGGGTCGGGGTGGTCATAGGGCAGGGAACAGGGAGTTTGAATGGGTGCAAGGGTCCTGAGGGACAGTCAGGAAGAAGCAGGGGTTGCATGGGGCAGTGGGGGGCAGTCAGGGGAAGGAGTTCCAGGGGCAGTCGGGGACAGAGAGAAGGGGTGGTTGGATGGGGCAGGGGTCCTGGGAGTCCATCAGGAATGAGAGGACGGGTGGCAGGGGGCAGTCAGGGGACACAGAAGGGGGGTGGATGGGGCAGGGGTCCCAGGGGGCATCAAGGAACGTGGGGGGTTGGATGGGGCAGGAGTCCCAGGAGGGGCACGACCCCCTCGTGGGGTGAGGAGGAGGGAACTTGTTGTTAATATTTTGGCAGCTCATCACTGGATAGGTCTCTATAAATATGTCAGAGGGATAAACATCAGAGAGGGAGAGGAGTTATGTAGGTTAAGGGCTAATGTTGGCACAAGAACAAATGGGTTTAAACTGGCCATCAACAAATTTAGACTTGAAATTTGACAAAAGTTTCTAACCATCAGAGGAGTGAAGTTCTGGAATAGGCAAAAAAAGAACTTGTTTCAAGAGTGAGTTTGATAAATTTAGGGAGGGGATGATGGTATGATGAGATTGCCTACAATGGCCCATCTGCTCCACTGCTATTAATAAATAGCCCCAACAACTGGAGACTAGAGAGTAGATAGGAAGAGCTCTGAGTTAACAGAGAATTCTTTCCCAGATGTCTGTCTGGTGGGTTTCACTGACACTAACTGATCACCACATTTAGGGTTAAGAAGGAATTTTCCCTCAGATCAGATTGGCAGAGACCCAGGGCATTTTTCACTTTCATCTGTGGGTCACTGTTGGTTTGAATTGGTCTACATGGTGGATTCTCTGTAACTTGAAGTCTTTATCAAGATCTGAAGACTTCAGTAATTCAGCCAGAGGTTATGCGCTTCTTACAAGAGTGCATGAGTGAAGTTCTGTGGACTTCAATGTGCAGGAGGTTAGATTAGATGGTCATGAGGGTCCTTTCTGGCCTTAAAGTCTCTGAGATTCCTTCAAAGTCCAAGTTAAAATTGCAGGAGGTATTATCTTTCCAAGACAGATAAACTTAGCTCCCTCAGATTTCTGGTGTGTGGATCTTTCAGATGAGACCTTAAAAACTGGGGACCTTTCTGCTCTGCACAGACATTGAAGATTCCATGACACTTCTCATAAGAATACAGGCTTACCAATATCTCCTGTCTCCTTTCTATTGAACAGTGTGTTGTGTGCTGGTTTCCCATCTATCTGCTGCCCGGTGTCTTGGAGGTGACTGCATATCTGTGGCGCTGTATATAACTGTAGTCAGAAGTCTGTAAAGACTTTTAGTCTTTAAGTATATGTAATATGCTATTTGTACCTTACAATTTTTCCTCAGTAGACTTTCTAATTATGAAAGGCAATCAAAATAAGTTAGAGCAGAAGATTTAATCAATAGTCATCTCAGCAATAAAAAAGTATTACATCAAATCCATCAAAAGTAAACAGTAAAGATTAGCTGGGAGTATTTAGCACAATTAAAATTTGCTAAATCTAAGGCAAGAGTGTGTTTGGAAGATAGATGAGTCTACTAAAGTGTGCATGTATAAATGGGCAGTAAAACATAAAACTTTATGCCCTCCAGATTTCAATTTTCTGTCCATGCTTTTAGCCTTATTTCTTCTAGAGTGATGTCTATCCATGCCCTCTTGTTTTTGTAAGTGTAACAACTTGAGTCTGCTTTAAAACCATCCATAATAGAACAACTTTGCAAATATACTAGTGTTTGTCTGGACTGAGGCACGTTAGGTGCTTTACGCTGTGTCACTAACAAGTTCCTCTAGTCCAGCATTGCCTTTCTTGGCTCGTTACGCTGAGTGGTAAAACGGATGTTTCAAAGGCTAATAGAACCTTTTTCTTGTGCTTTGAGCAGAATGGCAGGTGTTCTTAGCATAGTTCTGGGAAGTCCAGTTTCTTTGGGAAAATTAGTTATGATGCTTCTGCCTTGTCTTCTGGTATGAATTCTTTTCCTTTTGCCTTGACTGTTGGAGAGCCAACCTGGTGACTCTCAGTGCCTAACCTGTCACACCTCGCTCGTCACACCATATGATATCTGACACTGAAGCGCGAGTAGAGAGCAGCAGGGAATTAATAGAAATGGTGGACAGGTGGCTGTGCCTGATGTTAACACAATGTCAAGAAAACTGTAAATATAACACAAGTGCCAAGTGGTGTGAATACATACAGGCCTTAAAGGATGGCTGTAGTAGGGCGATCTGCCCCTTTAAGCCCTGATCTAAGGAGAAACCCAGCAGGCAGGTGTTAGGAATCAGATGATTTAGCTAAACAGCAGCTAATGATTGGCTCCAATTACTAGCTGGAAGATGTGGGCAGGGCAGGCAGGAGAGAGACTTCCCTGAGCAGCAGCAGAAAGCTGTCCCAGGACACATAGCCCAGTGATCTCCCTGAGGCTAAGGGAGGGCTCTGATCCTTGAGCTACTAGGGTGGTTGAGGACCCTACAGTGTCAGTTCAGGTCAGGACTATCGCTTATGGACAGGCCCATCAGACCATGCTGGTAGAAGTATGAACTTCACTACTTCCACATGTGAAGTGTGGATCAGGTGATGCCCCTTGATGTAACATTGATGATAGAGGGTTGGGACATCTTAAGGTAAGCGATGTGACAACCCCAATTTTCACGTTCACTGCAAACAGCTCTTGATAGGCTAAAAAGTTTATACACAGGCCAAAATTGTGAAAATTGGGTCCCTAAAGTCAGGCACTTAAAAACATACTTAGACTCCTAAATAAAAATCAGCTGGGTTTCAAAGGTAGTGAGTATATACAACTGCTCCTGACATGGGCAGAAGCTGAGGATGCTGTGCACCTTTCAGCATCACGTCATTTGTATTTAGGAGCTAGCTTTCAGCATGCAAGTTTCAATGTGTCATTCAGACTGTTTAGCAGAGTCTACACTCTTGTTAATCAACTCCTAATGACTTTAATGTGCTTTGTGTATATCACACAGAATGTATGGTATATTGTCATAGTATAATTCCTCAATCTGAACCTTAGAGTTCAAATATGAGGTACTAGCATAAATTCCTCTAAGCTTATTTACCAGCTTAGATCTGATAACGCTGCCACCAGCCAAAAATTCCAGTGTTTGGCTCACTCTGGTCTCCCCAAAACCTTCCCTGGGGGACCCCAAGACTCAGATGCCCTGAGTCTCACCACAAAGGGAAATAACCCCCCTCCCCTTGTCTTTATTAAGCTTCCTACCCAGGTCTTCGCTCACGGAGGGTCCCGAGCACGAAATCACACTATTTTCAATCATTAGAATACAACACGAGAGATCAAGTGTGCTCTTCCCCGCCTCCAAGAGGCTATACAAATTCAAAGCTTAGTAACTCTAACACAAAGAGATTTCCCCCCTCCCTTCGTTCATTAGCCTTAACCAGAGAAAAAAACCAAACAGCTCTTAAAAAGAAAGCTTTAATTAAAAAGAAAGAAAAGACATAAAAATGGTCTCTGGTATCAAGGTGACAATCATACAAGGGTCATTGCTTAAAAGAAACAAATGAATAAACAACCTTATCAAAAAAGAAATACAATTGAAAACATTCCAGCAAACTACCACACATGTAAATACAAAAACAATATAAAAACCTATATTGTCCAATATACCTGTACTTACAATTGGGAAACAGAAGATTAGAAAGCGAAGGTAGAGAGATCTCTCTCAGAGCCGAGAGAGCACTAGAGACGACAGACAAAGAACAATCTCACACCCAAATCCTTCCTGAGCTTTGAAAAATCCAGTTTCCTGATTGGTCCTCTGGTCAGGTGTTTGGTTCCCTTTGTTAACCCTTTACAGGTAAAAGAAACATTAACCCTTAGCTATCTGTTTATGACATATATATCTGTAACTACTTCTTGTGATGTGCCTGTAACTTTTTGGTTTATGTGTTTGCCCTGAGTGGTGGAGACTGGATCATATTATTTTCTAAAAAAGAATCTTAGTATTTCCTTTATTATCTTAGGAGAGTTTCCAGTGGCATATCAGAATATGATTAAATTTCTCTTCTGAAAATATTTAATCTTCTGGGCCATGTACATTATAAATTCTTGATGTCCTTAGAGTCTGCCTGCTCCAGTTATTGCTGCTGGCTTACGGCTTTTTTCCTTTTTTTCAGACTTCTTTGTCATGTTATTGTTCTCTCTATATGGGAACTGTTGCCATTATATCTGATTCAGGTGGATAGTCAGACAGTCAGAACCTCCTGAACTTCATATTATAATGGAATAGATCAGGCTTAATGGGATATCGCTGCTGGTGTGGTTGCTGCAGGCTCAGGCCTCTCAGTTTCTCTTTCTGAACGTTGGCCTGTTAGTGCATAGGGCCGTTTCCTAATGCCACACTGCTGACTGTATATGGAAGATCATTTAATTCACTAATTCAAAATGAACATTTCTTCTGTAATTGCCTCTGAGTATGTGTAGAGTGGAATGAATGAAGAATTTTCGTTTAGGAAACATACAGCCAAATTGTACATCAAATTTGATTTGATGGGCTTTGGCTTTTATTCTAAAATGGCTTTTATTGAACTTTCTGGCAAATGAGTTGGTCTTGGCAGGAATACTTGGAGAAAGCTTGTATCTGCACAGATATACTTGTTCACACTACAACTGATCTTTGCCTTAAATGCTAATTCAGGACCTTATGCTTATGAAGATTCTGGTTGTCTTAAAACAAGGAACAGAAACAATACCATGTAACTAGAGGGACAGAGAGTTTGAATATTGCATTATGGGCACTGAATACTAACTACACTGAAGTGAGTGGAAGAGTTCCCAGTGACTTGACTTAAGGGCTAAATTTGCCGAATAATGCATTGTTCTTAATGAATGTTGTGACTTTTCACTCCATATGCTTTATGAAATTATGCTTGATATGAATACGACGTAACTGAGATATACTTTATGCAAGATGGGTCTTGTAAGATATCATTGGAAAGGTTATAGTTTACTGAATATGAGTATCCAATTTGTATGCATGTATCATTTCTGTATCTAAAGTTAGAAATATGGACTATGTAACAATTCCAACTGGGTGTGTATTAGGAAGACATCCACCAGACAACAGGCCATCAAATTTGATGAGCCATCAGAAAGGAACAACAAAACCATGAAGATACTAGTCTCTCTCCCTCCTGGGAGGCATCTGAGGACGTAACTGTGACACTGCTAGATCAGGTGGTCTTGTCACCTGATATTGAACATCACCTGGGACTTCTTGTAACTTTCCACTGTGGGGGGAAGAGGGTCAAGTTTGGGGAAAAAAAGACTCTCGCCTTAGGTAAATCCTAAGGGTGGGGAGGAAGGCAAACAGAACTCCTCCTCCCCATGTTCTGTCTGCCCAAGAAGAGAGACTGCTAAAGCCGTCTGAAGGGAATGCGGGGAGTTGGGAGGGGAGTCCAGATTGAGATAGGGATCCAGTCTGAAAAGAAATGTAACTGGAACTATGAACCACAGAAACTTTGCAACCTGCCTAAAATAACATTTAGGCTAAGAAATTACATTTTGTAACCAGTTTCTTAAGTATATTGAGCTTAGCTTGCGTAGTTTGGTTTATTTGCTCAGTAATCTGCTTTGTTCTGTCTGTTCTCTCTTAAAATTCACCTTTTGTAGTTAAAGTGAATATAACTTATTTCTTGTTTATAATATAACCCAGTTTGTACAATTTCTAACTGGGGGAGGCAAGAAGTCATGCACATCTCTCTTCACATTGAGGAAGAGGACAGATTTTTATAAGCTTGGGCTGTGCAAATTTTTCTATATAGTGTAAGACAGTATTATTTTTGGTTTATCTCCCAAAAAGGGGTGTGCACGTGAGTGCTAGGGGAGTCCTCTCACACAGAGCTGACTTCGGTCTGTGTCTGCAGGAGGGTGTGGCTCTACCTGTGTGGGTGTGCTGCAAGATGCCATGGAGCCTAATTCAGCAAAGCAGGGAGCGGGAACCCAGACTGACTGAGTAGGGGAGGTTCAGGGAAATCAGATGGCATTCCAGAACGGGGGGTCCAACACGTCACAAATCATAGAATCATAGAATCAAAAGGTTGGAAGGGACCTCACGAGGTCATCTAGTCCAACCCCCTGCTAAAGGCAGGACCATTTTCCCTAAATAATCCCAGCCAGGGTGCGGTCTAGCCGGACTTTAAATAACTTTAAATGTTTTGTCCCTCTCTATTGTAAACCAAGAAATAAAAAATTATGATTAAAAATACCTGTTTGCCTGCCACTGGAGTGGGACTGGGTGGTTCAGAGGACTCCTAACACTCTATGGAAGTTTGTACTTCTAGGTCCTTGGTTGAAATACAGGTCAGATTGGTAATGAGTTTTAATGTCTCCCAATCTGATAGCCTTTGAATAGCATGTGTGAAATGAGTTTTTTGACCCTAGTCTAGCTCCAGCTGAACCACATTACAGATGACCTCTTTGTTGGCAGCATCAGAGGAGAAATGAGAGACTGCCTAGCCCTGGGAAATGATGGCGTTTCCTTCAAAAAACACTCTCAAATCTATTGTTTGTCAGTCTATCAAATTGTGGGGAATAGGGTCTATGGATTTTTAAATTCTCTGATTGAATGTATGCAGTCAAATTTGTTTTCTCTGTTGATTTCAGTGGAGTTACTTTTCACTACAACGGTGTAACTCTGCATAGAATATTGACTATTAGTGATGATAGGTGTTTCAGTGACATGTTAGGTAGCCCTCACTGAGCTGTCTAATAGACACAATGGCTTAATGGATGGGGAGTCAAGAGTCAGTATGCTACTGACTCTTCCTGAATTTAGGAAAGCTGCTTAATTTTCCTTACTTCTAAAATGGGATGGTTAGTACAAAGGAGGATTGAGGCCAGTGTTCTTAAAATGTTTTTATCATGTCACAACAGGGTGACCAGATGTCCCAATATTCAGATGCATATTACCCCTCACCCTAGTCCTGATTTTTCACACTTGCTATCTAGTCACCTTACATCACAGTGTGGCTTTAATCAGATATTTTGACAGCGGGTGAGATAATGGATTGTCCTTGTGTCTATGTTCTCAGCCAAGCTGCCAAGTTCCAGTCTTCCTTACATCAATAGAAGGAATTTATGGTAACTTGTCATGAAATGGGAAATTGGCACTTAAGCTCAAATGTTGAGATGGTCCACCCAGCACTACCATTGAGATCAGCATGAGCTATGGGTGTTCCTCATGCGTTGTGCATCTCTCAGAACTGCATTTTTGAAAAATACCGCCATACCTGAGAACTAGTTGGTAAACCACTCATGCGGCAGCTGCTTTGATGATAATCAGGAGTGCAGAATCTCATTTCGTTTGTGTGCCAGCAAATATCCCACTGCACTGAGTCACATCATCCAATTATAGACCACACTGCTGGACAGAATTCAAAAACAAAATGTTCTCAAAACTGGACAATATAGTATTTCAGTGGCCACACATCCTTGAGGGGAGTTAAGCCATATTAAATACTAGAGCCAAAAACTTGTTGGGTTACCACGTACGGACATTCCCTTTCTTGTTTTTAATCCTGGAAAAAGTATTTGGACACAGATTTGGGGCCAAATCCTGCCTTCATACAAGTCAGTGGGAGTTTTATTGTTGAATTAAATGAGAGTGTCACACTGCCTGGTATGGGACACAAGCTAAGAGCGCCAATCTCAGGTCAGACTGCCAGAAAACAGAGTGTGTATCCCAAACTGGTGGTATACTCTATCATAAGACTTTACCAAGCCAGTAACAAATGTATGTTTCCAAATGGAAAAGTACTAGCTCAAACATGGAGCTTTGCATCATATGTTCACATGCCCTGCTGAGTCATGGGCATCCATTGTCCATATGTTCTTGGGAGAGGCCCAAGGTTGGAAGAGATGATTCTCCTTAATGGCCCATTAGCATGTAGCTGGCTACTATTGATGTAAATCTGTCTTGTGGGTGTTATCCAGGAACAAAACATGTTTAGTTATAAGCATATGTAAAAATTTCGTACATGCGTTTCATCAAGATAGCACTGTTCCACAGATTACAACTTTTCCAAGGATACTTTGCGCAGCATATTTTGTACATAATTTATCACAATTGTGTAGCACTGGTGACAACATTGTTGTAGATGGCTACCTTCATTTTTATACAATGACACGGAGGGCAAGATTGGTCCCTTTATATGAGAGATTGATGTCAAAGCATCTATAAACTCCTGGTTGCTTTAGGTCCATCAATGGCTGTTAACCAGGATGGACTGGGATGGTGTCCCTAGCCTCCGTTTGCTGGGAATGAGTGACAAGGAATGGATAACTTGATGGTTATCTGTTGTGTTCATTCCCTCTGGGCCACTGTCGGAAGATAGGATACTGGGCTAGACAGACCTTTGGTCTGACTCAGTATGGTTGTTATGTTCTTATCCACTATAAAACTTGCCTGTAACTATGGGAAGGCAGAAAACCCCACTAAGTTACTTTAAAACAGTTATAAATAGTACCTTGTTTATCTAAATATGATTTCAAGTGGTATCTTAGGGTACGTCTACACTACAGGATTATTCCGATTTTACATAAACCGGTCTTGTAAAACAGATTGTATAAAGTCGAGTGCACGCGGCCACACAAAGCACAATAATTCGGTGGTGTGCGTCCATGTACCGAGGCTAGCGTCGATTTCTGGAGCGGTTGCAAACTGTGGAAGCTATCCTGTAGCGTAGGCGCATAGTTCCACAGTTCTCCCACCCAATTGGGATCTGGATGAGATCCCAATGCATGGATGGGTCAAACAGTGTCCGGGTGATTCGGGAAATGTCTTCACTCTTCTCCTCGTGGAAGAAGGCAATGGCAGAACAATCCATTTTGCGCCCTTTTTCCGCTGGATTGCCCTGCAGATCGCCATGCATTGGCAGCATGGAGCGTTTGCCTTTGTCACTGTTCACTGTGTGTGACTGGATGCGTGACAGAAGGCCAGTACTTGCCGCGCTACTCAGCAGCTCATTAGCCTTTGCAAGTAAGGAATGGTTTAACCAGCCGTTCTGTATCCGTTGCCGTGCCATTGTAAATTGGCGATGAGAATAGACGGTTATCAAGTCGTTACTGTACCGTTCTGCTGCTGCATAGGTGTCTGGCTGACCTTTCCCTGAGCGGCCTGGGTGCTGACAAAGACAAAAGGGAATGGACCTCCCGGTATCCCCACATCTTTTGTTGGTTCTACAAAGAAGAGTCAAGTCCTCGCCTAGAATCAGGGCAAGTGTAACTAGAGATCCAGTAGTACCCAGAGTCACAACCCGTTCGTGTCAGCATCGACGCAGGAAATGTGCAGTGTGTGCCATTCATGGAGGTGGCCCCTTGCAACAACCACACCCATTTGCTCCTCTCCCAACCCTCTGGGCTATGGTTGCGGGTCCCCCCATTTGTGATGAAGTAATAAGAATGCAGGAAGAAAACACTTGACTTTTTAGTACCTAAAATGAGGGAGGAGCGAGCTTCCGCTGCATTGAGTTCCAGCAGGACATTATAACGGTGAAGGGAAAGAGGCCCAGCCATCCCGCTGCGTTGATATGTCCAGGGGACAGAATCTTTTCTTTTAGACATGAATAGAGGGGGGGGTGAAAATGGAGTTCAGCGCCCCAGTTGCTATTGATGAGGCGGTTATCCTAGCTCTTCTGTACTATCTTGCAGGGAAATAACCGAGATGTTCATTCCTATTTTGTTTGTTTACTCAGGCCACCCGCCGCCGACCTCACTGAGGGCAGCCCAGGAGCAATCACGGGAATCGATAGGATGGTTATCAGTCCTCTGCACTGTACCGTCTGCACGGGAAGGGCGGTAAAGAGGATGCTGTTGGTTCGGTGCGCGCACCGACTCTACAGGCAGCATGCAGTCGAACATATTGTGTGACATGGTGAAACAATATGGCAAAGAAACGATTTTTTTTCCGCTTTCTTTCAACAGGAGCAGAGGGGGTAAATTTTGACGAGATATATACCCTGAATCACGGAACAGTGTTGACCCTACAGGCACTGGAGCTCAGCCAAAATGCAATACTTTTGGAGACTGTGGGAATGTGGAAGTAGGCTGAGGCTCAGTCCCCCTCCTCCCTCCATGAGCATCCATTTGATTCTTTGGCTTCATTACGCTTGTCCAACACAGCACTGTGCTGTGGACTCTGTATCATTAGCCTGGAGATTTTTTTTAAATGCTTTGGGCATTTTCATCTGTCTGTAACGGAGCTCTGATAGAACAGATTTCTTCCCCATACAGCAATCAATCCAGTCACTCCCGTACGGTCCTATGCTGGAGCCTCTTTTGGATTTGGGACTGCATGGCCACTGTGGTGATCAGAGCTTCCATTGGGGCAAACAGGAAAGCAATCAAAAGTTCGCGGGGCTTTTCCTGTTTACCTGGCCATAATCCGAGTTTGGATTGCTGTCCAAGCGGTCACAATGGTGCACGTGGGTATACCGGCCCTGGAGGCAATACCGTTGATTTGCGGCCACACTAACTCTAATCCGCTATATCGTAATACCGATTTCAGCGCTACACTCCGTTCGGGGAGGAGTACAGAAACCGGTTTTAAGAGCCCTTTATACTCAATATAAAGGCCTCGTTGGTGGACGGTGCAGGGTTTAAATCGGTTTAACGCTACTAAATCGTGTAAATGCGTAGTGATAGACCAGGCCTTATTAGTGTAGCCCTATTCATATAGATGTGGAAACTGCAAAGTCAGGTATTTACTCAATTTGAGCAAGAGTGACAAAACTGCCCTTAAAGGTGATCTTGTTTCTAATATGGCTTTTTTTCTAGCTTTTACCTCGTGTGACTAAGCCTTATTAGATTTATTCAATAACTTTAAGTAAAACTAACTACAAACAATAAAATCTGCATGACCTGTATTGTAACTTTTTGTTGAGTAGTGCCCGAAGTTCCTTTAAGGATATTGGACCCATTTGGTGCTAGGTGCTGCAACACATAATAAAGACAGTTGTTGCTGCAAGGCAGCTCTAGGGATTTTGCCGCCCCACACACGGCAGGCAGGCTGCCTCCGGTGGTTTGGCTGCAGAGGGTCCACGCCTGCAGGAGGTCCTCCGAAGCCGTAGGACCAGTGGACCCTCCGCAGTCAAGCCGCTGGAGGCAGCCTGCCTACTGCCCTCCCAGCGCTGGCAGAGCACCCCCCGTGGCTTGCCTCCCCAAGCTTGGCGTGCTGAGGCCTGGAGCCGCCCCTGGTTGCCTGAAAGAGCTTATAATCTACAGCTTTGATCTTGCAATCAGATCCATATGAGTGGTCCCTTGCATCCACATGGAGCCCAGATAAAGTCAGTGAGTGTTTTGCACAGTCACAAGTGTCCATCTGCACAGATTTGGTTTCAGGTTTAGGATCTAATTTAAGACAAGAAGTAACAAATGAATACAGCAAACAAAAGTCGGATTGAACCCATGTCAAATGTCTTCTGCCCTTCTTTTCGTATAGCCAGACAGTGCCAAAGCTCATTCAGTTCCATCAATGTAAGGGATTGCAAACATCAGTACTGACAAAAGCTAGAACATTCTGCAGTATTTTAATGTGCTTGTTTGTCCCCAGAACTCTTAATAACACACACAACCTGTATTCACGATTTGATTGTGAATGTAAAGGTGGCAGGTGATGAGTTAATTGAATAATTTTTGTAGCCAAAGTAACAACAATGACTATGTTAGTCCACTTCTGATCAAGTTGGGGAGGACCTGGAAAGACCACAGAGGTGGCTATTTTTCACCTTCTGTTAGGAGATCACTTTTATCCCAAGCGAACAATTTATTCCTATATATAAAAAGCTTCTTTGCTATCCTTGTATGCATCCTTGTAGTAACTGAGTTGTAGACTAAAATGTATTATGTTAAGCCTGAAGACCAGATGACACAAAACAGAAGGAATATTGGAAGAGGAATAGACTGTAACAATTAGCCACTGAACTCTCTTAACAACAAGTGCATAATGATTCATGCTCTATTTTGGTGGATTGGGAGGACTAGGGGGCTGGAGTTGGAGAAATAGTACAGGCTCTTTAAAGTCCTTTCATATGTCACACTGGATATTTGTGGTATATCATTCAGTCACACATGGTTTCTTTTCCTAATATGAGCTTGAAGTAGCAAATGAATTAACTATTTTTCATGGCAATATGGGACATTAAAGATAATACAGCCTGATACTTTCATTTCAGCAAAGACAAGAACAGTAATGCATGCTGATCTTGAAGGACTATTAATATATATTAAAAAAAAAAAAAAAAAAAAAGGGAACACGTACCATGGAACAACTAACATAGGTGCTACCAAAACAAACAAACAGCCCCCAGTCAATAATCTACCATATCACTATAGGAGAGAGGACATCAAATAGCTACCTTTAGTTTACTCTTTGTGCTGGAAATTAACTCTTGCAAATATGTATGTTCAGCGCTCATATTTGCTCATGAAAATGGTCTTTATACATCCAGATTTGGTAGCTATATTCTAATGCTCTAAACCACATGGAAAAAATGACATGTGAATCTATAATTGCAATTCAAGGATGAGATGAGACCACTTTATCCCTGTTTTTAAATGTAAAAAGCCAGATATTTAGCTGGTGTAAATCAGTGTAGCTCCACTGATTTCAGATGAGCTGTGCTTAGGTACAACAGCTGAGGATTTGGCTCACAATATGAAGTTTAAAGATACATTGCGCTTTCAATCACTATGTTGCTCCTTCCCTCTGCCTCTGTGTTGCCTCCCTTGCATACAGCCAACAATCTAAAATACTTAATTGTGTGAATTAAATAATTGCTCTATAAATAAAACTTCTGAGGCTTGCAAAAGAAACATAAAAGTCAAGACCAGAGAAAGCTTCTGATCTGGAAATAAAGAATGCAATTTAGTAGGAAGTGCGGAGGAAGAGAAGAAATAACAGCAACACCAAGTTCTGGATGTGAAATGGAATAAATGAAAAGAATACAAAGTAAGACTGTGATGCTGCCTAAGGGGGAAAACAAAGCAGAAATAGAGCAAGGTAATAGATTTGAAGCACGTATTAAAGAAAAGTAAAATGGGTTCAAAGGAGAAGTTACAAAAGAGCAAGGGAAGGCTGTGAAGCTTCATCTCTGCCAAAAGAAATGTGTCCCCTTGAGACCATTATTAATGTTGGGGAAAGACAGTTTTATTGTTCTCTATGTCCTTGTGTTTTCCTGAATGTGGTATAAAGACCACTTACATAAAAATAAATGGGTATCCGGAAATTCAACATGAATCCTGAAAGGAACAAATGGATTTCTGACGTTGATACTATTCTTTACTGAGCATCAATTCAAGAGATTCCGGGTTTGAGGGTGGGATTCATAGATTCATAGACTCTAGGACTGGAAGGGACCTCAAGAGGTCATCGAGTCCAGTCCCCTGCCCTCATGGCAGGACCAAATACTGTCTAGATCAGTAGATGTTGGGTATATTTAAAGTTTATCCCAGCTCTAGTGCTTGCATTGGACAGAGTAATGATAATATGTCTTTAGTCAACAAAGGACAGCTTCTCTTAGAGTGATCTTCATCAAAAAATTCCACTTCCATCTTTCTCTCCAGTCTACTAAGTTTCATAGATATCGTCTCAAGAGCCAGGACTTTAATTCTTCAGTTTCAGAAAGTATGGAATATGTACAGCCCAAAAAATGCCTATATAAATCTGCCAGTACACAGCTCACATTATGTGCTTTCACAAAGGGAAAGATGATGTTAGCTACAGCAATGTGTCATGCTGTGGGGAATCGGATATGGTGGCTGTCATTTGATTGATGATGGGGTGAGGGAGGGTTAAGTAAGGAAAGAGGTATATGAGAGACTCTGGTTTTAGCTCTGTATGTTGAATGGGAAATAGTTCTAGTAACCCCATGATATTCCTTGACTTCTGAATGGTGGGTGACCCCTGTACTCTGAATGTATATTAAATGGGAGAGGGATAAATGTATTTCAGTAGGTTTCCTATCACAATACCTTCTAGCACTTGATCTTAAGCTAAAACTCAACAGAGCTAAGAATTGACTTTCTTTCACTATGATTATGGTGGCCATGCTATTTCCTAAGAGAATTTCTTTCTTTTTAGTGCTAGTCCCAAGATGTAAAGTTCTGATCCACATCTGAACTCTTCCCACCTCTCCAATAAATAAATAAATAAATAAATAAAAGGTTAGTACAGTGTTGCAGTTTGGTCTCATTTCTAGCTCTTCCATACTGACATTATCATTGTTTTTTTTATTACAGTACATAGTATGACAATCTGATCATTAAAAGATGTTATTTAAGTAATCTATGTTATAAATTTTTATCCAATATGAGAAGAGGCGATTGTACATTCTAATATTTTGCTGTGATATTATACTGAACCTTATAGAGATAGTTCTGTCAAGTGGTGGTTGCTGAAGCTGAGAAAGTAGCCAGAAACTCTATAAGGTTTCTCCTTTAGGCATACATTTGCAATATAAATGTATAATACTTTCACAGCCCCATAGTTTGCAGAATGCAAGGTGGCCTGAAGCACTGAGAGACCCAATCATTCTGAGTTTCCTTATAAAGCCATGCTCATGTACGTGGCATTGACAAAGTAATGAGATTTTTTTCCTCCTTCACAGTATAGGATGGTACTATGTTCTGAAATTTAATAAATACTTTGATTAAAACCAGACTAGCCATCTCAGTTCTTCTCCCTCTGGGTTACTGTCATTGCAGTTTTCATGTTTGCAGCCTTAGATATTTCATTTTAAAATAGGACACATTTCTGAAGAATGTGAAAGTGATTTTTGTGTGCTCGCAAGTGACTAACTTCTCTAATTTAGGAGCTTCATCCCCAATATGTGTCACAACATTATGTAACCTGGAAAACAGTTTACTTCAAATATATACCTGAGTGCACTAGCCAATTTTCTAACACTTGTTGCAGTACGTATCAGCAAGTGCTTAAACTTTATGGACCTAATCTTCAGCTGGTATAGATGGGTAGCTCCACTAACTTTGATGGAAATATGCCAGATTATGCAAGTTTTGAATCTGGTGCTACCACTCAACCAGTAAAATAAAATAAAACTAATTCTATAAATGTTCCCCCCCTGCCCGAGGAAGTTGGAGGGAAGAGAGTTATTTCTACTGAGCTATGTCTACATGTGGCTTGAAACTTTTTGTTTTAAATGGGAATGTTTTTAATTTAATTTGGGTTCCAGTTCTGAGTCCTGATGACTTAGGTTGAGGAGATTCTGTGGGATGAAGTTCTAATGGAAACCTGAGTTAAATCAGGATTCTTAAAATCCAAACGGGCATGAAATGGAGTTGATTGTTTTTCTTTTTCTTTCTTTCTTTCTTTAAACCTCGGCTTTCTGCAGGAGATAAAAATAAGAGGCTGCCATCAATGTGGTATAGTGTTAATTGGACAATGCTAACCTTAACTTGGTCAAGTTCTGCATCACAAATCTCAAAGTTAGAATGGATTCAATGGAGCAAACTATTCTTTAGAGTAACAATAGTTACTGCCAGACAGAGGAAGGCATAAAACAATTTAATTTTGCAATACTATACCATGGTGGGTAGATTTCCTTCTGTTTGTTCTTCAGTTTATATTGATGGGATCACCTGATTATGCATTAGGATTTGTAGCCTTGGTAAATTATATCTAACCATATGTAACTGCATGATAGTCTTATTGATATGTGGGTAGTCCTGTTTAGAACAAGATTATCCCTGGAGCCGATAGGCAATGGATGGATTATCACAAGAAAATTAATCTGACAAGACTGGAAGGTTTTAAAATCAGATTGAGGTGAAGAGTAAAAGTACATTCGATCTGCTGGATAAAGTTGGCTGGCTTCAGTCCTCTGAGTTTATAAAAGATTGTCTCCATAAGACAATCAAACTGGACATGAAGGAGAATCTATATGATATTTTTTGTGTGAAAGGAACCTACCACCTGACAAGGAGATACAATGCTGGATTTACCCTGTACACTTATGACAACTGCTTTAAACCTGATGGACCCTAATGGGGTTACCAGGGTAATAAGTAAAAAAGATGTGTAAGGGAGCAACCCTGCTCTTCTTCCACACCCTGCTACATCACACTCCAAAAATAGGGAACACTTTGGCTGCTGTTTACCTGTAGGAGGAATATTCTTCTCCCATATTTATTTCCCGCAATCCCAAACCCTCATCTATAATGGGTCTGGATTCAACTGCACTTATTTCAAGGAAATAAAAAAAAAAATCCTGATATCTTGATCAAAAACAAAAGTCTGAGTGAATTTCAGAGGGGAATCTAAGTTAGTGTAACTAATATACCAAGAGGCCTAGAGAGAAATATAACTTCACATTGCTTCTGAACTTGACTGCATAATTCCGAAGACAGACTCAATTTGAAAGAGTGTTAAATAACTTCCAGTGGTGGTGTTATAAGTATTTGTGTTTGTGATGTTCTCAGTGAGACAGATGGCTCTTTTTCTAGGTACTGACCTATTGTCTCTCGGTCATGACTAATTCAGAAATGGCTGTATTTCAGTACAATACTGTTCAAAGCTCTTTTAATTGTGTGCAATGCTATTGTTTGTTTCTTTTTTAAAAACAAATTTAATGCTGGTTAAAGGTGACTTGACTGACAGACCTAGAACTCAGAGTCCTTAATATAGCCATAGAGATGGTACAGTGGCAGGGGAAGTTTCTCATCACTGCTTTCTCAGTGGGCCTAAACTGGAGGAATAAACTTTCTAGGGGCAAAAGTGTAGTTCAGTCTACTTGTTTACTGAATTCCTGCCCTCTCTGTTAAGGTTACCAATTAGTACTAAGTGTGGTGGTAAGGACACCTGACCACTTTCAACTGGACTAACACCATCAATTCATTTCAACTATGCCTTCAAACACCTGATTGTAACAACTATCAGTCTTTGCCAATCAAGGCAGGATTCGGATTGATGATCTAGAGGACAGGAGGGCCTTTATTAGATCATCTTGTTCCACTTTTCTTTCCTGGATTCACAGAAGACTATCTAGGCAAATGTCATCTGAGAGACTGCCTGTAAGTTTACATGGTATGCTTCACTTGACATCTCTCTCATACTTCCTAGAACTTGCTCATTTATCTAAGGAAGAATTCTTCTCCTCACTTCCTCTTCACCGTGGAAGCACTTTTACAATTAAACCGAATGAGGCAAAGATTGCCCCTGTTGTGTGCATTCTAGTGTATTCACACTTGATTGACTCCCACTCCTGCTGCCTGGATTTTTGCATGGCAAAAAGGATTTTCTTATGCAAAATCAATAAAACAGTAAATCTAACCTACTGAGCTGGAGTGGATATTCTGCAGAAATATCAACAAGTACGTTTCCATATTGGTGAAAGTGTCAGTTTATTTAATCAATTGTTGCCTGATTCATTAAGAACTATTCTCTGCATTTCTAGTTTATTCAAATTGTGTAACAAACCTAGAACACATTTCACTTGTGGAGGTTTAGAACCATTGTGGTTACATACTTGGCAGTTGTACAGCTCTTGAATACAATGGAACAGGAAATGTTCTGCTATTCCACACCTGCCTGTCTGCACACTCCCATTCCCAGCACCCTCATAAGACCTGCAGATTGTGCTTAGGGCAGTGTGATAGAACTGATAGTTCTAGCTGACTTTGCACTGAGCAGTCTTTGAGAAATCTTCACGATCTGCTGTGCATTTTACGAACCCACTTAAACTAGATGTGTGTAACAAATGTGAAAACTAGCAGTGGCTTTATTGCCCAACATAGCGTTTATCGTTTTGAAAGACACTGTTTTCTTGGTTAAATATTTAGCAGTAATCCATCTATTTTTTTCTTTTATTTTCAGAAATAGAACTTTAACTGTTTAATTTCTTCCATATTACTTCCCAGGCCTTCATCATGGGCCAAATTCTGAAGTCCTTATACAGGAAAAATTCCTTTTAGTCCCAGAGTATTTCTCTTCCTATTTATTTTAAATGAGCAAAGACTGAATTAAAAAGTGAAGCTGTCAGGATTTAGGCCAGTGAAGACTAGCACTGAATCTACGCCAGGGCCTGCTCCAGTGTTTTTGCCACCCCAAGAGGCAGAAGGAAAAAAAAAAAAAGCCAAGATCAGCAGCACTTTGGCGGCAGCTCTACCGCCGCCGCTTCATTCTTCAGCGGCAATTCGGTGGCAGGTCCTTCCCTCCGAGAGGGACCAAGGGACCCGCCTCCGAATTGCCACTGAAGAGCCTAACATGCCGCCTCTTCCCCTTGGCCACCCCAAACACCTGCTTGCTGGGCTGGTGGTGCTTGCTGCTTGCTGGTGCCTGGAGCTGGCCCTGATCTAAGCTCTTTCTGAGGCTTAATGGGTCAATGTCAAACTTTAGAATGAGTCAACTTTTTAAAACCTTTAAAAAGATATTTCAGGTGCCCTTGAGCCTCCTGCCAATTTTTTTGTGGTTTTCACAGAAATGTAGGGCTGGAAGGGACTTTAGTAGGACATTTAATCCAGTCCCCTCTGCTGAGGAAGGATCAAGTATACATAGACCATCTCTGGAAGGTATTTTGTTCTAAAAACCTCCAATGATGGGAATTCCACAACTTTCCTTGCTGACCTATTCCAGTGCTTAACTATCTTTAGATAGTAAGAAAAAACTTTCTAACTTGAACCTAAATCTCCCTTGCTGCAGAGTAAGCTCATTACTTCTTGTCCTACCTTCAGTGGACCTGGAGAACAACTGCTCACCGCTCTCTTTATAACAGCCCATAATATGTACGAAGACTACTATCTGGTCCACCCCCACCCCCAGTCTTCTCCCTCCCATCCCCAGTCATTTTTACAGTCCCATTTTCTTGTATAAAAATTATTTATTTCTCTTCCCTATTGCTGTGTGAAAGACCACAAAAACAATAGGAGGGAACTAAGTGATTGACTATTAAGGAGTGGCAGTGAACCTGACTATACACAGAGCTCTGTCAAATGTACAAGGTGGACAAACTGAAAAATCATAAAATATTCTTTTCTCTGATTTGTCTGTTTGTAAGAGGTGTTACTTTGGACAACAGTAGGTAACATTTTCAGACAGAGATGTGACTTCTAAACTGATAATATCTCGCTTGACTCCTCACTTCTCTGTTCCCTTCACCCCCCAAAAAGTGTTCAGATCAGATTGAGACCTGCTGTTTTGTTTCCATTGGTATGATGGAAAAATAAGTCTTAGTTCACCTCCACTGTGGTGTCATACATGTTTTGCAGCATGCAGTTCACAGAATGGCATTCCATTTGGTTTCTGACATCTTAATCTGGTTGTGTAGAATTTTTAATGTGCATTTGTCCTCTGTCCAGTTTGACTAACATTTTTAGAGAGACAGAAGTCTGGAGAAGATAGAGCCCTCAAAGGAGGGAAATAGACAAGACCCTGGAATCAAAGACAAAGAAACACAGAGAGGAAGAGAATGAGTGGAGGCAAGATGGAAGGGAGTGGTGTAGGTTAGGGAGAGAATACCAGAGGAGAGCACCAAAGGATCTTTGACAAATGCGCCTTGCTAAGATCCATCTCCCTGGTGGCATGAAAATGCAATGCATATTTTTTTCCAGAGTGGAAGATACAGAATGAAATGATGTGATCATCCAGACTTCCAGTCTTATCCTAGTAAATCCCATTTTAGGGGCTTCATAAAATTAATTTAAGGTTGGATGAGACTTTCGTCATGGTGCCCAGTCTCCCCTCTGAGTGTGCTTGCTTATGACCAGTATTGTCTATTGTGTCATTGGTGAGAAGTCACAGGCCTTAACCGCTTGGAAGCACTGCAGATTAACTTCAGTCAGACACAGAGGCCCTGGTTTTCTATTCCTTTTTGTCAGTCTAAGGTCAATGTAACTTCATTGATTTGACAGGAGTTAAACCAACCAAAACTAGTGTGACCGGGGTCAAAGTAAGTGCTAGTGGCCGGGGTTGGGGGAATATGGGAGGAGTACAGCTACCTTTGCTAAATGCAGAGGAAAGCTCTCTCCTCCCCTTGGCTTGGGAGAAAAACACTGTTCTTTGACTGCTCCCCCTATTATTACCCCATCAGATCTAGTAGTTAAAGTGAAGAATCTGTCTCTGATTCAGAGGCTATACATATGTGAAAATAGCGATGGGACACCTGGTAAACTTACTTGTCCTCAAGCGAGTTCAACAGCAATCAATCAGAACTATGAAGTACAAACGTTCAAATTAACATCAAGTTGACTGAGCCCCTGTTAAAAAGAAATATTGAGTAGATGGATTCTTTTTGTTTACCTTCTTATCTTTACGGCTTTACGATTCACATGGGAAGAGGTGAGACACACACACGTACACCTCTCTCACGCGGGGGGGGCATGACCCACTGACTTAACCCTCCCCTCCTGGTGCTCTTTGCTCTCCATGCCTGGCTGGGCTCCCAGGATGGACCTGCCTCTCCTGGTCCCTGGTGCCACATCCTCCCCAGGCAACACGTGGGGGGCAGGGAGCATGCAAGGTCACATGCCTACCACCCCCAGATTTCTGCCAGGGTTCACAGCAGAATGCGGCCAGCAGCAGCCTTTCGGCCCTATGCGTGGGAGGGAAGGGACAGGAGCTGCTTCCAGCCGTGCAGAAGGAGGGGAAGGAATTACCTGTCCCGTGTCTTCTCCCACCCCTGCTCCTCTGTGGCTGGAAGCTGCTTGTCCCTTCCTGCCCACACACTGCTGAAAGGCAGCTAACACCTCTAGGCTGCTACTGGCTACCAACATAACCCAGCCGCTTCCTGTCCCCTGGCAACAGTGGGGTCAGAAAGGGATTAAACCCCTAGGGATGCATTGTGCACTAGAGCCCAGGGAAACCTGACTGCAGGGGCTTCAGTAAACTCCACCAGAGAGGTGGCTCAGCAGGGGATGGTGCCTAGGGGACGGAGCAGCCCCAAGCTCCCTGGGGGCAGGACCCAGGGTGGGGATGGGGGGGGTGAAGAGGGCGCTAAGCCCCTGCATGGGGGGCTGCCATGCAGCCTGCAGGGTCAGGGTGCAAACAGGCTGGAAATCGCTTCCCTGCCCCACTCCAGAACTTAGCTGAAGGGCAGAGAGGCTTCCCTGTGCCAGCACTGTGCAGTGCCCAGCTCATCCTGACCAGTGCCCTGGGCTGGAGGGTCTTGGGCTTTCCTGGGGTGCTGTGTCAGACAGAGGCAGTAGGGGAAGGAAGGACCCTGCTGGCCAGGCTGTTGGTGAGCTGAGTGCTCTGACCAGGGGATGGTTCTCTGCAGCGCAGAGGGCAGGACGTACCTTGCCAGGAGGGAAATATAAAGGAGCAGTGGAGCTGGGGGGGGGGGCCGTGTGAAGGGGCAAAGCAGGGAGAGGACAGCAAGAGGGGGAGCATGTAAAGGGCTGATGAGTGGGTAGTGGAGGCGACATATAACCAGCTGGTGCCTGCCCACACTCACTAGCCACCGCAGCTCGCAGTGCACAACCAGTGCCAGACAGAAACTGGACGGAGGTGGGGCCCTGCTGGCTGAGAGCCGGCATGCAACAGGGGCTGCACTGACGGATGAGTAGGGGGAACAGCCAGTCCTGCCACCAGTCTTGAACACACACTCCATCATCGGCCACTGGACACCCCCCCACACTCACTGTTGGTGGGGATGTCATAAATAGATAGCTAAGGGTTAATGTTTCTTTTACCTGTAATGGGTTAGCAAAGGGGACCAAACACCTGACAAAAGGACCAATCAGGAAACCGGATTTTTTAAAAGCTTAAGGGAGGGAATTTGTGGGTCTTCTTTGTCTTGGGTCTGTGTCTTTTGTCTGTCTCTCAGCTATGAGAAGGTTCTTTCTATCTGTAATCTTCTGTTTCCAAATTGTAAGTACAGGTAGAAAAACAATTTAGGCTTTTATGTTGTTTTGGTTGTATTTACATGTGTGCAGCTTGCTGGAATGTTTCAAATTGGATATCTTTTTGAATCAGACTGTTTATTCATATTTTCTTCTAAACAATAGCCCTGTATTATTGTCATCTTGATACAGAGAAATTTTGATGTCTTTTTTCTTTCTTTTTTTTATATAAAGTTCTGTTTTTAAGACTTGTTTGAGTTTTTTCTCTGGGTAGGCTAAGGAACAAGAGGAGGGAATTCTCTTTGTGTTAGATTGGTCCTTTTGTCAGGTGTTTGGTCCCCTTTGTTAACCCTTTACAGGTAAAAGAAACATTAACCCTTAGCTATCTATTTATGACAGGGGAGGTGGCTGGTGAGCAGGGATCGGGCCAGCATCAGGACCCGCCAGTATTGATGGTGGGGGGTGGGGGGGTGTAGGGAAAGAAGGTGATAGAAAATATGGGACAATTTGCCTGCATTTAAGAAAAAGTTGGGGCTTAAATATGGGACTGTAATACAGAAGGGCTTAAATATGGGACTGTCCCTTTGAAAATGGGATGTCTGCAGGGGCGGCTCCAGGCACCAGCACGGGAAGTGCGTGCCTGGAGTGGTAAGCTGCAGGGGGTGGTCTGCTGGTCACTGTGAGGGTGGCATTCGGCGGCGCGCCTGTGGGAGGTCCGCCAGTTCCATGACCTCGGTGACGATTCGGCAGCGGATACGCCAAAGGTGAGGGACTGGCAGATCACCTGCAGAAACTCCGCTGAATCTGCATTCCCAGTGTACTGCCCACAGGGATGCCGCTGAAGGCTACCTGACTGCTGTGTTTGGGGCAGCAAAAAACATAGAGCCACCCCTGGATGTCTGGTCACCCTAATTAGGGCTTATGATTATACTGTTTAAACTACTTACTGACAATGCTACTAAATAAACTTTTCACTGCAATGATTAATATTGTTTCATGCTGATACTTCCATTCACTCCTCTGGAAAAGCTTTCAGGTCACTCATGATGTTGGATCCCAGATTTATTGGCCTTTGCTATAGCTAGCCAAATAACTGATTGTAGAGGTCACCAGACTGATGGTGAACATATCCAGGGAAGCTGAAGAAAAATCGTTTGAGAAATTCTCAGAAAACTGGACTTCAAAACTTCACATTTATTGGCTATAAAAAAAAATAATGCCCTGCATTTTGAAGCTCTAATTAAACTTACACTGAAATATACCATGTTATGACAGATTTAGGGTTCAAGGTAAATAGGTAGAGAGAAATCCCTCTTCCCACCCCATATCATCCATACTTTCACATGTCGATAACTTACCAGTAACTGAACTGTGTGACCTTTTCTGACAGATTAATAGGTGTGACTTCTCCTGGTGGTTATTAGTCATTTTAATCTTATCTGCACAATGATATAAATTATCAAAAAGTGAGCTGAAGTACTGTAAAATGTTGTAAAAGTGCCAAAAATATTGGACAAGATGCAGTTAGGCTTGAGAATTCAGCAAGTCAGAATTCTGCAGCATTCGACTTTATCTATAGGAATATTCTGTCAGGCTCCTTTTAGGGTTAGGGTACGTGTTTCTGGGGAGGACCTGAATTCTATTCTTGTTGTGAAGGTCTGCTTTGCCATGGTGACGTTTGTTACATTATACATTCAAAATCTTGGCTTCAGAACTCTGGTTTATCGAGGCACTGTTGTGAGCTGTGCTAGCTGAGCCTCACAATCTTGTCTATGTGAGTCTTGCACTCATTGAGCCAAATTTTGACCTTTTGATTTCTAATTAATGCTATAACTGAAAGATGCAGAGCTGTTGACTCCAAGTGGCTGTAAATGACCTAAACTAAAGTGATTCTGAACGTGCACTGCTATAGTATATTTATATATAGCACTAAGACTTGCATAAAACATTAATGCTAGACCCTTCTTTGGCCACTTCTTGGTTCAGCTACTTTAACAATTTTGTAAAAATGTACAAAATATACACACATTCTTCACCTTTTACTGCAAGAAGGTGTTGAGGAAAAGATGGGATTTATAATATATTCTGAAGCTTTGGACTAATTTTTCTTATCTACAATTAAGCTTTATTTTAATTTTTGTTATGAATCACTGAATTTTCAAATCAAATTTCTCAGTAATCAAAGTCCCGGTTAGATGCCTGCTTCTGTAGGGAAGAGATACATGCTGTGGAATACAAAGAGAAGTCCCCATTTGCAATATTTCAGGCTTGTGAAGGCCTTATCCATCAAGCAAAATTTACTCCACAATCAGTACTACTCTGCATAATCCCTGAAAATTAGGTATGTCTGCAGTTGAACAGGCTGTGTGCCAGGCCCCAGATCAGTATTCTGTAATGGTTGGGCTAAATGACTGCAGGGCAGCCCCAGTCATCTTGATTAGTTACTCTAACCAGGGAAATGGAGTAACAGCTAGTAAAAGTTCCAGAGAACCCCAAGGAGCTAGAAACATGCAGTCAAGTGACAGCAGTATGTCCCCTTTCCCCTGTGTCCATAGAATTAGCAACTGCACACTAGTGCTGCCTCATGCACTTACGTGTTTAGAGCATTGGAACTGGTTTGAGTGTAATGGGGTTTGTTTGTTTTTTATTTAGACACAGACACACAATACACTTATTGCAGCCTTCAAGACGCCTGACAAATCACTGAGATGCATAGAAAATCAGCCACAGAGAGAGCCCAGTGCACACAACAGCTACTTAGTGGAAAAGCCAAACAATCCCTCACCCCTAAACTTCCGTGAGTAGCCCCTACATCTCAACCCTCCCACAAAGCTTGGCTAAATAATGGATGTGGCAGCTTACCCTGAAGCTTTGCAAATTTGGGGTTATTTGGCCAAAGGGAAGGAGTTGAGGGACTTTGTCAGAAAAAGCCCCCCAGCAGCCTCTTCTTCGTTAGCCAAGGAGCTAATTCATGATTTCCCCCATTGATCACAAGCAATGTGGTAATCTCTCTCTCTCTCTCTCTCTCTCTCTCTCTCTCAAGTAGGCAGGTTCTCAGTCATGTAGGGCTTCTTAGGTTAACTCCATGTGAAAACCAATAGGTAGTTAGTGTAGCATGCAAAGCACTGGTACCATGCTCATGGTGAGATGTGCTTTTTATGACATCATGTAAGAGAACATGCTCAGTCTCTCTAACGTGCTTAGTGCATCTCTTCACATTGTCATGAAGAGAAACGATGGTCCAGTGGTTAGAAAGTGACTGAAAGTTGGGAAACTTGGGTTAAATTCCCTAGTTCACCACAGATGTACTATGTGATCTTAGGCAAGCCGCTGAAGGACAGATTTTATTTCAATGGGAGTTAGCTGCCCAGGCGATTCTGAAAATCTCAGTGGCTGTCTATCTGCATCTTTAGGATACTTTGAAAATCTGGCCCTTAGTCTCCCTGTGCCTTTATTTACCATCTGAAAATGGAAATAATAGCACTTCCCTACCTCATGGGGTGTTGTGAGAATAAATATGTGAGACACTGTGAGACACACTGATACTACAGTAATGGTGAACATATAAATAGCCAAGATAGATATTAAACTTTAATGTCCCCTACATGCTAAACTCATATGAAACATATAGAATGGGATTAAGGATTGGCAAGCAGGCAATTGTCCAGAGGGGGCAGATGGTTGGTTTTGTGGAACATCATGTGAAATTTTTACAGCTTGGCTTATTATAAATTGTGTTCATTTTATTTTTTATTATGATGTCAGATATCTTAACTGGGTAGTAGGGAGGGAAAAAATTCCCTCTTTTGAACATCTCTGCTACTGTGCCTTTCTAGTGGGCAATATTTCTCCATATGTGGAAAGAGACCCTCCGAAATATGAACTGGCTGTACAACACTGGTCTTCCTTCACTGCATTCGTTTACTTAAAAACCAAAATGCAATTATTTATACAAACTTGCTGTCACTGATATTGAACCTAACTATTTCTCAGGAACTGTTGGAGACCATGCAGTCTCACATGGCAGGTAAATATTAAAGAACTGACAAGGACACCTCTCTGGTGTTATATTTGTTTGTTTCAGACGTTCATTTTGTATGCTGATGTTTGCAAATTGCATACCGCTCCCTGGTGTGCTGACCAAACCTAAAGCCATACTTTATATTTCAGAACTGAATTTCTCATCACTTGCTAAAACTAAGAATAAAGGATTGAGTGTTTTTTAAATTAAATTATTCAGACCCTGCCCAAAGTATATTGCACAAATACTTCTAAACTGGCTATACTGGCTTATATATTAATTTAGATCCCAAAATTCAGCAAGCTGGCTGGCACAGTGGATTAGTGACATTAACCTGTCACTTCTGGAGAATGCTAATTTGAAGCCCTGTCCTGGAAATATTTGCTTCTGGACATTGTGTTTATTGCCATGAGTACCACGGGCTTTATTGGGGGAATCATAATAGCAGCCATTATTATGGTAGCAAATATTTTCAGGATTAAGTCCTTAAATTTACAAATAAAAATCAGTTTCATGTTCAGATCTTAGTGTTTAAGTGGACACCTGACCACATCAAAAGTCTCTGCCCAGTGACTTACAAGTGACTTAGAAGAGGTCCAGAACTGGAATGCAATGTTTCTGTAGATGACAGTGAGCTATTCTGGCAGAGCTGTGTGAGAAGGCTTTCAGAATGCTTGCAAGGAGCCAGGTTCATCTCTGGCATAACTGTTTATTTCAGTGGATTTAGGGCCAGCTTTGCCTCCCAGTGTCTGGCTGCAGGTAGTGCTATTAGGGCTGATGCAAAGTTAGGATGACCAGATAGCAAGGGTGAAAAATTGGGGTGGGGGGAGGAATAGACATCTATATAAGAAAAAGCCTCAAATATCGGGACTGTCCCTATAAAATCGGGACATCTAGTCCCCCTATGCAGAGTCCACTGAAGTCAGTGAGAGTCCCTCCATTGGCTCTAATGGATCAGGCCCTTAATCCTTGGCTTTCAGGAGCAGAGAATGTAACAAAAGAACATTCTAATACAGAAAATATTTTCATAATGCATAATCATGGAGAAGAGATAAACAGGCACATTTTTAAGCGTGCTGTAGATGGCGGTATAATTCTTTAACATAACTACAGGTGACCACATCTTAATTTCTGTAGGAGATTGAAATTTCTTTTAACAAAAATGCAAATAGTCAAAAAGGAGTAATGTTGTGCTTCATCATAAATTTAAAAGTACTCCCACTTTTGTGATTTTTTTTTTCTGGTACAGGTTTGAGATAATTTTTAATTAAATTGTTTAAATTAAATATACGTTTTGCTGCATATTTGCAACACCCTCCAAAAACAATGCTATAAAACACTGCAGAGTCCTACAAACTGCAGGAGCAAGCCATCATTTTCAGTCCTTTATACTTACAGGCTAAGAGCTTAACAAATTAGTGTTTGTTTTTTCTACAGTGTACATGGGCAGTCTTATAAAAGTCTTCATCAATATGTTTTTAATTGCAGTATTTTTTCACAATCTTCTCTCAAGAATTGCATCTTTCACTAAAGTAAATAATTTAGTTCCAGGGAACTGTTCACTGCAGGGCTTATTGATTAAATTCATAAACTGGATTTCAAATACTAGTTCAAGATAAGGAGACAATAATAAAAAAAAACAACCCAAAACTTCTGAGAATTGTGCCACAGATCTGATACATTTAAAATGATCCAGGTATAATAGCCATTGTAGTTATTGAAACCATCAAGTAATGAGCACCATATGCTTTCTTGAAAGGAGTACTGGGGCATATGGGACTAGGCTTGATTAGCAAAGTCACTGAAGACTCAGGGAGCATATCACATCAAATGAACAATGGAAATGCTATTTCATCCTAGATAAAAAGGAGTTGAGGTGAGTAGAAGATGAAGCCCAGAAGTGTATGTTTTTCCTTTTTAAAAAGAAGATATTTATTCCATATGTGACTTAACGAGGAGAAAAGAGTAAAGCACAAAAAGAAAACCTCCATGGATAAAAACTTCATTTTCCTTTTTATTGGAAGGAATCTTTTCATTATTTTTTCTCTGACATCTATAAAAATTTTGGAACAAACAATGTGAGTGAAGTACTTGGAATAATATATTTTATATTATGCCAAACACCAGCCAGTCTAGCTGTGACTTCACAGTACTGTCTGTGTTGTCTGTGCCCAAGATACATAGAGATGTTTTTTTCATGAACAATTTATAACTGGGTTCTAAAGCCACTTATGTGCCAGGATTAAAGAGCAAAGTGATTTTAGAATCCTGGCACAAAGCTGCCATGCTGTGGGGCCTAAGCACAGAGCACACAAACAGTACCGTTAAATTCTTTCAGCAGCTTGCTATTTTAATTTGAAAGGGACAAATAAGTTCTAATGCTTCAGCTAACAATTGGCAATCAGATGTTTTTTGAGCCACACGTTCTCTAACATTTGCTTAGTTCATTGCTTCTGTAAAACATTCCTGCCTGGGAATTTATCCATGAGAATATTTGTTTAATTTTCCTTTTAAATAGTTGTGATTTTTTAATGGTGGGTGGGTTGTGTTGTTTGTTTGTTTGTATTTAAAGGTCAAAGGTCTTAATTTAGTAGCAACTGTATCCATGAGACTGATAAGATATTTGTCCAAGACAAGATAATTTGTCATGTAAGACTCCTAAATCTGCATTAGGTTCCAGAAGCGTAATTGCATACTGTGAGAGACAGACATTCACCTGACGCAGTGAACAAATAGAAAAGTTTTTTAACATAGTAAATTCAGATATAACCAGTATGTTCAGTAGATTTGGTGATCTGGCTCATTTTTCTGAGTACGGTTTATTTTTCATAATTCAACCTAAATCATTCCTATGTAATATCTAATATTTATATAAACCTTTTGGGGTGTATGGGTGAATTCAAGAGGCAACACCTCTGCATAGTAGACACCTCCCCTTGTAAGGGGGTGGCTTGCTTGCAGTTGGTCCTGGCGGCTCACTCAATTCTTTTTAGTGAGTTCGAAGTAGTTGTGAGTGCACTGCAGCTCCATATCCCAGGACCTTGCCTTGACTGGCATGCTAAATCTAGTGAGGGTAGCTAGCAGCTGCAACTGCTAGTGAAGGGCACATCTGGCCTTCCAAGTGCATGCCAAGAAGTCGTGGGCAAACACTTGGTAAATGTTAGACCATAGAAACCAAATGGAAAAGACTTCATTTGTCCCCATAATTTTTGTTAAGCTGAGGGACGGGAATCAAAAAAGAAGAGAGCAAGAACTGTTTATTAAAGTGCTTTACAAACTTTACATATTCAGGTGTGTTCTTCTACCACTAAAGTGTCGCCATCTCTTGGTGACAAGATGGCAATTGCTAACAGTGCATTGCTGCACCACAGAATGGTCTAGGACGGGAAGTGAAGAATGCTGTAGTCAATTGAAATCACAGGGAATTTAGGGAGGCAGAATCTAATTACTCAAACTATAATTTGGACAGGAAGCTGAGGCTAAAATTACTTCTCTGGTGAAAAGTACCATGGAATCAGTAACAGCCTCAACTGGTCAGTACTGAGGCTTGCCTCATCCTAAAGAGAACCTCTGGAATGGCACTAGGCTTCCTAATACCATTCTGAAACATTACTTCAGCACTGACACAGAGCAACCTTGCCGCTCCCTGAACCACGAGCACCCCTTCCTGCAGCACTTTGACAGTTCTAAGGACACCTCTTATCTGACTACTGACCAAAGCTAACTTCCTTTATTTTGTGAGATTCAGGGTGGTCTTAGCCTCAGCTGTATTGTCACGTAGCAAAAGTAAACTTCTTTAGTAATAACTAAGACCTGGTCTCTACTACAGACCTATATTGGTATAATTATGTCACTCAGGGATGTGAAAAATCCACACCTCTGAGCAACGCAGTTATACTGACCTACTTCCCTCTGTAGGCAGCACTAGGTCAATAGGAGAGCTTTCCCATTGACACAGCTACTGCCCCTCAGGGAGGCGGATTAACTAAACCCCTTATACACTGTACATGCAAGCAAGCCCTAAAAATTCTTTAATGGTCTGATACGCTTAAAGGACCAGGCTTTGCCCTGCAAAGGTGAAGTGAATTAAGATAAACTGAATTAAGGTAAATTTAATTCTGAATAACAATGTTCACACAGTTATTTAATGTGGTTTAACTAACCCATTTCAAATTCACACCTTCAGTTAATTCAAGGTAACTTTCCTAGATGTCCCCATATGGACTAACCTTTAGGTTGTGTTAAGAGAAATAGAAATAGTAGTTCGTGAAGTATGCTATGGACTACTCCTTTGAAACCATAACCTTAGCTCTGATTGCAGCACAAAAAGAATGTTGTGTTTGTAATTTATTGGAAATAGCTGTATATTTTTGTAACTACAAATTACAACCATTTCTATAGTCATCAATATAAAAACTCTTCAGAAACTGTAATTTCTCCAGTTTCTAAAAGCTTTTATTCCATTAAAAAAAAATACGGAAATTCCATGTATGGAGATATTCAATTTTGTTATTAAGAAGATATTTCCTACTGCAAACATTTTATAAGGGCTACCCTTTGTTCTTGTGTAGAAATAAAATTCAATTGTCTGTCACAATATATTTCTCTTTATTATGAACAACTGTCATGATTTTCAAGGTATGAAATGTGTTGATTTTTGCCAATTTTAAATGTTTCCTTTGAAAGTCTGTTCTAACTTCAGAAAACTAAGATGCCCATTATAAAACTCAAATGTCTACTTTGATTGTAAACTCTTTGGGGCAGGGACTGTCTTTTTGTTCTGTGGTCCATAACTGGGGCTGCTAGGTGCTACAAATTAATAATAATAACAGCAACTCATTGTACCAAATAACGATGAGGTTAAGAGAAGACTGAATGCTGCTTGAGCACAATGGGTGAATAGTGAAATAAAACAGTCTTCCCCACTTTGTAGTGTGATTTATTACTGGAACCTTTGAAGTTTTCTCTTTTTATTAGACGATGAATGGGGACTGTACTCTAGTAGACCTCCTGTGTTGTCCCTTATAAACAATGGATGACTGATGTGGCCATTAAATGAGAGGATTGGCAAATTCTCTCACTGGCCTGCTGTTAAACTTTGACACTTCTTGACAACATAGAGGGGCTGGGTCTAGCACAGCTATGCCAGCCAGGATTATTCGTCCATGTAGCACACATCTGCTCCAGATCTTCCTTAGATGCCCCTCAGATAAAAAGATATTGTGGGAGAAGTCTGCTCCTTTTCAGATTAGGGGGTTGAGACAAGGCAGCCACAGAGCCAGGAGGGGAGTGGGAAAACTGGTAGAGGAAGTAATGGGGAAAGAGAAAAGGTGCAAAATGAAACAAATATTGGCTGACATAGAAATAAAGAGTTGGCACTCCCCCAAGGGAAAAAGATACTCCTCCATGTATACCTTTATTAGCGATGGAATCAAATCAAACCAACCACCGTCGATTTTAACTTTGCCAAACTTTAAGAAGCTTCAGCTCAGAGATGAACTTCCTGGTTTCCGCCTATCTCTGTCAAGGGTGTGCATCTGTGTTCAGTGTGTATGTGGGTCATTCAACTAGCCTAGGACCAGAAATGACACTTCACATATTTTGTATACTACAAGCAAAAGCACAGTAAAAAAGCTTTTTCTATACATTGTATTTATAAAGTCAACACAAATATAACACTATTGTAAATGGTAACTAACACGGTATCTACAGAAGTGTCACCAATGGTTTAATTCGCAGATTTTGATATTGGTGCTGACTTGTGACAACTGTATCAGTAGGACTTCTTGGCGTTTCAGCTGCTTGGTGATTTTTCAAAGTTATATAAGTTATCTATATATGTCACTGCCTTCATGGCAGTCTCAGTTCTTTTTAATTTGGTAGTCAACATTTTTAGGGAAACCCTACATAGAAAGGGGAGAGCTAGAACAAATTTTTAATTTCTGTGCATTGGTCAAGCAGAAATACAGTATAACCAAAACCATAGAGTACCCCCATGTCAGTTCTTTCTATCACAAGCATGCTGAAGGAGAGCTAGTCTGCTAAATTCATTTTGTTGCACAAGTGAGGTTGCTGCTGTGTTACGTTTGCACCACTAAAGTGCACAGAGAACATCAAGCTCTTGAGTTTCAACACCTAGGCTCTGAATATGGCCCACCTTTGTGGCAGAAGAGTATCCAATTCTCTTTTGGTTTGCTACTCCTCTTCCTGACTCATCCTGATAGTGTAATCAAAATCTTCTTCACAATGAGCCCATTCTCATATGCAATGCGTAAGTGGAGATCTGTGTTCTAAGATCGGATAATTTGTTCATCGTTCCTGAGAAGTCATCCTCTTGGCTCTTTGATTAATTCTCCTTATGACATTCAGTCTTTTTCTTGCTTTAACACACTTAACATCCACTAAAATCAATGGGAGTTAGGCACCTAAATACCTGTTGTGAATTCCGTCCATGCTGTATATTCCAAAATAGTTTAGATCTTAAAGACAATTCTCATAACAGGCTATCCATAAGTCCCTAAAGCAAAAACTGAAAAACTGCTCTGCATTAAATCCATTATGAAGACTACACTGAGGAGGAGAAGGAGGGAACACTGTCAGGGTAACAGCTGATATTATGTTGCTGGCTCATTAATTCTTTAGATCAGAATGAGTTTTAATGAGATGCAAGAATCAATGGCAAAGGAGAGAGCCAAAACAACGAATTTAGAAGAATGTGGTAGAAGAAAGTGATTTCTTGAGACCTTGATGAAATATTCAATGCACATCATGTAAAGTTGAATATAAATGGTTATTTCTCATTGATTAATCTCATTCTCCAAGTTAGAGACAGAGGATAGGGTAAGAGGGGGATCATGATTGGTCTAGATAATTATTACTCAGTTAGAAATCTGAAATGGCTTTTACTTTAAGTGGGACAGAGAGCAATAGAAATCTTAAATGGGATTTAAAGCGACATAGTGAGCAATAAATGTCAATTTGAGCTAATGGCAGAGAATGAAAAAAACCCTTCACTTCTTCTTTCCCCTGCCCCACCCTGCATGCAAAGGAAAAACTACGTGTGTGTGTGTGTGTGTGTGTATGTGTGTGTGACGATGCAGCCACAATAAGGCTTTATGGAAATATGCTTATGAATGTATATATGACATAACTGGAATATGTTTTATGCTGCATATGCCATGTAACACATCTCTGTAAAGGTTATGATCTACTGTATTTATTCATCCTATTTGTGTGCATGTATCATTTTTGTGTTTGAAGTCATGAATATTGGCTGTGTACTTGCTGGATTTCTAAGTAGCCTTAGTAAAGCATTTGGTCAGCTTCTTGAGAAAGGAATGTGCAAGTTAACTGCCCAAACAAGAAGCACTTAATGGACAATGGATCTTGGAAGGCTCCAATCCACATAAGAAGTCTACTTGAGGATGTTCAAGGCAGCATCTGAACCATGGGTGCTACCTGTAAGTTCTGAGTCATACATGGACATGTGACTTGCCCATGTGACTCCAAAACTCCATCTTGGAGCTGAACTTTGCATAGGAGAGAGGAGGGGGTCTCCACCCACAAGAGTAAGTCTATTTAAACTCCCGGGAGACACTTCCATTTGGTCTTCAGCTGGCTCAAGAGAGAGCCTCACCACCCCCAAGGATACCTGAGAGAAACTGGAACAAAGAACAGTAACTGCTGGACCCAGACTAGAAGGAGACCAGTCTGTGGAATGAAGCTTAATGGAACACTTCTGAGGGTGATGTTACCTGAAATTGGGCCATCTAGTAAGCTTAGGGACGACTAATGATCCACCAGAGTTTGGCAGAAAGCATCACATTTATTATATTGATAGCTAAGCTCAAAAGAAGTGGGGGGTATCACACTCACACTTGCATACTCACGCTCCCAGAACTGGCATGGCATCGGAGATGTCAGGATCCTTCAAGGTAAGTGTCCCACAGCGCAGCGCAGATAAAGGTGAGTCTTCCCGAAGCATGATGGAATGCAACGCAGTGAACCACTGGCCAGACGGTCCAGCCAAAGGGCCTTCACGGGAGGTACAAGCTTCTGACTGCACTCCTGAGCACATAGCCCCTTCCCCTTTTAGGGACCTGCTCCTCATGGCCTGCGACTAGAGATGACTTGGCCACATCTGGTTGGTCACACTCCACCTCGGGCAGTGTCCATGCACTATCCATGCATTGGGTGTGTGTGCGCTGTCTAATTAGAGTCCCAGACACCTTGTCTACCTGGAAGCTCTTCTGATCTTCCAGCTATTCAACCAGCCCATTCATCCCACAAGCATTCCAGAAGGGAGGGGGCAGGGGAGAGCCACTTCACAGGTATTCAAAGAGGAAGAGGAGACATGAGGCGGGGAAGTGGGGGAGTGTAACAGACCTTTTGAAATTACAGGTTATACATAGCATACAGATCACTGGTGCTCCTACAACAGGTGATGTTTTATCTGTATTCAGTTTTCTTACTGTATTAGGCATAGATTTGTGCATTTTATTTTATTTTGCTTAATACTTCACTTTGTTCTATTAGTTGGAACCACTTAAATCCCACTTTTTGTATTTAATAAAATCACTTTTTATTTATTAATTAACCCATAGTATGTATAAATACCTGGGGGGGAGGGCAAACAGCTGTGCGTATCTCTCTATCAGTGTTATGGAGGGTGAACAATTTATGAGTTTACCCTGTACAAAGCTTATACAGGGTAAAACGGATTTATTTGGGGTTTGGATCCCATTGAGAGTTGGACATCTGAGTGTTAAAGACAGGAACACTTCTTAAGCTGCTTTCAATTAAGCCAACAGCTGTTAGGAAACGTGGTTCAGACCTGGGTCTGGGTTTGCAGCAGGCTAGCGGGTCTGGCTCAAACCAGGCAGGGCACTGGAGTCCCAAGCTGCCAGGGCAGGAAAGCAAGGGCAGAAGTAGGCTTGGCACGTCAGTTGGCAGTTCATCTTTATCTGAGTGGCAGAATGAACGTTATTGAGAAGACTTTTTAGTCAACTGGTGAGCAATGTCTGAAATTTCTGCATATGGCAGTGATGAAAGCTTTAGGCTGGGGAAGTGTGAAGACAAGACTTTAGTAAAATATACCATAAATGCATGTTACATTGAGACTTATCAACATCTATGGTGAAATGTTTTAAATTTAAGACCCACTATCTGCTAAAATCTTTGCAGGCCTTTGAAAATGAGTTAGTTTTTTCATAGGTGGTTTGCTGGTTTTGTAGCTACAGAAAGTAAAAGGCACTCCCTGCACCACGAACAGCAATCTGTTGAGAGACATTTCTTCAGGATGTAATGAAATGGACTTATCTGGATCTAATTCAGTTTGTAACAATATAAGAGCCTGCATGTTGCACCGTATATTGTACTGAAGGTCCATTTTAAAACAGTCTGATTGAGATGTTACCGTATATGTTTAGTGACGTGTGGGCTATAATCTAGACCTAGCTTACTCTGAGCCATTTAATCACTCTGTGTCTTTGGGCCCATTTCTCCACTGCCTTGCACCTCGTGGTAGTCATTTATACTCGTGCAATGAGGATCTGCAGTGCTACCTTATCAGAATGATCATGATTTACACCCACCTTGGGCAAGTGCAAATAACGACATGAAGTGAGCAAGCTAGCGGAGAAGTGAGGCCTTTTAATTGTAGAAGCATTTTTGGGAGACTAATGACATGATTATGTCACAGCTGTGTTAGTATAAGCATAGGGGGCAGGAGGCTAGGACTAGAGGGGACTCAACTCCCCCAAAATTTGAGCCATCCCTGCCATCTGTGTGCACTGCCCAGCTCAACAAGCAAAGTTCTGACTCTGGTGGTACCAGGGCCAGGTTGGTGCTGAGCTGCCTGGCTGCCCAGCAGCAGGAAACTTAGGGAGAGTCACCAGAGCCAGGTGGGGGTCAGAACGCTGCATGCGGAGTCTGTCATAACATAGCTAGTGCTCAGTGAGCTAGCTGTGTCCCTGGTGCCTGGGAGAAAGGGAGTGAGTGAGACAAAGAGAGCAGAGGAGAGAAGGGAAAGGAGCTACTAAGGAGGGAGCCAGACACAGCCGGAGCCAGCTGTGACCACCCTCACAAAGCCCTGTCTGCTTATTCCACCTCCATGTCCCACCAACCCCATCTCCCCAAATAAATAACCCATAAAACATTACCCTCATCACCCTACCAAAACCCTCCTCACAAGCCCCAGTCCCCAATAAACTCACCTCTTAAATATCTTCTTCTCTGTCATCCATCAAATGACTTCCCTCCAGCACCCCCGGTACTCCACCACCCCTTATTCCCCCTGTACTTCTAATGCCCCCAACACCCAAGTCCATCTACCCTACAGATCAGTTGAAATACCCCATTTCCTGTCTGCATGAACCTCTTTCTCCCTTCTTCAATTGCTCTCATCCTCTATGACTCACCCAGGAATACCCCATGGTGTCCCTCCACTCTTTTAGTCCTGGCATCCCATCCTCATATTGGAGTATTATGCGAGGTGGGTGACCATTTCCCCCCTCTCCTTCCTTGTCTTCTTGGGTTAGTCAGATGGTTAGCTCCCTCTCATTTGGAGGAGCCAGTCACAGCAAAGCTGTGTGCAGCAAGAACCAGTGGTCCTTGCCTTCCCCCAAAAGTAATGCATAATTAGCAATTTAAAACAATATCTTTTGTTTAAAAGTAGCACAGTCATTGCCAGTAACAATTTCAGAGTATCTCTGTGACAATAGTTCTAAGCAATTCATTGCATCTGACTGAGGTTGCCTGTTTCTTAAAATATCTCCAGGAACTTGAACAAAAAAACTCCTTTTAAAGAAAGTATACTAATTTTAGTTTCTCCTAGAGGTGTGCTGCAAAACATACGTTCACTACATTGTATAAGCAATAACAGTAGGGGTGCAAGAAGCTTTCTGGGGATTAATGGGGCCATTTATTCTAAGGAAGTGTCTGCAATGAGGCTATTATTTGTTAAGCTAAAAATGGGAGGGAGACAGGAATTGAAATCATGTAATGTGAGTTAGGGTTTACATTACTGAAATCCTACATTTTTTCATCCACATTCTGAAATTGAAGTTGCTGGGAAGAAGAATCTGTTGGGTACAAAAACCAACACAAAACTGTTTTTGAATGCACATTGTAACATGGCTGCATGGTGTTTTACTCGTCACTCTTTAGCTGAACCACAAAGATCATAACAACTTACTTCTGCTGTCAAGTAAGCGTTAGTTCAAGTGGTAGAAGATTGTGCTTTTTGTATCTGAAGATCCCGGGAAATAAATCTGGTTGACTGGCTACAAAATATTCACACTTAAGGAAACAAAAAAACCCACCCTTTCCTGGCATTAACTGCACATATAACTAATAGATCATCCTGAGCTTTCTATTCAGAGAGAACTTTGGAAACAAGTTCTAAGTGACTGCTTCTGGAGAAATGTGAAATTTCATTGTGGTTCAATGCTTGTAAGTTTCATGAAGGAAGCATCCTTGTAGTTTTCCAATGTTTGTATATCCCTCCCCATCTTTTATTTAGTCAATTATCCTTACCTGCTAAATTTTATTTTAAAAAATATATATATATGTAATATGAGAGAGAAAGAGGCTGACTGACTAGTAATACAGTTATGCAAAATTTTATGCTTTCTGCTGCAATAAAGCAAGCCAATGAAATAAGCATTGATTTTCATCTCCAGCAAATGAGAATGCAGACAGGCAGGCTCCATTAGTATTTTATTTTGCTCATTTTTTCCCCCTTATAAAAACATTATGTAGTAGTGGTAAGTGTTTCAGAAAGCTTTTTATTGGAGTTTCCACTAGCATGCCTTTGATCAGAAGTCTGTTCCTCCTGAGCACTAGTGGTAATGGTAGTTGGAAGTGCTTGTCTCAGACTTTTCTCATCTGTCATACCATAAATCCCTGTAGAGAGAGTGAAAAGGCCAAAAGCTGTTTGTGTCAGTTAAGGCAATTTCCAGCATACCCTTGGGAGACCTTATTGATATAAGTTTAAGTATCTTTGGGGTCTGTTGTTTTTAAATACAAAGTTGATACGTTATTGTGGGCCAGGGTTGTATGTTACCTCTCCAGGGGATAGATATGATATGAGGCCTGGGAGTTCAAAGGACTATGCTGATCATGTGCCAGACAAGAATGGACTTTTGGGATCACAAGGGTTAGGGAGAGATTAATGCAAATTCCCCACCCCCACCCCCCATCATACAAAAATCTAGCCCTTTGAAGCTACACACTAAGTCAGTGGTCCCCAACGTGGTGCCCGCGTGCACCATGGCGCCCACTGGGGCATTTATGTGCGCCCGCCTAGTGCCCAGCAGGGGAGAGAAGCCACAGCCCCGTGTCTGCCAGGTACAGAGAACTCCAGGGCTGCAGGCTGTGGGCACTGGCGTTCTCTGTCCCTGACAGACGCGGGGCTGCAGCTTCTCTCCAGCTTCTCTGGAGCTGCAGGCTGCAGGCACCAGTGTTCTCTTTGTCCCCGGCAGGCACCGGGCCATGGCTTCTCTCCAGCTTCGAAGCTGTGGCCCGGCCTCTGCCGGGTACAGAGAACTCTGGGGCTGCAGGCGCCAGTGTCCTTGGTCCCTGGCAGGCGTGGGACCGCAGCTTAAGCTGGAGAGAAGCCACAGCCCTGCGCCTGCCTGGGACAGAGAACTCCAGGGCTGCAGGCTTCATTCTATGTTAAAGTAAGCATAATAAATATATTTGGACCAGCAGTTCAACAATGTTTAACTTTTTTTAAAATAAATAAGATGCAAACTGTTTATAATATTTATTTTGTAAAAACTCCTTAATTTTTCTTACAGGTAGATAAAAAAGAGCAAATTCACATGGTAAGGTGAAAAAGTAATTGCTGAATAATTTAATTAATACCTTTTACATGTAAGATTACCCTTTTTATCTTATGGATTCATATATTACATATATTAAATATGATGTTTTTCATATTATTTAATGTACAAATACAAAATAAGCCTTGAAAAATTGTTGGCGCCAGCCACACTCTTCTGAAAATATAAATGTACTACTGGCCACAAAAAGGTTGGGGACCACTGCCCTAAGTAGTGGGTCAATATTTGCTGATCACGTGTTACTGGAGATAAAAGGGCCAAGCCATATCAAAAAAACCCTGCTGATCTGCTAAACCTTGGTTCTGAATCTGAGATGGTTATAAACTTGTAACCATGGGAAAACCCAGTTCTGGGCTTTTGAAGGACTGACACCTCCCAGAGTACAAGGTTGGAGCTGGGGGTGACCTCTTGTAAGCTTTTTAGCATATATATTGATTCTTTTTATTGGTTTTTAAGGTGTTTTTTTCTCTTTATTGCTTTTACCTTAAGAAAGGTGGTGCTTGAGAAGCCGAGAGTCCAAAATGGGTGGCCTTAGAGAACCATGGGAAATACAGGTGCAGTTACCCAGCAAATGCATACTGCTGATACCAATCAAATACACTGGAGATGACCAACACACAACAACCTCTCAGGAATTTCAAGATGGATTCCAGACTACGAGGTAGGGTTGTCAGTTTTTGTTGGATGTATTCCTGGAGGTTTCATCACATAACATAATCTTTAATTAAAGATTAATCTTTAATTCCTGGAGACTCAAGGCCAATCCTGGAGGGTTAGCAATTCTACTATGAGGTAAACTGTGAAGAGTACATGCCCAAATTCCTTTCATTACTCATGTCCCTAAACAGGATCTTAAATAGTTTATTTGTGGTTGAATTTTGTTTTTAATTCTCTCTCGCTCGCTCTCTTGCGCTCTCTTTCTCTCTCAACAAAAAGAGACACTTCTTGTAGTGAGGCTTCTGAAGTAAGTGATTTTGCAAGTCCCTGAAATATCTCAGACTTGCATAAAATAATCTGAAAAAAAAAAAAAAAAAATCTTAACAGCCCATTCCTGGGGCTTCTCTTCTTTCATACCAGGGAATGAACTGTCTAGGCTGAAAATCAGAGGCCATTTTTGTCACATAGTTCAATTAAGAGCTTGAAAATGAAACTCTGATCTCTACTGCAGGATATGAGAGAAAGTTGCATTAGTCCAAGGTTATTAATAATTAAACACAATTGAGCCAAACCACTAGTTTTCCTGGCTTTCAAAGGAGATAAAACTTTAATGCTGTAATGAGTCTCCGGGTGCTAGAATAGTGATGAAGATTCCACACTTTTGCACAGAAAACTTGGTAGCCCACTGTCTCAGTGATGAAATATACACATAAGACTGAGCACTTCTTTTATACAAACAGGAAAGAAATTTATTGTGAATTGTTGGCATGTGTGAGCTGTCACACATAGCCAATCACACTTTTTTGCCGCTGATGAAACTATTAATGTAATTCATCTTGAAAGTCACAAACAGATGTAATTGGCTTGCCTTTGGACAGTAGAGACCCTGGTGGAAAAATGACATAATGCCTTAATCTTACACAAAATCCGTTGTTGCTGCAGTATAATATGACCAGTTTTTATTTACCATATGTCATGGTATAAAACCCCACTCTGAACCTGAGAGTCCAAAAGATGGGGTACCAGCATGAATTCCTCTAAGCTTAATTACCAGCTTAGATCTGATAGGCTGCCACCACCCAAAAGTATAGTGTTTTGGGACACTTCTACTCCCCAAATCTTTCCCTGGACCACAAGACCCAACCCCTTGATCTCACAACAAAGGGGAATAACCATCCCCCCCCTTCTCCACCAGTTTCCCTGGTGAGTACGACTCATTCCTTTGACCCGTTAACAGGGAAAAATCTAATAGGCGTTTAAAAAGAAAAGCTGTTTAATAAAAAGAAAAAAAAGAAAAATTATGCTCTGTAAATCAAGATGGAATTATTAAGGGTCTTTCAGCTTATAGCAATTAGGGAGAAGCCGCTTCCCCCCCCCAGCACAAATACAAAATAAGAATTCTCAAAGAAAATACACATTTAAAATGTACACACAAACACCATTTGCAAATAGAAAACAACAAAAAGACTACACGCGCTTTCTCATATACTTACTACTTGAACCACAAAATTAGAGAGTCTGTAGGTACGTCTGGTCACTCTCAGATCCCAGAGAGAACAACAGACGAAGGAAACACACAGAACAAAGACTTCCCTCCACCGAGATTTGAAAGTATCTTGTCTCCTGATTGGTCCTCTGGTCAGGTGTTCCAGGTTCACTGTTTGTTAACCCCTTACAGGTAAAAGAGACATTAACCCTCAGCTATCTGTTTATGACACCATGAGTACAGATCTCAGTTTTCAAAATTGCATTTAGCCATAGATTCAATTTAATTCTTGTTATAGAAACCAAGTTCCTGACAGTAAACTAGGAATCCCTAACCAATTTTAGTTCCACGTATCTAATGTCAGAAAATGATATGGCAGATGGTCTGATTCTTCCCCATTAATTGCCTAAAAAACTTAATTGCCATGTACAAATGCCTACAGATCTTCTGGACACAAAATAAACTTGGTTCACTCTAGATCCCTTGCCTCTGCAAGATTTTAGGTCACTAGTTTTTCAGTTAGTAGCCATACAACAGTATCACGCACTGCAACTTTAAAAGAGGAGGAGCAGCGAGGAAGTTAGCAAGCAGTGTATGCATGGAAATAAATTTGAATTGGTTCACTTAAGGCCTCAGATACAGCACAGGAGGGCAACATGGGTTGGTTGTTGCTGAAGTAGTGGTGACATGATCAAAGTTTGATCTGTAGTTGTAGCTGCCAACTTTGTCTTCCAAAATGACAGGTTGTGCATGACAGAGGAGTGGCTGGGCCAAATTTGTGTGACAGTGAGACCTGGCACACATGGTTGTGTTGGCTCTCAGATTGTCCTGGCCACCCATCCATCATGGAATGCCACTCACACTTAGCTCAGCTGCTCCTCTGTCTGGCATCATGGAGGAGCAGCTGGGTCAAATTTAAGTGGCATGTGCTAAGTTGCAACACCACTCAAACTTGTCCTGGCTGCCCCTTTGTCAGTATTCTAAATAGTATCGGACATCTTTTATCCCATATTTCAGCCAGCAGTGTAGTGCTGCTGGAGCACCACTATGTCTCTGGTTGAAAACAGAATAAAAAAAATCCCAGATTAAAAAGGACAGGCAATTTTTTATTCAGATAAGGGATATCCCTTATAACGTGGTACTGTTGGCAACTTTATCTGCAGTGCTTCTTAACTGGCAAAGAAGAGATGGTGATAAGTGATAGTCCACAACTTCAGGCTATTTTCCTGTAGATTTCCTGCTCTTTTAAGGCACAACAATGGTGCCATAATGCATACACTATTCAATCAGAGGCATATGCAGTGGGAATGAGTTTTTTGTGTGTGTTTCAGAAAGGAAGTAAATCTCACAGGAGTGTTGTGTTTTGTACTTCGGGGTTTGACAATCCTGCCATTTACCAGCTGCAGCATAGAACCAAGTTGGCCATGCTGTTTCACCATTCCAGACCCATCGAGGGCTATCCTTAAGGTTTTGTCTACACTGTAATTAAATCCCTGCAGATGGCCCATGTCAGCTGACTTGGACTCATGGGGCTTGGGCTGCAGGGCTGTAAAATTGTGGTGTTGATGTTTGGGCTTGGGCTGAATCGACCTGAGCCTGGACATCTACACTGCAGTTTTACAGCCCTGCAACATGAGCCCCAAGGATCAACCTGTGTCCTGGAACAAATGTTTGTGGAGCATCTAGACTAGCATTTACAATCCTTATATTTAACTTAATTGGCAATTGGTTAACTCAAGTTAAAACAGGATTACAAACTCTGGCCTAGACAAGCCATGTGGGGATTGACGCAGTCATGAAATGTTGCCTGACTGGTAAGTTCAGACTATTTTGCCTCTGTTAGATAGTATGAAAAATATTACCCTGCTCACTCTAAGGAAACAGTCACAAAGTTTTTGTCTGAGCCTTAAAATGTTATGCACCGATAATTTGGCTTCACTGAGCCAGAGACCAATTTTGAAACCACTGTAAAACTTTATCTGAACTGTCTGTGCACATCACACACCTGTGCTTTTCCGTGTATTTGATTTTGAGCCAACAGTGATCCCAGTGCCTGGGGAATGGATACATTTACTTCTTAAGTATTCTTGACCCTTTTCAAACATCATATACCTCTGCAGTTGTTCTGTGTATGAGGGTGAGGGGGCTTGGAGAGTTTGCCTCACACACTTACGAGAGAGACTATGCTATTTTGCCATCTTGGGAACTGACATACACTGCTTTTATTTCTGATTCCCTATGGGATCTGTGACAGTTGTTTGTTAAAATGTCAGCTCAGTAGACTTGCCTTGCTTTTATTACGCATGGTTGATCAAGCAGATCAAGTTTCCCATGCAGAACCTATTATAAACAAGTCACCTGAACATAGGGTGACCAGATGTCCCGATAAAATCAGGACTGTCCCAATATTTAACCCTTTTTCCCATGTCCCGATCAATGTACGATCAGGACACCATTTGTCCTGATATTCAGATAAGGAGGCGAGCTGGAGGGAGGCACTGACCCTCCGGGTGCTCTGGGGCTGGAGCACCCACAGGGAAAAATTGCAGCCAAGCTCCCCCGTCCTCACCTCCTTCTCCTCCCCTCCCCCCAGTGTGCCACGTCCCCGCTCCTCCCCCACTCCAGTGCTTCCCACCACCTAACAGTTGTTTGGTGGTGCTTAGCGCTTTCCAGGAGGGAGTGGGGAGGAGCAGGGATGCCGTGTGCTCAGGGGAGGAGGCGGAGAAGAGGTAGGGCAGGGGAGGGCACTTGGGGGAAGGAAGTGTAATGGGAGCGGAGCAAGGGCGGTGTAGGCGCGGGAAGAGGCAGGGGAGTGGGCGAGCACCCACCTGGCAGAGAGGAAGTCGGTGCCACAGGGGTGAGTGGCGGGTGGGGGGGTGAAGAGGTGAGCGGGCAGGCGAGCAGTGAGTAGGGAACTGAGGAAGGATGCAGCAAGCCAGCAGCAGGCTGGGAGATGAGGAAGGATGCGGTGGGGGAGCCGAGCGGGGAGGGGGTGGGACCTGGGGCAGAGCCTGGGAGGAGCGAGGGTGGACTGTGAGCGGGACTGATGGCATCCCAATGTGTCCTGATATTTTAGTGTGGTGATCTGGTCACCCTACCTGAACATGTGAACTGACAAGCAGAAGGCAATATGTCTATATTATCGTATCATTCATTGCCAGAGTGGATTTAGCTTCACTCCCGAAATAGAACCTACGTTGGCAGCACTGAAAATTCATGCCAAGTTCTATCAAAAAGATTTATTCTCTGTGACCTACTACTCTGTTTACAATCATTCCTAGTTTGATTAGCTTATATTCATACTGCCTATTACACAGAGACAATAGTCATTAATATTGGGGTTTGGCTGAGCGGCATTATGTGAAATGCTTCCTTTGAGGCATTTATGTCTCAGAAACTCTTTAGACCATCATTTATGGTCAGTGCCTAATAGTATGCCAGTTTTTCTGACAATAGGGTTATGATATTTGGCTTGTGCAGCAAGTGAAGAACAAGGTAATGATTATAAATTTATTGCATCAACTTCAGCTGATACAGGAGGAAAACTTTTTTCACTGGGGGCTATAAAACCTATATGTAATGTAACTTGCAATCAGCTTAACAAAATATGGCCATGTTTTCAAGACTGGGTGTAAAATCTGCACATTTAAAAGCATTGCTCACTTGGAAAAGCAATAAGACAAGTGCACCCTCAAGTGCTGTTTGTGCACATATTACTATTTGAATCTTCCCATGAACCTTTGGGTGAGCAGCAGGTGAACATTTTCCATAGAAAGTATGATTCAGAACTGAGGACATTCCATAAAGCAAATTTTCAACTAACCTGCTGTGGCGAGAAAGTTTCTTGAAAGAGAAGTATTTAATAAAAAAATCTGGGAGGAGTTTCAAGTGCTTTGGAGGACAGGATTAGAATTCAAAATGATCTTGACAACTTGGAGAAATGGTCTGAAGTAAATAGGATGAAATTCAATAAGGACAAATGCCAAGTACTATACTTGGGAATGAATAATCAATTGCACAAATACGCCTTCCTAGGCAGTCATTTCCTATTTTGTAAGTACTGCAGTAAAGGATCTGGGGGTTAAGTGGATCACAAACTAAACATGAGTCAATAATGTAACACTGTTTCACAAAAAGTGAACATCATTCTGAGATGTATTCACAGGACTGTTGTAAGCAAGACAGAAGAAGTAATTCTTCTACTCTATTTAGCACTGATAAGGCCTCAACTGGATTAGTGTGTCCAGTTCTGGGCACCGTGCTTCGGGAATGATGTAGACAAATTGGAGCGAGCCCAGAGGAGAGCAACAAAATTAATTAAAGGTCTACAAAACGTGACCTACAAGGAAAGATTGAAAAAATTGGGTTGTTAAATCTGGAGAAGATAGGATTGAGGTGGGGAAATGATAAAACTTCAAGTATGTAAAAGGTTTTTATAAAGAGGAGGGTGATAAATTGTTCTCCTTATCCACTGAAGACAGGATAAGAAGTAATGGTCTTAAGTTGCAGCAAGCAAGATTTAGGCTAGACGTTAGGGAAAACTTCCTAACTCTCAGGGTACTTAAGCACTGGAACAAATTGCCTAGGGAGGTGGTGAAATCTCCATCATTGGGGGGTATTGAGAACAGGTTAGACAAACACCTCTCAGGAATGGTCTAAATAATACTTAGTCCTGCTTGACTGTAGGGGACTGAGCGAGCTGACCTATCGAACTCCCATGCAGCCCTACATTTCTAATATTGTCTGTGTAGACTGAAAATTCTTGGGGACATTTTCTTTTTCTTACTTTTGTTTATGCAATGCCTGACACGATGGGGCCCTAACCCAAGCTCTGCAGGTTACTGTATACAAATAATAATACAACAGACACTTCCTTTGTTTTTTATAAACGTAGCAAATTGTGCCCAGTTGTGCTGCTAAATGACAGTAGCACTCAAAGAGTCTCAGACTGGAGTATCCTCTGTTAATTGTGGTTCAGACGTAGCTGGAGATCTTTGTGGAAGTGACATCTGGGCTACAATGCCCTGAAACTAGCTCTCTAGCCATGGCATCTGGAGAATGCCTCTGTAATCAGGAGGAAAATGAATGGTTTACACCCTGTGTGAAGTGCCTAAAATAATGCTGTACCTCAGCTGTATTTTAGATTCTCGGTCTTGCGTTGCATTTGTTTCTGATGAATGTCCCAAGTCCAGTCTGCAAGGTACAAAATGGTTAGAGAATGTTGAGGCAGCTAGGAATAAATCTTTTTTTAATCAGAGAAACAACCTATTTGTTTTATCAGGACTGTCATAGTAAGCCATGTATTTTTTTTATTATGGAAGAATTTGAAATAAATTACTGTTTATATTATGCAGTTTTGGAATAAAGCTGGCGATTAAGAATCACTAAATGTTAATAATCTAGTGAGATTCTCATAGCTTCATTGCAGAGCTATACTCCTAGAATGCAGCAGAGGTCTCCTAATCCCAGAGATATTACCTGCTACTTTAACAGCCAGAGGCAAAGATTTTAATATTAGAAGTTATGAAAGTTTTTAGTCTTGTATGACCCACTCATGTTATGACTACTTGGGAGCCCCTCTCTGAATAATTGGGTTACATTTGCTTTTCATATAGTTTTCTTATCATAGTTTTTCTGCTTATTGTCTCGCTAGGTTTTGATCTTCTGCATATTACAATTTCTGTGCTGTTCTGTTATTTTTTTAGCAGTCTGCAGTTAAATTCTGAAAGGCTATAATAACTGAGTTGCTGTCTTCCCTGTGCAAAAGTAATTTAAAATATGAAAAGATTTCAAACGTTAAATAGCATGCTAATCCTAAATTTTCAAACTTGGGTGCTTAGAACTAGGCATCTAAGTTTTCATTCACACTATACAGTTAGGTTGGCTTAACTACATCACTCAGGACTGTGAAAAATGTCATGCCCTGTGTGATGTAAGTAAGTCAACCTAACCCGCACTGTAGACACTGCTAGGTCAATGGAAGAATTCTTCCAGCAACCTAGCTACCACCTCTGAGAGGTGTATATACTGCAGTGATGGAAAAACCCTATCAGTTGCTACAGTAAGTGTCTACGCTATATCGCTGCAGCTGTGCCGCTGTAGCATTTCTAGTGTAGATATACCCATAATCTATATTTAGGCACCTACGTAAGTGGCCTGATTTTGAGATGTGCTGAGTGCCTGCAGCTCCCATTGACTTCTATTATTTGTAGTAATGATACTTATATTAAGGCAGCATCTAGAGACCCCAATCAAGATAGTTGTGGGTGCTCAGCACCAATGAAAATCCTGGTTTATGAGCCTGACTTTGAAGAGTTTGGCCTTGGCACTTAACTCAGCCTTCTAAGTTTGAAAAGCTTGGCCATGATGTTTAGCAATTTAAGTCACCATTATTCCCAGGGTGATAGAAAAAGTACAAACCCAGATTTTTAAAAACAGGTTGACTTAATTGGGGATTGTTGAATGCTTAGCACCTTTTGAAATCCAGGGCCCTTATTTAGGTGCCTAAACATGGACTGTAGGCATTCGTTTTTGAAAATTTTTGGCTCCAGTGTTTACCTCACTGAGATGTGATGGCAGAATGAAAAGGATAGAACACTGTCAAACTTTAACATTTTCATTACTAGGTTCATAACTAATATTGTGCATACGAGTCTTTAGCATAACCTCATTTCAGTGGGTATTCATGGACCAACAATGGCTGTCTGTTTAAAGTAGTATCCAGGTAACCGAAAACTACAATAAGGTTTGACACATCTGAAGAATGTTCCTTTATTCAACATTATACTATATGTTTGTAAAGTGCTTACTACAGTAAGGTTCTGACCAGGTTGAGCCTGTAGGCACTATTGCAAAATTAATTTTAAGTAGAAATAATAATGGTTTTTGGGGGGATGGCAAATACAAAGTGAGCGTGTATAAATAATTGTACCATACATAGGACCTCAACACGTATCAGTTTACACTTGGATTATTGTTCACAGTTTCAGGCTCCTTTATTTATGTATAAAGGGCATAGCTGGAATAGAGGAAATCTTAATAGTGGCAAAGATGATCAAAGAGTTATAGGTTATGAGCTATCAATTGAATCTGCTTTCAGAAAAGAGGCTCAGAGAGGGACAGGTTTGCTGTCTATATATCCTTTACACATAATGGTATTAAAAAAGGGGCAGATTTTTTAGAAGTATTTTAAAGATGGCATAATAAGGAGCAATAGCCTGAAACTAAAAGAGAGAAAAAAATTATAGACATTAGGAAAAAATTTTTTGCGGTGAGTTCATTTGGACAATGAAGAATTTGCATTGGTGGGTTGATGAGGCACCAGCTCCTAGAGGTATTCAAAAGTAAACTGATGAAAATGCTAAAGAAACAAAACAGCAACCATGCTATTGTGTAGAGATATAACTTAAATGACCCAGACAGCCCTTTCCTTCCCTGAAATCAATGCGTCTGTCTTAGTTATTGAATCCCTTCCCTCCCCCACCCCCAAACTCCTCTCTTACCTTTGCCTTGTCTTTTCTTTTCATAGAGTACAGGTGAGCATTTTTGACAGGAAGAAGAGTGTTGAAGAGCCTCAGCCATGAGCTAAAGTAGGAAGAGCGATAATGACAAATATTTTAGACATTTAAAATATTTAAATAATTTAGGTTCTGCTGCTTGTTGTTGTTGTATCATCAATGTTATGGCCCAAAATATTCCTGTTATGAATCATTTCCGGATAAGCAGTCAGTGTGGATCTCTCCATACAAAGGGTTAAATAAAGACAGCCACATCCATGGAACCCCAGAGAGTAACTGCACCCCAATGGTCAGTAAGAAGTTATGCACGTTCCTCTGTCAGCTTGGAGGCTGGCCAAGAGCTGGCTCCAGATAAATCTGTTTGAAGTTCCTTCCTGCTACAGAACAGCTTCAGGAAAGAAGTATGAACACCCAGGATGACCTGGCAAAACTATGCAGTCTGGGTGAACAGCTTTTAACTAGGGCTTTCCAAAGTAAGAAGCCCGAGGACTTGGGCAGGAAAAGGGTAATGACTGGGCTGCAGCCATCAACCACAAAGAGGGGCTGTGAATAAGTTTGCTGTTTTTGGTAGCTGGGCTATGTTGTTTTAACTGAGGCTTCTGCAAAAGAAAATTGCCTGTGTGCAATTGGGAGCACATCTGTTCAAGGTAAACAGGATGAGTGCAACCGGTAAACGAATAAATTAGTCTAGAGAACACTCTGATTCTGCATCACTGATTTCTCTTCTATTGGGCAACCAAGTTGTTGCATGGTCCCAACATCTGCTACCACTAGGCCATCGGTCCCCAACTGTGGGGTGTACCCTGTAGGGGGGCATGGAGGAATGTTTGGGGAGGGTGCCCAGCAGGGCCAAGGCCAGCCCTCACAGGGAGGAGGGGAGTGCCACTCATCCCCTTGTCTGCCCCCAGCCCAGCTCCGGTCCCAGTCATAGCTCCACTTGCCCCCCAGCTCCGCCCCCAGCCTAGTTGCAGCTCTGCTCTGACCTCATTCCCTCTCTGCCTCCCGGCCAGCTCTGCCTTCAGCCCAATGTCCTCTGCTGAGCCAACTGTGCAGTTGTGGGAGGGCGTGGGGCGGGGGAGATTCCATTACTGGTAAGGTGGGGTGTGAGAGGAAAAGTCTGAGCACCATTGCACTTAGGCAATGCACCAACAGTGCCAACTAGTATCATCCTCAGCAACTCAGCGCAGTGAATTAATATGCCTCCTACCTAAAGCATTGTAAAACTATCTCCTTCTTATTCCTGTGTCTAAAACAAGTTCCCGTCCAGTGGTATTTTCTAGAGCATATGTACAAACTACACTTAAGGCTAAATTATGGCTTTAATTAATACCATTGGGTGGGGGCAGAATAGGTCTGGAAGCATGGCTCTTTAAAGAAGCAATTTGCTTTCTTCTCCACACATGGCCAGCTCTGCTGGCTGGTGCAGTGGGAGTCAGTGTCATTGTACCATGCTCCATGATATCTGAGTGCAAGAACTGGTACTGTGTTCATATACCCCATGCAGACGATGGCAGTGAGGTGGGAGAAGAGCAAAAGTTCCTTGTGCCCTTCTCTCTCCTGTATATTTCCCCTTGCAAGACCAAGCGTAATCCAACCAACAGATTCTAAAACTAAAACAAAAAAAAACAGGGAGAAATCATTACTATGACAACCCTACAGTTAACACAAGGAGCATATGACTCACTCCAGCTTTTGAGTTCAGTGATTCAAATCCATAGGCAATAAGCCTGTTTGTTTTTCCTCTACAGGCAAAATTGAGTAACATTCCACTTGTGCTTGCAAGACCGCTTAATAAGTTTCAAGAAAAAAATCCAGTGTGTACCTGTATCTGGCCTTAAAAAAAGGTCAAACCGTGCAAAATATCAATAACAAAACCCTTGTGATTTTTTTCAGTGGCGCCTCTCTTTTCTGGAGACGTTTTGGGGCCCTCCAGTCTTTCCCTACCTTTTTTAATGTTTCTCTCTCCAGATGTTTTCAGATAGGTTCTCTGTTCTGCTGTGTCCCCCATTAAATGTGGTGGAGGCTGGTAACGTATGAAAATGGATAGATGTAGCTGGTATGCATGGGAGCCAGTTTACACATGCAAGATGTTTTGGGGAAGTCTTTGTTCTGTGCCTGAGCAATGCCTAGTGCAATGGTGCTCTGGCCTCTGAACAGGGCTGTAATACAACAATAGTGCCTCAGATCTGAAACAGGATGGGCACTGAACTATCAGGAGCTTCCATTGGATGCATATGCACTGAAATCTTCTATCCATTCCTTCCCACTTGGAACAATTTCCCTTATCCAGTGCATCATGATAAATGAGGAGCGACTCCAAATTTAGACTATTGATCAGTGACCACACCTAGGAGTTCATTATCTAAGCACATAGTTCCAGATGACAGCCCTTTATTCTTCATTACTTTATGCATGTGCTCAGGGATCTCTTCCAGAACCTCTGTAGTGTGTCTCACCCCCAGACATAGTTTTTGTTTTGGGTTGCTTAGTTTTAATCAACAAACAGAAAACTTTAAAAGACTGCAGACTCCTGTTGTGACCTGCCTGTCACTTAACCTGCCTTTTTCATGGCCTTTGTGGTCAATTTGCAGTCATAGAAGAGCTCGCTTTGAGACACTGCCTCCAGATTTGTATTGCAGGGAAGAATTATTTCATTCTGAATAAAGAACCTAAACATATGTGATAATTTTTTTCATCTCAGCTTGAAATCAGATGGTAAATAATACATACCCCTGTGTCTCTTTTCCAGAAGGTCAATAACAAAATAGCACTTATGATTTTTGCCTCAGTACACAGACAGTAACCTTTAAAGGAAGCAATCTTCTCGCTTGAGGTTAATTTATAAGTATGTTTTAATAAGTGTTTATTAATGAGTGTGCATATAAAGCCACACCTAGATTAAACTAGTGATCATGAAATCTCAACCTCTTTCACCAATCCTAATATTCTTAAAATGTCATTTAAGGAGGGGAAATGCATCCAATTGGTAATGGACATAACCAAAGAAGCAAACCCTCCCGTCTCCTCAGTTGCTGAAATTTGCCTACATCTCTGGTTCCTTCATGTACTCTGACATGATGGCAATGGGTGCGATACAAAACTCATAGATAAATACATTCCTCTCTAGAAAAGACCTGTACTCTTAGGAGATCCATCACTAATTATACACTGTGTCTGTATTTTATGATGTCCGCTCGCTTGACAGTTTTTAAAAAGCATCCACAGTTATGTTTTTTTTTTTTTACTAAGCTGTGATATGAGAGGATTTTGAGTGAAATTTTCAGAAGTGCCCAAGTGACTTAGGGGCATAAGTTCCAATGACTTTTCAATGGCATCTGTGCTCCTAAAACACTTTAGGATATATCTATACAGCAAAGAAAAACCTTTTGCACCAAGAGCCCTCATCACTTGACTTGACTTGGGCTCCCAGGGCTTAGGCTGCAGGGTTAAAAATAGCAGTGTAGAGGGTTGAGATATGGAATTCTGCTCCAGAACCTGCTGGGGCAAAATTAAAAACTTGATAATGGATGTCTTTCCATTTAGTTTTTGTTGCTCTTTCAAAATGAAAGTCAGTTTGTCTTCAATAGATTATTCTTCCCAAAAACAATTTTTTTCATTAATCCTGTGATTTGATCACTCAGCTGAAGGATTTGGAGTACTTTTCTTGCAGACTTGCTTTTAGTTAATTCAGTTTCCCAGATATCTCTCTGGTGTAGGCAAGAAGCCACATCTTCTATTTCTCACATAGAAAATCAGTAAATTCACTCTTTATGCAGTCGCAGGCATGCAGCTTGTGTCTCAGTTCAAAAAAATCATCCCAGTACTTTTCCTCTCAAGATTTAACAAGCTTCAGCGTGGGACAACATGTCATGGTCAGACCCCACGTCTTCACACAGTTTTGAAAACAGTGTACATGAAGAGGCTGAGTCTTGATGTAATTCACAATGAATGACTCCTACTGCAAGACAACCTAGATGTGGACTCAGAGTTTTAGATGCCACTTGGTCTCTGTGAATCATGCAGTGAGTCCACACAACAAACGGAGCAACTTTCTTGACCAAGGTGTGCAGGATTGCTTTGTGGCCTGCCATAGATGGAGCTCCATCTGTGCAAAAGCCCACCATGTGATCCCACAGTGTACTTTTGTTTTGCATGTAGCCATGTATCACAACAAACGTTCCTTGTGCTGTCTGAAGCCCAGGAAGAGGGAGACAGAACAGAATGTCTTTGAGAATTGCATTGTCCTATATGTATGGCACAAAAGCCAAGAAATGTGCATCACAGCCCTCAGTGCTCACATCAGCTTGAAGAGCCTTGACTTCACTATGGTGTTGGAGAATGGTATGGCTTTCAGTTGTTTGCCTTATTTTCACCTCATATTATCTTCACCATATTGATTCCAAGGTGTCTCCAATCATGTGAGACTTCTTGGCCTGTGAAGTGTGAGTAACTCATCTTCAATGATGTTTGGTCAGAAACAGATGAAGATCTCTTTAATTGCACTTGTTGATGCAAAATTTATTCTTTCCGGTGCTGTAAAAATGACTTTGGTTTTCCTATGTGTTCCTTGTGAAAGTTTTCAAGGTGTTTGTTTCATTAGGCTTCTTGCTTTCACGGGATAACATTGTGTGACACAGCAAGCCAGATTTGGGCCAAGACACAATTCCAAATGCATCTGGACTCTTTCCCCAAATGCTCCACCAGGAGGAGGGCATTTGGTAAATTAAAATGGAGTCTTGCCACAAAGGTGTTTGTGGAGCAAGGGCAGACAGATCTGGGAGTAAAGGAAATCATCTCGTGGACCGAATCCAGCCCATTGGTCCTGCGACCCCACATGAGGACGTAACCCGCAGTTTGGAAACTACTATCTTAAGGAGCTCTGTCGTCATAGCTATGCCAGTATAACTGTATTGGCAGAGTCTGTGAAGTGTAGCCTAGCCCTTTATAGAATTAGTTTCAGGAACAAGAGCACGAGTCTTGTCACTCACCTTTTCCTCATTTGAGCTGATGGGAGGAGAAAAAGCAGTTTTCAATATTGATCTAATTATGCTGGTTTCTTATTTAATATGCTCCTGTGACTAATTTTTGACAGTCTTGTCTGGGCAAGTGCCCTTCGTAATAATAAAAAAGTCAAAATCTGAGTTTATGGAGGCTTTTAACATTGAAATTTGCACCTCCAGAAATGGAGAAATTGAGATGCTTTATCAGTTAATCCTTCACTGATTGTTCAGTAGCACATAAAATAGACACACACAAAACAGACACACAGTACAGTAGCCCAAAAGGAAATTTTATACATTAACCATTCTGAAAGTAAATGAGTTGTTTTTCAGCAAATGTGGGACTCATCTGAAATTTACATAATTTTTTTGCATAAAGCAAGTTAAAACCCTGAATTATTCATGACTTTTGCATTTCTTTCTCTGGTTGGTTATTCTGGAAGGAAGGAAGCTGGAATTTATTCCACGGGCACTCTCGGTTTATTGCAGTAATGGGAACGTTGTACCGGTAATTATAGTTTTACTAATTATACTTGCTCATTTGCTTAATCTTCATCAGAAGAATATTATTTGAGCCTGGTTTTCTGTTTGACACAGTAGTTGGGTTATGAATTGTAAGTAGGAAAGAGGTCAAGTCTGACTGCCTGAACTTGTCCCTCGCTCTTGATCAGCCTCCTGTGGGGCTGCTTCAGCAGAAGTCTGTCAGTTCTGAACAAATTGAACAGGCTCCAGACCTTATGCTTGTAGAGTGCAGATACTCGTGAAACAGAGAGGAAAAACTGGGTGGGGAGGCACATGGGGAAGGGGACGGCTTGTATCCCTGCTGTTAGATTGCATCCTTTTGACATGAATAACTGTTGTGTTTTATTGCTTAATTAATAAAATCTTTAATGCATTTGTGTCTGCAGCTAATTAGCACTGCTAACTCAGAAGACTTCTTTCCATGGTTCTGTTTACAGTTTTTTAAATTTTTTTACTGTAAAAAATGCTTGTATTATAATTTCAAAGAGTTTAGGGCCAGATCCAAAGCTTTTTGAAGTCAATGGGGGAATCTTTCCACTGGCTACAGTGGGCTTTTGGTCAGACCCATAACTGGCAAAATTCAGAATCAGAATATTGTGGAAAAACATAGGTGAATTCCACTTCCAGATTGTCACCTGGCTCCTGTGTTTTTTCTCAGTGAGCTAGCTTTTTTTATAAAGCATGAAATATTGACGGTTGAAGAAAACCCATTTAATGGCTTTAAGTTTATGGAGTTCCTTGTGATCTATTTTAATGTTTAACACATGCACAAGCAGAATATCTAACAGTGGATAATACAAAGGGCAAATAATTATTCACTGTCATGTCTCATTAAGTAAAGTTCAGCGAATTCTATTAATTTCTAAGAATGTGCAGTCTGAATACACAGCAATGAATTTGTATTCAGTAAATATCAGGGACTACTCGTATGTAAAAACAGGCACTTTTCTATTCCTGTAAGGCTGTGTGTGTATTTTCACTGATTCTGAACTTTATTATCATGCAAACTTTTATTGAGGGTGACAGGAATAGGTGCTCAGGAAGCAAAACGATTAATTCCCCAGTGCCCTCTGGAGCTCAGAGGATCTAATCCAAAATAGTAGCAATGAGTGAATCTCTGGGGTAACTTAAACACCGAGAAGTTTCATTTTTATTTTTAAGTAAGCAAGTTCAAGCAAAGCCAACTTTTTATTACATGACTGTGACTGGAGTTCTCAAGGAGCCGCACTGAGGTTACTCAATTAGGGTGAATCGCAAAGAATGGGGTAGACAATCCCCAAAGCTGGTCGATATTCCAACACTTAGATTTACCAAACCAGCACAAAACAGCTTCTATAATACCTTACTGGTTACCCAGAAGCCAACAACACAGTTCCCTTAAAGTAATCCAGCCTTAGGCCTCCACTCAGACACCAAGTCAAATATGATGAGGATTACTGAAAATCTTATTCATCGTATAAGAAAATTCTACCAATCCCAAAGGATCAGACACGTTAGCTCCCAAGTTAATGAATATTCCAGATCTTATACAAATACATGCTTACAGCCAATTTTTATTAACTAAACTAAAATTTATTAAAAAAGAAAAGAGAGAGTGTAGAGTGTATCGGTTAAAAGATCAATATACATACAGACACGAGTACAGTTCTGAGATCAGATTCATAGCCGAGATGGTGAGCTTTGTAGTTGCAAAGAGTTCTTTCAGAATCAGTCCATAGGTTATAGTCCAATGTCCATATTCGGGGAGATCCAGATGAGACTGTGAAGATCTCAGCCTTACGGCTCAAGCGTCCCCCGCATTAAGCATCAAGCAGATCTGAGATAAAAAGGATCAGGACCCGAGTGGTTTTTGTACTGTTCCATGCCTTCTCGACAGGTTGGAGTCCACAGGCAAACAATAGAGAATCATGGAGACTTTGAAGTAGACCTGTTTCCTAAGCATCCCTGTTAATTAGCTACACGGATTAACATAAGGCAATTGCCTGTTTTTCCATCATTCACAGGTGATTTGCTATACATTTCAAAAGAGAGATGGATACAGTTATATTACTTTGTTTACAGTTCTTTTAAATGTTAAGATGTCCTTTGGATCTCTGAATCAATAGTTATAGTGACAGACAACAAACTGTCTGTTTACATGGCTAATATCTAACAAGATATAAGTACACACATGCAGTTAGTATCACCTCCAATTCTCTAATAATACAGGTTTGCATTTCAAAGTTCTAGCCTATCTAGCATGGAGTGGCCCTAATGATCATTCACATACTTTTCTAGCATGTCCCTAAATGTTGGCTCTTGATCATTAGCCTGTGAGCCACTTAACCCTTTCTATTGACACACTTTGTATAAGATTTGTTGCAGTTATACAACAATGGTAGCAATAATGATTTGCCCATGGTCATATTTTAATGAGATAATGACACAATACATCAGATCCTCAGCTGGTATAATCTGGTGTAACTCCAGTGAGGTCAATGAGGCACTGCTGACTTACACCAGCTGAGATTCTGGCCCCAAATCTGTTCTAGCATGAACATGTCTCTAATAATAACCCACTTTGTGTTTTTCCTGCAGAGAAAATGCTTTATTGGCATAGGAAACTTTGACAATAAAATAAAGACCCTTGTCTTTGATTGATGTGATTAGACTGTATTAGAAAATGAAAACAGTCCTTATCCATTTGATGAAAAAAGACAACAAGGGAGTGTAATGTTCATAGTTTCATAAAGCACAATAACCCTGCTTATGAAGTTTTCAAGGCTGCTTCTCAAGACTCATTGCTTTAATACTTCAACTGATTTGTATCTGAAGAGACAGGTAGGGTCCTATTTTCTCAGCAGGAATTTTGCTGCTTAGAAAAACATGCTGAGTGAGCACTGGGTTGCTTGTGCTCTGCCAATTTACTATAATAATTCACATCTTCCTCCTGTAATGTTTGTTTGGTCACTGCAGTTATCCATTTGCTTATTTTAAAATGGAATATATTTATGACCCATGTGTTAGGGGAAATGCTTCTTGCATTGGCATTAGGAAATTTTCTCTCTTCATTTTCTTCATAAATGATTTATCTGCCCTATTACTGCTTGTGTGGTTTCTACCTTGTCTGCATAAAGACTTTTCCAAAGCCTTTTTGTTAAGGACCACAGAAAAGAAAATGCATTAAATCTAATTTTCAGCTGGGAATATACTTTAAATCTTTCAGATGACTTTCTTCTCATTTCATGGCCATTGGCACATCATTAATAGCTCCAGAGGGAAAAGGTGGGAGTTACCAATCCAGCGTGGACATGCATGCATTATCTTGCAATGTGCACTGACAGGACTGGAACTTTGAAAACCAGCAAAATACTTTTCCAAGGAAACCTTTAGAGTGTGTGTGGCTGCAGGACTTAGACTTGAAATTAGTTCAGTAGGCTTTGAAGTTGACCTTACCATCAAATGACTAACTCATTGGCTAATGTGCCTTTGGGCCCTGAATTGTTAAGAGTTCCAACATGCCCAGATGTTTTGGTTTTGTTTTATTTTAACCCACTTACTGAGCACACATTGCTGCCATTAAAAGAAAGCAGCATGAGCTGTGATGCCCCTGTTTGCTTCTCATTATGGAGAGACTTATGATCGCAGCCAATTTTTACTCATCTCTTCTCAGGGTGTTTTTGAAGGTTTTGTTTTTAATGGAATAGTTGCTTCTGTGAAGACAGTAGAATAGGTAGTAGTTATCTACTTCACATCTTCAAAGCACTGATATTAAAGGCCAGGTTGTGGGTGCGCAAGAGCAGGGGAAGAAGGACGGTACAAGGACTCTCTGCCCTCCACTCGCCCCAATGACTTCACAGGCCCAGAAGCCTGGAGAGAAATAGAGGAGGGGTGGGCTGAGGGCAAGGCCATGATTAGCAGAGTTGGTAGGATGTGGAGGCTGGGAAGCATGCTGCACCATCTCCAAGGCTAACGTAGGCTGCTCTGGTGCATATTGCCCAGTACCTCCCAGGAAGTATTCTGACTGAGTCAGGCAGGAGTCCTTCTGGAGACTCTGGAGCAGCATGGCTCTTCTGTACCCCATCCCATAAAGCATGCCTATTAATGCTGAGAGCACAGCCTAGCCTAACAAAATCTGTGTGGGGTATTTCCCTCCTCATTTTACCCAGGGAAAACCCAAAGTAGAGAAGTTAAATGATTTGCCCAAGATCATAGTAGGAGTCGGTGTGAGAATTGAGTTTAGAATTTCTGAGAGTCCATCACTCTGTCCTGAATTCAGACTGCTCCACTGCCTCGCCTAGTAGTTCTAAAATGGCCTGTAGTGCTCAACATGCTGTTTCCACTAGGACTGAAGCATGATCTAGGCCAGGGGTGGGCAAACTTTTTGGCCTGAGGGCCACATCAAGGAATAGGAATTGTATGGAGGGCCATGAATGCTCACAAAATTGGGGTTGTGGTGTGCGATGGAGTGTGGGCTCTGGGTGGGGCTGAGGAGTTTGAGGTGTAGGAGAGTGCTCTGGGCTGTGACCGAGGGGGATCAGGGCTGGGGCAGGAGTTTGGGACATGGGGAGAGACTCAGGGATGTGGCCTCCAACCTAGCATCCCCCTGAGCGGGACCAAGCTGTGTGGTGCGGCCTCGACCCTGCGCTCTGGCCGGAGCGGGGCCACACCACGCGGCTTGGCCCCTGACCCAGAGCCCTGGCTGGAGTTCCACAGTGGGGCTGAGCTGCGTGATGCAGCCCCTGACCCAGCATCCCAGCCACAGCAGGACTGAGCTGCATGGTGCGGTCCCCAACCCAGCGCCCCAGCCAGAATGCTGCCGAGCTGCGTGGTGCGGCCCTGGCCGGAGAAGGGCCCAGCCGCTTGGTGCGGCTCAGGGGCTGACTTAAAATGGCTCACGGGCTGGATGCGGCCCGTGAGCCATAGTTTGCCCTCCCCTGATCTAGGAACAAGGGGGCATGGAAATACCTCCAGCTGAACATGTCCCAGTTTGCATTCTGGAAAGTGTGCATCCCAGAATATCTATCCCCAAATGCATTGTAAGGATGAATTATAGCTGTCTGCAAAGTGCCTCCACATAAAAAATTGTGGGTTTGTTTTATCTGAATTGAGAATGCATTCCCATAGGACTCTGAGCTTTGTGTATGTGCTATTCTTTTGCAGTTTTCACTAACCAGAAGACTCAAATTGAGGCAGCTGGATTTTAAGATTATTGCTTGATAAAATATGCAGTGACATCAGCTCTTGGGGAAAATTAGGAAAAGTTCCCTCAGCTATAATCACTATGATTTCATTGCTTTTCTTTGAGAGCTTTAGATGAGACATCTCCATAACAATCATAAATTAAAGAGGCATCCAAACAGTTCTGCAGGATGAGCTTCACTCCTCATCTAGGTCTCTTGGTTTGGAGCTGTATCTACATAGCTACATCTTGTTTTATATTTTGATCTGCTTCGTGTCGTCTCTGATAGATGAGAGAATGTTTCAAACCTACCTGCAATAAAACAGACAGATGTTTGTCTTGCATGCTGCCTAGGGTGAAATACAATTACTTTATTGGAATGTTGCAAGTTTAGCAGAATATATAGGATCCTATTCCACCCTTGCTTTTCATATAGAAGACCCACTGATATCTATGGGTGTTTTGCACAAAGACTGAAAGTGAGCTATGGCCTCTAGTAACCTTAAGAGAAAATCTATACTGATTGCTGTGCTTCTTTTGTTTTTTCTTTCCACTGTTAAGGTCCCAGTCTTGATATGTTTTTAGTCAGGTCCCTGGTTAGATGTCTGTGACAGGCACCTCTTAGTTCAGTATAAATCAAATACAACACTGTATAAGGCAAGAAAAAAACATTACTTTATTCCAGCTAGGTCTATTGTTCCAAAACACAGTAATTGCTCCTGGGTCTGTAACTTATACTGGAGAGTGCCCACAGCAATCTGAGACACCCCCCCCGACCCCCACCAACACACACATCTTCAGCACACTTTGTCCTTTGTGCCTCTTTAGCTGACATCTAATCATCTTGTTTCCCATCCACGGTCTCTACTTTTCCATCCAGTCTAGAAAGATCTCCCACATCTATCTTAATTTAAAGGCACAGTACAATGTAATCATTTTGAAAAACTGGTATTAGACATTTGGAAAAAAATACAATTTTTAAGAAGTTGTTTTGCATAGTATTGCATATTGAAATCACTAGAACTTTACTGCAGACATTCATAACCCATTTTGACATTGGTTGGGGAAAAGACATTCCAATAATGTCGTTTTCCACCCCCACTGGCCAAAATGTTGTGATCAGGCATGGAGTAATCTTCCACGTGCTCTTTGGTTGCAGCTTTTGGGGTGGCCGGGTTGCTTTGCAGCATCCCTAATGCCAGATCTAATGAGAGAACTGCTGTTATTCTGAGTGATCTCCCAACATCAGCTAACTCGGCACTGTGTCTAGGTATCCAAATCTCTTAGTTAGAGGAGGGGAAGTAGAGGTGGAAACCAGAAATGTCTTCAAATCGCTCTAAATGCATCAGTCATGCTGGCAATTACCAGCGCTCTCCAATCATGTTAGGGTGTGACAGTGACTGTCTATTGATTCTGTACAATAGTACAATAGGGTCCTGGTCCATGACTGGAGCTCCTAGGGAGATACGATAATACAAACATTTAATACGTTTTTGGAGCTGTCCTGTCCTGAGTGAGTGGGAGGAGAAGGGGATCCAAGGGATGATATCTGATAGGAGAGAAAAAGAGGAAAGACCTGGTCTTCCCACAGTAGGTAATAGGTACCTTCTCTTCTGAAGGTAGATAAGGTGGAGCTCTAGACACCTCCTCCTACAGAATATCAGTCAGCCAGAAAATCACCCAGTTTGCATCTAGCCAACTAGGTAAGGAAAACAGCCTGTAGTAGAAGCCAGGTTGGGGTCCAAAGTCCTTCGCTAAAGAAGCAAAATTACCTGGCCAGTTTCTGACATAGCTCTAATTCCTCCCCTATTCTTGATTCACTTCACTATCTGTCTCTGTCCTTCTGCATTAAATTCCACTTTCCTCTCATAGTCTTCAGTGCTTGGCACATCTCCATTCCTCTTCTCGCATCATCCTATACCCTCAATCTCTGCATCTTCTCTCCTAAGTGGTCCCTTCATCTGTTGCTCACTGTTGGCATTTTGCCTTTCTTTATGCCACCCCTTATACATGGATTCTCTCCTTCTTGCCAGATGCATCTGTATGTCTGATCTTTAAGATGATAGTGTCGCCTTAAAAATCCTGCAAGATACGGGTCTTCCAACTCCTTGCCATTTGCTAGTGATTCTGACAACTGCACAAGCGTCAGAAGAAATTTCACACTCTAGAGCTTGCCTGCAGCAGGATTATTATAAGTAACTCACCTATTTGATCATTACTGTTGATGATATCTCAAGAGAAATGATATAAAATGTAAGGCAGACAAGTAATCTATATGAGAAAAGATCTAGATCTCGGAGAACTAAAAATCACAAAACTATAGGAGATAAGACTTAACCAGCAGGGCTAGTGTTTAATTTAGGAAGAAAGCAAGGGATCGTCAGCAGGGTGAAAAAACAAAACAGGGAAATATGAGTGGCTTCTTTTTAATTAATTTTTCATTCTTGTAGTGAGTGTGGTGCTGTTGAAAGATACCAGGTTGGCCATTCTTTATTCATAGAACAAGAGCATCATGACACTGCAAGTTTCCTACCTTCCTCCCCACCAATATGCTGCAACTCTAGGAGGAAAAGGGCAGTTCACTCTCCATGCTCATTCTTGCACAGGATCTACCGAAGGAGTCTTGCCCACATGCTCAGGATTTAGCTGATTGCCATATTTGGGGTCGGGAAGGAATTTTCCTCCAGGGCAGATTGGCAGAGGCCCTGGAGGTTTTTCGCCTTCCTCTGCAGCATGGGGCATGGGTCGCTTGCTGGTGGATTCTCTGCAGCTTGAGGTCTTCAAATCACAATTTTGAGGATTTCAATAACTCAGTCATGGGTTAGGGGTTGTTATAAAAGTGGATGGGTAGGGTTCTGTGGCCTGCCTTGTGCAGGAGGTCAGACTAGATGATCATATTGGTCCCTTCTGACCTATGAGTCTAGGAGTCTAGGAGCAGAACAATGGAGAATGAAACCCTGAATTTTTGCTGTCTCTGAGATTACTAACAAGGCTGCCAAGTATTAATATCTCAGGTTCTATAAATATGCCCTCTGCCTTCTGCACCTGGGGACTCTGCCATATTGTGCCAAGATTTTAAAGAGTGGCTACTAGTTTTGGGTGCCTCAACCTGAGACATGGACATTCAAACAGTCGATAATAAAGGAACTACAGTCTTTTGAATGATGGTGCTATAGAATTATTCTGACAATATCATGGATAGACTATGTAACCAACAAAGTATTGGAGAAGATTAGAACTCAGCATGATTGGTATTAGGTTCCTATAAAAAGAGAGGGGCTATTTGCAGGGCACATCTAAACAAGCTGAGCAGATGGTGTATGTTTATAGGGACTAGAAGGGAAAGTTGATGGCAAAAGAACATGAGGCAGAAAAAGATCTTGGATGGTCAAATTGGTATCTTGGGTGGTTCAGGTTTATTCATCCACAAAGAGATTAGTAGAGGATTATACAGAATGGACTACCATTGTTGCAAACCTCAGTAGTGTACATGACACTTACGAAGGAGAAGAGCAACCTTAGATACCTTAAAGAGGCTTGAATTTTCTGAGTGTATGCCCTCTTAAAATGAGACCCTTTCAAGGTGTCTTAAATTCGGCACCCCCAATCACTAGTCAATTTTGAAACTTTTATCTCATGGGCCTGGCAATTCCAACCGCTCTACCTCATATATGGGAACTTCATGTGATATCCCACTAGTCATCAGTACTGACTGGCTGAAGGTAGAGATGGAAGAACTTGGTGATGCTTGAGGTTTTGAACCTCTTGTACTATATTCTGGAGTGTTGCAAACTTTAATTTGAGTTAATTACTTCTCTCCCTATGGATTTAAACACATGGTTTCCCCTCCCCAATTTAAAACACGTGCACATGTGTATCTTTACTTACTGGGAAACGTATGCTGTGACATGTCAGAGGCTTGGGACCTACTGCAAAAGAATAATTTGACAAGACAAGTTCTGAGCTTAAGCCCTTAGGTAAACAAGAGGAATGAATAAATAAAAGGAGGATGGGAGGTGGGGAGGGAAGAGAGGGGAAGAGCCTAAGTTTGAGTAGTAATCCTCTGTTGGCATTTGAAAGCTCTCATAAATTTGCTTGGCTATTGAACTGTTACATCCCAGGAAACAGAAACAAACAATATTGTCCTGATAGCCTGTTATTATGTGAACAAATGTCAAAGGCAAAGGGAAGATTAATGTTCGTCTTCTCTTCCTTTGCACCGATCTGTTTGGTCTTATCAGGCAATAAGAACGAATTCATGATATTCTTGATTTGTTTGTCAGCTCTCAGGTTCTGATCCTATAGTAGCATAGGCAGGCTCCTTTGGCTGTCCAGAGCTTATTGCAGGACTGGGGCCTTAAGCATAATATTGGCATTAAAAACAAAAGAGGGTTGAGGGGGAATATAGTAGCTCTCTTTAAAATAATCTTATTCAAAGTCTGATCTACCAGTACTCCCCTCACTAATGGGATTATAGTCCATGGCAGTTAAATTAAGACATTTAATGCTGAACTTCTCAGTTAATAATTCTATTTATGCAGAGGCCTTGGGGCTGAAAAAAAAAGATGGTTAAATCTCCATAGTGACATTCTGATACTGACACCATCCTGCCTACTGCACCAAGAAAATAAAATGTCAATCTAGTTGAAAAATTTTTGGAATATTTTTTTTCTGTCAAAATTCTTGTCTTTGATCAAAAATGCAAAATGTTATGAAAAAACTTCTTTCATTTTCTTTTTTCAAAAATGTTCAATGGAAACTTTTAAACAAGTTTTGGGGTGGCTTGTTTGTGTTTGTTTTTTGTCTCTCTTCTGCAAATTGTGTTTGGTTGGTTTTCAGTTTTTGTGCATTGCCAATTTTGATTGATCAGATTAGCCATTTGGTGGAATTTTGTCAAAACTGAAAAATTCTGTTTTCAATTAAAAAAATCTTTACTTAAACTGGAAATTTTCAAAACTTTTTTTAAGAAATGTTTTCAAAATCTCTACAAAGAATTTGAAAAGTAAAAAATTACACTTACCAAATTTTTACAAATTTGCCAAAATTCCCACTATTTCTCCCCCATTTCTTAAGCAGTTCTTTATATTTTGTCTACTTTAACAAAGAAGCTCAGAAATTTTTAAATATGGGGGGGTCACACACTTCATATCTTGTGTGAGTCGAGTATGTTGCCCACACCAGGGGCTCCATGCTTTCCTCAATTCCTCCAACTCCCCTATTGAAGGAACTTCTATAACTCCCCCATCCCCTCCACTGTTCCAGGGTCTCTGTGTGCTCCCCTCCCCCAATACCAGGTTTCCCCAATTTCCCCCTTCCAGAAAGTGTTCTGTGTACTTCCTATTCCCGTTTTCAGGTTCTTCTATTCTCTATGCCCTGCCCCCCATCATTCTATGGCAGGGGTTTTATGTGTGTCCTCATTCTCCCCATACCAGGATCTCGCATTCTCCCCTGTACCAGGGCCTGTGTGCCTGCCTCCTCACTCCCTCCTGCCCACACACCACTATTTGTCTTCTTTCTATCCGGGTGATGAGTCATTCAGGGAGTCAAGGTGTTAAACTATATTGAGAGGATAGGGAGAGATGAAATGGAATGTTGGTATGCCGGAAGGCATGAATGGGTGCCATCAACCAGCTATTTGATCGACAATTGCATACGTGTTTAAAGCTGTGACCATGCTTAACAGATGTTAGGGGCTCCATTTCCCCCCACCTTTCAGTTTCTGATCCCCCTTATCCACCCCCCCCCAAAAAAAATCAAAAGGGTTCTGGCCACTGATGCCTAGAGCATTCCTCGAAATTCTGGAATTGATTGGATGCCACGTTCAAAAGTTATCATGTTACATACAGACAAACTGAGAAATGCCATCAAGTTGAGTGTCTAACCTTCACAAGTATGGCCAATTAGTTAAACGTCACAATGCACCTATACCATAGATGGTAGCTGTACTGGTCCCTGTACAGAAGTTCGCCGGGGCTTGACCCTCTCTGGCATGGAGCGGAGCCACACCGGCTCACTACACACCGATGGGTCTGAGCAAACAGTCAGGCCAGGGCTCTCCCTCGGTAGCCCTTGCGGTAGTCGGCTGCACAGTGGTTACATCTGGCCCCGGCTCCGGCACGGCAACACGCAATGGCTCAGGAGGATCAGGCCCTCGGGGAGGGGGGTCGAGCTGTAACAACAGTTATGAGCCCCAGCCCTAGGTCAGGGCGGGGCAGAAACCACTGAGTCAGGAGTGCTCAGGCCCTTAGGCTGGGCTGAGCAACAGTAACAGTTTTCAGCCTCCTCAGGCCAGGGAGTGGGGAGTCTGCCACCCAGGAATGGGGTGGCAGGGGGGATGCAGGCCCTCCCACTCCACTGCGTCCCAGCCCGGGGCCCTAGTAGCAGCTGACGATCCACTGCTTAGTCAGTGGGGATCCTGGCCGCAACACACTGACATAGGCTCCGGTAATGCTGCAGCCAGACTGGAGTCAGATGCCCCCAGGCTACTTCCGTACTCCCCCTCGGGCCCTACCTGGGTCCTGACATCAGCCTTCACGGGTCCAGGAGCTGCAGCTGGGTGGCAGGTCTGGCAACTCCTCCGGGTAGCGGGCGCAGGGTAGCTCCGGCGGCTCCTCCGGGTAGCGGGCGCGGAGTAGCTCTGGCCAGACTGGGCAGCTGTCTTGGGCTGCAGGAGCTTCCCAGTCTCGAGCTCCCCTAAGGGCATCTGCTCTCTCCAGTGGCTGGAGCCCTTCTGAGCTCTGAGAGCTGGCCTTTATGGTTCCAGGTCGCCGCCTGACCTTTTGGGGGGCGGGCTCAGAGCTCCCTAGCTCCGCCCACTCTGGCCTCCGGCTGGGCTCTTCCTCCTCCAGGGCGGAGGGAGGCCACGCCTGCTCACTACAATCCCATTTTACAGATAAGTAAACAAAAGGACAGACAGTTTGTACAGGTCTAGCTGAAAGTTATCAAGTCAGTGCCAGTGCCAGCAATAGAACCTAGAATCCTGACTTTGTTCCATAAAAATATCTCTGTGTGTGTGTGTGTGTGTTTGTATAATCTTTTACAGAAGTGATGATTTTGCTGAGATTGTGCTATGTTTTGATTGCTGGGATCATCTCATTCACACTCAATTTAGATCTGGGATTCTGTATTTCTGTGTTACCCAGTTTTAGTAGTCCTTTCTGGCTTGTAAACAACATATTTAAGCTTGTCCCTAGTATTTATTTGAGCCTCATTCAACTCCTGCTTAAGTCCAGTGAGTCTTTTAGTCAATTTCAGTAGAAGCTGGATTGGACTGTTGGCCCCACCATAGCAAATGCTTAATTTAAGCTTGTGAGTAGTCCTGCTGAAGTCAGTGGAACTACTCCTATGTGTAGGTAAGTGCAAGTTTAAGTACTTTTGTGATGCATGGCTAGAAAGGGTTAAATGCCCTGCAAAATAACCCTCAAAATATCTGTGGGGAGATAATGGTTGTGTTTTTGTGTATTTACATATATATGAGTAGAAAATGTAATCAACACTCCCTGCCTATGCTGTATTCTGGTAGTTCAGAGGTCAAAAGAACATCCTGGCCTTTTAAATGAATTGTAAACACAGGATATCTCTGTATTCATCTCGCTTTGAAATGTACTGTGAATGGTGGAGGAACAAGCAAACTGCCTTAGGTTAATTCAGTAGCTAAGTATCAGTGATGGACTTCCTTCAAAGTCATGATAATTACCTTTTCAACTCCAACTTATCAAAAGACGTGAAATTGTATAAAAGATCCTTGGGTCCTGACTCTGTCATCTCAGATCTGCTTAAGCTTCATCAGGGAAAGTTTGAGTCGCAAGACTGAGGTCCAGGAGTGAAAGTAACTTAAAGGACTTCCCGGTGTGCTAGAGTCCTGAATGAGGGGCATGGCCTCAACTGGAAGAAGTGTGGCCTCAATCGGAAGAGGCGGGACCTTTAAATACCTGGGCCCTTTAAATCAAAATTAAAAAGCCCAGTGGCTCCGGCTCTGGCTGGGAGCCCCGGGGCCTTTAAATCACCCCCGGAGCTCCCAGCTGCGGAGGCAGCTGGGAGCCCTGGGGGCTCAGGGGCAATTTAAAGGGCCCGGGGCTCCGGATGCTGTGGGAAGCCCTGGGCCCTTTAAATCACCAGCCTGGGGAAGCCAATCCAAGGTTCCAGTTATGCTGGTATGCCCTGAAAATGATATTTGGACATTGGACTATAACCTATGAACTAATTCTAAAAGAACTCTTTGCAACTACAAAGCTCACAATCTCAGTTATGAATCTGCACCTAAATGAATTGAACTCATGTCTGTATGTATATTGATCTTTTAACCATATTCTCTCTTTTGTTTTTAATGAATTTTAGTTTAGTCAATAAGAATTGGCTGTAGCGTGTATTTGGGTAAGAGCTAAAATATTCATTAACCTGGGAAATAATGTGTCTGGTCCTTTGGGATTGGTAGAACTTTTTTTTATATATATATATGATGAAATAAGATTTTCAGAAATCATCATATTTGACTTGGGTACCTGGATGAATGCCTGAGGCTGGATCACTTTAAGGGAACTGTATTGTTTGGACTTCTGAGTAACCAGTGAGGTAATAAAGAAGCTGTTTTATGCTGGCTTGGTGAATCTAAGTATTGGAATATCCACCAGCTTTATGGGGATTGTTTGCCCCATTCTTTGCAGTTCACCCTAACTGAGTGACCACAGCTGGCTCCCTACTAGGACCCCGGTCACAATGTTGCTGAATGGAGCCCCACAGGAGCAGTTTACCTCTTCACACATTGTTCAAAATTCTAGCCTCATGCCAATAAAAAAGAGAGTTTTGATTGATAGCTAGGGCATGAAATGTTAAAATTTTCAATCACTTTTAAGGTATAAAGTCAGATCTAAAACTCTGTAACTGCAGCGTAAAAGCAGTGTTTTATTAAGCTGCGTTTCTTTTTTTAGGTGCTCTAAAAAGATCTTTTTTCATTCCATAAAACTGCTTAGTATTATGGAGAAAACTATATACTAGTGAGATTAAATTCAGAAATCACAGTCTAGGCACATACAGTAGCTGGCCTACATGCCCTCTTATATTTTGCCTACACTGGAAGCAACTTTTCGTTTATTAACACGGTATCAGCAGCTCCCATATCCAATTAGTGTGCTCTACCTTTCCTACTGCTTTTGTCTGAGCATTTAAATAAGAGTACGTAACTGCAATTTTTCTGTTAGGCTGCTAGGCGGCAGAGCTGACAAGTGAAACTCTTGCACTATCACTTCTTGCATAAACCCAAGGGATAAAGCTTATTGAAAAGAACTCGTCCCTTTTCATTATTGATGAGGTTTAGTATGAGTTTTGGATTTCTTAAGTAATCTCTCTGTACATTAAACTAGAAAACTTTAACATAGTCTATCAGCTACAGAAAGGTTATGCATCCTAGTTCTTATTAAACACTCAGATTAAGCAAATTTGATTTTACAATATAAACAGGTAGACCTGGCTAAACATGTAGCCTTACAAAAAATCCTAAATACTGATTAAGTCCCCATGTTTTCCTGATTCACTAAAGAACTGTCAATATCCAACGCTAACCTAATTTCCCACTATGTGACCTTATCCATCCAGTCTGCAAAATGAATTCCTTGTTTATATATTTTGTAGAGATGGGACTGATCTGCATTGGTTGGATCTAGACCCAACTTTCTCAAAATTCAAGAGTGCTATCTCAGATCAATGTTTTAGATACAGGTTTATCTCCAAATGTTTAGTTTTCTTCCCTGATAATCTGATACTGGTTAGGTCCTGTGATAGTGTCATTGGTGTAGATATGTGGCCTACATATCTACACCAACGACACTATCACAGGACCTAACCAGATCAGCCACACCATCACCGGTTCATTCACCTGCACGTCCACCAATGTAATATACGCCATCATATGCCAGCAGTGCCCCTCTGCTATGTACATCGGCCAAACGAGACAGTTCGCTATGGAAAGCGATTAAATGGACACGAAATCAGATATTAGGATATGGCAATTACAAAAACCTGTAGGAGAGCCACTTTCAGCCTCCCTGGCCACACTATAGCAGACTCTAAGGTGGCCATCCTGCAGCTCCAAAAAAAAACTTCAGGACCAGACTTCAAAGAGAAACTGCTGACTTCAGTTCATCTGCAATTTGACACTCATACAGTTCAGGTACCGGAACAAAGACTGGGATGGCCATTGCCAATTGCAAACACCTCCTGGGTTCACACCTCAACTTCTAGAATAGGCCTCATTCCCCTGATTGAACTAACCTCATTATCTCTAGCTTGCTTGCATATATATGCCTGCCCTGGAAATTTCCACTACATGCATCTGGACGAAGTGGGTATTCACCCACGAAAGCTCATGCTTCAAAATGTCTGTTAGTCTATAAGGTGCCACAGGATTCTTTGCTGCTTTTACAGATCCAGACTAACACGGCTACCCCTCTGATACTTTCCCCCATAGAGATTTTCTTCTCATTACAGAAGATGTGAAGACCTAACAGTTTCACATATGCCTAGCTCCTTGGAGAGGATAAAACAAGAGGAGGAATGCAAAGAGTAAAAGTCATAGCTTTAATTAGCAGCAGGAAATGATTGCTTAGAAGCTTGCTGCCGAGAGGTGGCTGGCAGTCTGAGATCTATTAACTCTCTGTTAGTGCTCTGTAATGGCAGCAAGTGCTTGCAAATACTGTGCATGAATGAAAGAGTGAATATCCTGAGACAGTTTACTGGAGAAAATATAGATATGCTTTTTCTACAACCTGCATTTGCACAGATATGTACTTGTCTCCAGGTCTTGCTGGTAAATGTGTAACAAAAAGAACTCCCCCTCTCTTCTTGCCTCATAATTATAATTAATATAATAGCATTTTATTGCCTCTCTCTTAATGCCTCTGGACAAATCTGACATTACAATATTTTGATTGGGAGTCAGACTTAGTTATTGTTGAATTTGGTATGTAGGAGAGAATGAGGTTTTGCTAAACAGCTGCTGAGGAAGCTTTACATGTGAAACAACCTGACACATTCGGTATAGCTTGCATTTGATCACACCTATGTGGCTGAAAGAGGAATGCAGTTGGTTTTTCAACATTCAGTTTAAATTGTAACAGCAAAGGAAAGAGGTGAAAGGAGACCAGTGTCCATTCTTGTTTCAGCTTCTGTCAGAAAAAGAAGAACCTCAAGGTGTTTATAGTCAAACGAGCTAGTTCAGGACAGAAAAGGAACCAGTTGAATCAGAAACAGCCTACTGGGTCATCCAGTCCAGCTGAATGCTAATGCGGGACTGTAACCAACATGCTTTTAAGTTCCCATCACATTCCTGGGAGATTACTCAGAACCTAATAAATCTGATGGTCAGGACATTTTTCCTCGTACTCAGCAGCTTAACTTGGATTTGTGGTTACTAGCATATTATTTATACCACACTCAGCACCTTGGGATCCAAGCATGTTACAAAATACATATATCCACACAAGTGGTCTACACATGGGTTAAGATCCTATCTTCCTCCTTCTCTTTCCATTTCCAAGAATGGGGAGATATTTATTATTTACTATGAAAAACTCTGACAAAGAAGTGGGTTTTGTCCGGCGGACAGTAAGGTTTGCAGAAAGGATTTGCACTGCTGTAGACCAGCTATTGAGAAGGCTCCATCTCCAGTTTCCATGATGCTCAGTCTTGCGGTTGAAAGTTGTGTTGCTCTTGAAGATTGTCGCTATTATAGAGGGTGAAGTGGTGTCTGGGATGGTCCAGTCCATTGGGCATTTTGAAGACTGTGACCAGGACCTTTAAAGTGGATCCTCTGTGAAGTGAACTCAGTGCCAGAGTGATATTCAATAGGTGGACTGCTGCATGTTATACTAGCTGGAGTATTTTAATATTTATGGTTTCACTCATTAGTATCATACTTTGCCAGAATTGTCATGTGACACTGGTAAAGAAAGAACCATTTTTTCCTAACACTGAATCTATTACAATAAGGAAAATGGTATCTGAGATCTCATCTCTCTCTGCTTCATGGCAGTATGTGCCTAGAACCTTTCCGATCCCTCTTCTGCTTAACTTTTGTTTTAGATTTAAAGTACATGTCCTCACTGTTATCTAGACCTCAGAATTTCATGTATTACTGTGGCCAAGACTGCATCTGACAGGATAGGACATGGTCTGCGTCCTAGCCAGCCAGAGGTACAGAACAGCATTTTTTTTGCTGTTATTGCAAAATACCCAGTGTAAAATAGGGAGTGCGGGGGGAATTTTTGGCTGCATGCCACTTTGATTATGTTGTGAAACATGGTCTATTGAGGGTGATTGCAATTTTGGCAAGTTGCTTTGACACCAACTGGAATTCCTTCAGTCTTGCCTGATTCTACTTTTGTTCAGCTGCTCTTTAACCAGGAGATGATCTTGTCCTAACTCTGAGAGAGCTGGGAAATGTCAGGGTTTGCGTTTGATGTGAAAACATATTTTTGGATGATTGCATATTGCTGGCATTTAAGATCCTAACACTTTGCACTCTACCCAGGGTTGTGACACAAATGTTGAACAAGGGCTGGGGGACAAAACAGCACTTTGTAGAGTGCCATGTTAGAGAGCTCAGGAGAAGAGGGTTCACAACTCTTTGGGGAGTGCCTATTATTCCATTTCCAACCCTGTATAGAACCCTATATAACTTCTCTTCCTCTGGATGTCTACACCTTGCAGATACTCATGATTGGCTCTGATGTCCTACCTTTGGATGTTGCTTAACCAATCACTTCACATTTCTGATGCTTTTCTCCTTTCTCCACAAATCAGTCACTCATGCCCCCACTTTTGTTGCATTGCTTTGAACTCCCTCCAGTTTGTTAATTTCTAGAAGGCACACAGGTGCCTAGAAATGAGGATAAGCAGGGCAGTGTCTAAGCGTGAATACATAAGGTGCTTTTATTCATCTGCAAATGTGGCAAACACCCAGCATATCCGATTCTCCTGGGAGCCATTGGGCTCTCTGCCCTTTTGAAAATCTGATCATCAGCCTTTTATTTCAGGGTGGCTGAAAGTCAATCTGAACTTACTGATTAGTTTCTCCTTCTAGTTCAAATGTTCATACTTTCAACTGTTCAGTTATAATTTCAGAAAAAAACATAAAGCTAACTTTCCCAGACATCCTTCTAAAAGAGTTAGAAGTTTATCAAAGTAAGGGGAAGAGGAAGGAGTAATGCTGGATAACATTTGCAAGATGAACTGGAAGGAATGGAAAATATGATGTAGCTGGGCAGCCAAACTGCAACAGAGGCTGAGATTCATGAAAAGGTAAATACAAGGGCTGTGTTACAATATCTGAAGAGCACATCAAGGTCACAAATTCAATAGTACAATAAAAAGGAGGCAAAATTATACAAATATTGCAAATAACACAAGGTCATAACACATGGGTCAAAATACACCTGCAGTGTAGTCCCATTTGCCTGGGCCATCTGTCTTGATGAGCCAGTGACACCGTGGAATGTTGGCACATAAGGATGGTGCAGCAAAGCAGTTAAATTGTATTCCTGCTACAGTTTTCATCACCAGTGATCTAGGAGAATGTTACTACCTAGTAAAGTCAGTAAAAGACTATAAAGTTTAAAAGAGTTGTAAAGACAGACTTTAAAATGTTTAATATTCTATATTTTGATTGACTGCTTATTCCAAATCTTTCGCATACATGAACTTATACAGGCTACTGCTATTTTGAACAGGGAGAACAGGGCATGGCCAGCAATTCAAATAAGCAACATAGAAAAGGTCACAGTAGTAAAGTTTACTACCATCTTTCACAGAATAAATGAGGCACTAAAACTCCGACACCTCATTCTTGAGGCAAAGACTGAAAGAGGAATAAGAAATGCCACAACCTGGATCTGGGCTTACTGTTCATGGACTTAAGTAGGTAGTAACATTCTCCTTGATTACTCATGAAGAAATTATTCTATATTCATTACAACTTACATGCTGTAATTGTGCACTTACTCTGATGCAATGTTAGCAGTTAAACTCTGGTAATACTTAGGTGTAGCTACTATGATAACGTGGCATGCAAGCTTGTCATTAGAGCTGGTTGAAAATGTTCTGATGGAACAGTTGAAACATTTCACAGGAACATTTTTATTTCATCAAAATTTCTGAAAAATTACAGAAACATCTTGCTTCAGGAAGGTCACAGCACTTTTATTATATCAAAGTTGAGATGGTACATTGGAAGCAAAGCACTTCGACCTGATTGAAATAAAGTGCTTCAATAAGGTTAAGTAAGTAGTTCCAAAACAAACTTCTTTGGAAACTTTGTTTTGTGAGTAATTTCAACTTTTCCTTCTGATTTGGTTCAAAAGTAAGTTTTGAAATGTAGATATTTCTGATGGAATGGTGAGGCTGAGTTTTGACCAAGTCTCTTTGTTGTGAGAATCATGGATTCCCTGGGCGTTATGCATCAAGGCACTGTGATGTCTTGCTCCGGTCACCCAGAACTGCGAGCCCCTGTACTACCACTCTGCCTCAGTGAGAATGAACTTTACTGTTGCTAAGCTATGTGTCAGCAACCTGACACACCTGCTTGCCTGCCTTGCCAGAAAACTCATCAGGACTCTGCCAGTCCAAGTGCTGGAAAAGAAACAGAAGAAGGGTTTTAAGTGACTGTATTAAACATTACACTACAATCCATGTATCCCCACGATACTCAACCACTGTAAAGATTCTAGTGCTCACCATTACTGCGGTGGCCAACCAGGCCAATAGCAATATCCTATCACAGGTAATAATCCTATGCAGGTAATAATCAGTGAACCCCAGTCCTGAGTTCCCCTGAGACATCTTTCTGCAGTGTCCCAATCCCTGTCACTGGACACTCACAGAAGTTATGTTTGCTGACTCCAAAGAAACTGAACACACTCCAGTCTGTTAGTTTAACTGAAGTCCTACACTTCAGTTTAACACAAAGCACAGAGATGCTTTTGTAATAAGCCGAGAATAAGTTTATTAACAAAGGAGATAGGTTGAAATGATGATAAATAAGAATAGAAGGCACAGTTATGGTTACAAGTAAACAAAACACCCTTTCTAGTGCCTAAAACTTAACTTCAGCAAGTTACAATCTTTGTCTAAGGGTGTCTTTCCTACAGTCAATTCCCAGAGACTTCAACGCCCTTGACTGAAGGATCCACCTTTCTCAGATTACAAGAGCTCTGGCCTCCTTTGTCTGCCGGTTAATGGATGCCAAAATGGCTTTTTGCCTTTACTTATTTTTTTTCTGAAGTCCAGTGTCTCTGTTTCAAGAATCAGGAAGGCTTCCTCGGGGTGCAGGCTCCATCCCCCATCATGATCGTTAGGAAGTCTTCCCCACCCTGATTGTTTAGCTTGATATCTTTGTTTACTTTCTGTTTAGATGTACTTTTCTTTGTCCTCTCAGGTGTTATCTGGCTCAATTTACATTGGAGACAGAGGAAAACAGGGGAAACAACATTCCTTTGTCTAGGACAGGCTGGGTTTAAGCACTGCTTGAAAAACAACTTTAAAGAATGTATTTCCATCACACATCTATAATTCTTTATAATCTCACCTATACATATATCATGCAATAATATTTATGACCAGTGTGTTACCAGATCACATATGGTACCTCATATGACACCTTTTAAATACAGATTATGACACCAATGTGTTGGGTCTATGTGTGTGTCAGGTTTGATGTGTTGTGTTAAGTTATGCCGTGCCCTCTGCCAGCTGTCATTGAGGGACTCTCTGGGTCACAAACACAAATATCAGTGCTTTCCTCCTACATTTGGTGCTGTTTCTAAATGGATAGTGTGATACAGCATGGCCAGAGGGCAGCAGGACAGTGTTAGAAGGGAGCCTTATTCCCTGTAAGGGCAAGAAAGTTTGCTATAGATTAACTAGAGCACCTGAAGCCAGTCACATGATAAAACCCCCCCTGTTTCAATCAGACAGTGTGGGAGTTGGAGTAGAATGGATTGGTATTGGAGCACAGGACAGTTTGGAGAAGTGCTGTGGTGAGCTAAGAAGTCCAAGACCCTAGGTAAGGGGCACCTGGCTTGTGTAGAGGGAGGGCAGGAAGCCCCCCACAAGCTGAAGGGCAGGAGAGGGAAGTAGCCCAGGGGAAGGAACTGCCAGTTCAAGTGGTTCACCACTATCCTCCAGGCCCCTGAGCTGGGGCTTGGAGTAGAGGGCAGGTCCAAGTCCCTCCCTCTCCACTCCCCTCCTCAAAGACACTAGTGGGGCAATTAATATTCTAATTCAGGGGCAAGAAATGGTGCCCTGAACCCCCTCCCCCCGAAGAAGAGAAAGCGTGAGACCCATCATAATAGTGCTGGCAATTTGCCACAATAGGAACCAATGCGTGAGACCCATCATAATAGTGCTGGCAATTTGCCACAATAGGAACCAATGGGGATGGAACCAATGCTGGTTGGAAAATGGTCAGAATTTACTCCAACTTTTTATGTAAGAAACCAAAAAAAATCTTCCTCCCCCCATATCTTCAATAAATTCTCAAACTTCTCTGTGTGAAAAATAAAAAAAAATAATTTTTTTTCAGTATTTCTGGGTTTTTTTGGTCTTTTAAAAACCTTGAAAAGCTGGAAAGTTTTGAAGGAAACTAAATTTTTATGTAAATTTTTTTGTTTTTTTTTGAAGTCATTTTTTGGTTTAAAAGTAAAACCTCATCAAACACTTCAGCCAGCTGTAATTGGAGTTACATCATTGAGAACAGCTAGGTGAAGGCCAGCAAGAGGATTGGTAAGTTTCCTAGTCATATTTAAAGACAGTAATGAAGAAAAACTGAAGCCTGGCTCTTTAAATAGTTCCTCTGTGAAGAGGGATGGGATCAGTAACTAAGTGTGCACAGGATTAAAGGGCGAATGATTCCATCAGCCAGCTGCTCCCAGCCCCATGGCAGCAGTTGAGGCTCTGGGGAGGGGAAAAGGCAAATTCTGTTATCCAGGCTGCTCCCACATGCTCTTGAGTCAAGTCTATTTTACTTGAGAGTGGGGAGTAGGATTCAGATATTTGGGGGGGAGGTGGGTGGGGAAATGGAATCTTGGAATCCTGTCTGGTTCATCAAATACAGTTTAGATACCACCAAACAGGTTAGGGCCTTCTCATAATTTTTCTGATTTCTCTGATCTTTAGCACTTTCTCCCAATTTTAACCAATTGTTTTGAGTAAGGCAATGTAAATGGAGCCCGGCAGTGAAATGCATGTTTGAGGTTGTCTGGATTTTGACACCCCGCCCCTTCAAATAAAAGGTTCACTTGGTGGTTGAAACTTCAGATTTGTATTTCTGTTATAAATCCATTTTAAGTGGATACGTTTTTACATGCGAAGCAAATCTTCCAATGACTTAATATTAAAATTTGGGATTATTACTATATTGTCATAGAGTCATAGATCTTAAGGCCATTATTATTAAATAAATATTAGGCCCTGATCAGGATTGTAGATCCATTGTTCTGGGCACCGTACAATGAAAAGAGAATCCCAGCTGTTATCTAGTCTGACTTCAGGATAATGCACACCATAGGATATCACCCATCAACTCCTGCATAAAGCCTGACAATTTATGGTTGAGCTAGAGCATATCTTTTAGAAAGAAATCTAATCTTGACATAGATGTTATCACCCAATATTTATAGTGTTGTTTTCACACAAAAAAGACTGTAACTCCTTTGGTTTATGCTCCCATTATATGATTGTAAGTTTGCCTTTTTTTTTTTTTAAAACAGTCTACAGTGCTTAGCATACTGGGGCCTGGTCAGAGATTGGGGGTCTATGCATTACTGCAATATAAATAATAGGCGATGAGCCACTTTTAACCTATGTGCATCCTGTAAAAATCCTAATAATTTGCATAATACAACACACAAACATTGTCGAATATGATTGACACTTGGTGTACTACACATGGAAGAATTATAAAGAAGAAAATCCATGTGGCAGGAAATTTCTTAAGCTTCCACTTGTCGTATTTCCTCTCAGTCACCAACACTGCATAAAGAAGCAGGGTCTTCTCCTCTCATGGAATAGGCAGGGCATTCAACTCTTTTAAATCTTTTTTTCATCTGTGAAGGTCCCTATGGCCTCATGAAAATCTGGTCTTCCAATGTCTCCTTGTTTTCTACAGCTTCTAAATGTCTCATTAGCAGTTGGGACATTCACCACCAGCAGCATTGTCTTAGGTCGGGATTCTCTATAAATTTGGAAGGGAATTATGCTATGTAGAGTGGCCGTATTCTTGTTCTGGATTCACTGTCCTCCAATCTGGAGAGCCCAGTCTGTGTGCCCCGAAAGGAACTTTTGCAGGATCAGGGAGCTGACATTTTTCTCCCTTCTGTCTTCTTCCTGCCACCCCTGCAAACCTCTGTGTTCCAGATGAAGGTCCTCTCCACTCTCAGGGGCAGAAGCGAAGATTTGATTGATTGATATCCAGTACTTATTTACTGACAAAGCTTTCCGTACCATTCTCTCAAGTGCAGTATACATAAACCTTCCTGGAAACTGTGTACAATAGGAACATTATGTCAGCAGTTCTGTACAAAGCTGAAGTACAGCAATTAAAAGTGAAATGAGGAAACAGCTTGATACTCCTAACTGCTATTGACTGTTGGCAAAGGATTTTCAGAGTCACAAAAGGCAGCAATAGGTTTTATTGAGCAGGAGATTCTCAAAATAATAGCTTGGGCATTTTTATTGCCTATTCCCCTGTGACAAAAGTTGGAAATCTTGGTCTCTTCAGATGCCTCCCAACTCACAGACTGGCTGTGGTGACCCAAAAAAACATTTAGGAGACAGGCAATGATCAAGCAAACTTCTCAAGTGATGATTAACATGAAGGGAGAGGAAAAAGAACATGAGTTCTTCCAAAGCTTTTCTACTCCAGTCCTGCCAACTTGTCTGATACCTCAATACTATGAAAGTTAATTTAAAAATAAAATCTTATTGTGTGCAAAACAACTGCTAGCACTCTGAAAGTAGACATCAGTTTAATCAAAACAGGTATGAATGTCACCATTCACCACCATCACTGAGTTAAAGTAGCTCACCATGGAAGGCAGCATGAAGGAGGTCTGGTCAGGAAGAACTGATTCTGTAGATCTGAAAGATGATAAAAAAGAGCACAACATTTATTCTTTTTCCTTCAGAGAACACTTTAGGACATGGTCGCTTTCTAGGTGTCTACAAGTTATCTGAAGTGAAATTCTCCACTGGAGTAAAATGCGAAAAACTCCATTGAAGTCCAGGTGTTAAGCTCATTTATATAACACAAGCAGAGAATTTGACCCCTCTTTCTTATCAGGGATGGTTAGTAATTTAGTTTTAACAAAAAAAGCACTCAATGGAATATGTTGTTTTTGAGAGGGGAGGAAACAGTCATGATACTTGTGTCATTTGGCATTCCATGGGCCTCCTTGGTCACTCTTTTGGTTCTACATGTTTAATGCCTTTTGATGTCAAGAATATTTTGGTCCAGATACTTTGGATTATCTCTTTGTCTCGCATTTCTGCTAAGTGTCTTGAAATAATCATGTATTCTAGACTACATTAACAGGTGAAATTCCCAAGGTCCTCTGAGACATAGATTAAAACAGGTTGGCAAGAATTTATTGCATTTGTGTTCAGGATACATACAGCTTTTCTCTGCATTAACTACGTTTATGCTAGGAAATGCACTAATGTGTTCTGGGTTACCAGCTGGAAGTCCTCATTTCATTTCTTACTAACACCATCATAAAGTCTTTTAACCACATTTGGATTTTTTTAATAACTTCAGTCATTTTCAATAATAAAATGGCCTTGTTCCAAAAGATGCATCTACATTGTCTTGGAATATAACAATTAAACAGAGTGGCTAGGTTGTGACTTGGACTCTGTAATCTGAACTGATCCCCTAGCACTGTAGAAAAACTCACTGGTCTAGATTAAACACCCAAATAAAGTTATTAACTAGAGAGAGATTTTAAGTGATTAAGTGGTATTGGCATAGAAGATTAGAACTGGTCACAAAAGGAAATAAAATAGCAAAACTGCAATCTTCTAAATTCTAAACTTCACCAGGCTAATAATTCTTAAAGCAAAAGGATTTCTCTCACTCAAATTGTCACAGAAGTTCATGCTAACTGAATGCCTTCCAGGTAGGTCCAGCCCCTCCCAAAATCTCAATGGAGACCTTTGTTTTCCAGATAATCTTGCTTCCTTGTGTACAGATTGGGGGTGGAGGGATGCGAGGAGAAAGAAGAGCCAGGCTCAGTGGTGACGTCATTGTCCCTCATTTATACTTTTCTCCAAGTGCTAGAAAAATCTTTGCTGTGTCATGGGGTTAAGGCAGCCCCGTCGTGTAGGTGCTCTGCTGACAGTCCTTCATTATAAATTGCAAGTTCTTGCTTGCACCTTTTGTCCATATGAGGTTTGGCATATAAGGCATCTGGGTTTATGGTTCCTTTGTCCTCTCTGAGGGGCTAGTCTGTGGGTATTCCCAGACTCACAATATGTTTTAGTGTTTAACATATAGCAAAATCTCTCATAACTTAATATACATTGATACATACATTTCAACAGGATAATGAGGTTCATCAAATCAAAACTTTTCAGATAATATCCCACAAGGCATACTTTGTACGAAATATTTAGCAATGGTGATATGTGGGTAACACTGGTTACAATATGTCATAGTATCTAGCTAGTCGCACTTGCAAATAACTTGTGTAGATGTCTTCTAAATGGCTTATATAATGACTGCAACTATTTGTGACTAGAAAGGGAAATTTCTCTTTTTGTGTTATCTGTTCTTCCACTTGCAAAGTACCACAGATCATAGCAGCGTAGACCACTCCTAACCCTTTGGCCCACACATCATTAAGGGGAACTAAACCTGTCCTCTCAGCCCCTGTTCAGAGTGTGACTTTGACTGTGTGGTCGGGGAAAGGGAGAAAGTACCTTCTACCTGATGCTCCCCCTCTGTGAACAAGTGGGTGAGAAGGGGGAAGAGACGAACAGGAGCAGCTGGCCAGGTATGCTGTACGGAGATGGTACTCCATAAAAAGGAGTTAAGTCGCATACTCATCCTCTGATGAGAAGTGGGACATCAAGGGAGGGAATAGCACTTCTGAACCACAGTTCAATCTCTAGTTTGTTCCTGCGGTAATGCAGTTACACACTGCCCCTTACACTGCCAATATTGTAAAGTTACAACAGTTTATTCCATAATAAGGGCATTATTTTGCACTCTTCAGGGGCAGGTTCAGGGTTTGTCAGTGTCTTGTTGAACAGGTCCTGGTTTCTTCTTTTCAAAGTGAGCTGGCTTGCCATTATTATGTATGTGATATAAGCAGAGGCAAGTAATGATTTAAAAAAATTATTAATCACTCTTGAGCTAAAGTACGGTGCTTAACTTCCTAAGGGGAGGAATGGGAATTTCCTTATTTTAGTGTCATAGGAGAGCCATTTTTCTTGTTTTTAACTGCAGGTTTAACCTTTACCATTTTATGTTTTAGAGTAAGAGTGCCTCTGTATATAGGATCATCAAACCATTTCATGCCTGATTGAGTCTGACAAGGTTGGAGCATCATTATAATTGAAGGTCCAAACTACATCAGAACAAATTTAATTTATTGACATGGTAGAAAATTGCAGGCTATATTAATGCAGCAGCTTAATATTCAATAACTATCAAGAAAATACTTTAAATTAAATGTCAGAAGTTTCAGCATCCATTATTTCTGTGCTGAATTTAACCAGTTAATCCACCATACTGTACTAATCCATACTTATTTAGTAGGAAATGACTTTGGATGTTTGGATCATACTGGTTGGTTGTATCAGCAGGTCATACTCATGTCTGGTGCTCAGTAAATGCACATGCTTGTTTTCCTTTCTTTCATAATAGATGAACAAGATGATTTTGTATGGAAATAAGAATCAAATTCAACCTCTTTTTGAGGCTTTAAATGTTTTGATTTGCTTTTTACTCACCTTGTTTTTACATGACTGGGAGAGAGAAGCCTGCTGTCCTTGGAGCATGTCTATGTCGGCAGGACATATGTCTGTCAGAGAACTGGAAATTTTGCAAAGAGCATCTGATCTCTTGGGTGTGGATGATAGGCTTCTAGCGAAAGGGGTACACCAGACCTATGCAGTAAGTTATCTGGATTCTAGTCCTAGTGCTCCAGAGTGCCAGGAAGAGACCTGACAATCATAAGAGCTGGCACACTATTGTGTTGGCTCTGTGGATGTGTATGGGAGATGGGGATGTTACATGCTAGTGGCTGGCCTATACAGAAGTTAATAAAAGTGCTATTACTACTCTATTCTGTAGAGGTTCATGGTACATATTATGGTAGATCATTCTTAGTGTATGTAGTCGAAATCTATGAGTTTGGAAGCTGAAGAACTGGGGTTCCTAGTCCCAACAACATGTCAGTGAATGAATTCTTGTAACTGTTGTCTACAGTGTGGGCCCAAAGAGACATAGCTGGGCCCAGGGGTGCTGAGAGCCATTGAACCAAACTGTAAACCCTATATATGATGTAAACCACTTCAAACCAGGGGGTGTGGCAGCACCTATGGCTAGGCCATCGGTTCCCAGCCCACATTGGCTATGGGGACAAACTGCTTCCTTTCAAAGGTAGCGGGAAGTCACCACGCTACACATGAGGATGTCCAGCCTGAACCAGGCTGCTGTGATCAACCATTATAATACTTATAATTAAGCAACTATCCAGCCAGGGCCCAGGTTTTTGCTGCCCCAAGCGGTGGGGGGGAGGGGAGGGAAAGCCGCCATTGGCAGCACTTCAGTGGCAGTTCCACCGCGCCACTATCTTCTTCGGTGGCATTTCAGCGGCAGGTCCTTCCTTCCGAGAGGGACTGAGGGACTCGCTTTTGAAATGCTGCCAAAGAGTGAGACATGCCGCACCTTCCCCTTGGCTGCCCCAAGCACCTGCTTGCTGCGCTGGTGCTTGGAGCTGGCCCTGTATCCAGCAGGCACCACTCCACCCAATCCAGATTTACTCCTTCCAGTAAGGACATTGACTTTTTGTTTATCATTGAAGCATTAATAATCTACTGAAGGATGAACTTGTTAACCCTGAATAGTATGTGCTATACATAACGTGAGTGAACATTCCATCATATACCTCATAAAGATTCATAATAGTGTTTCACTTGTCTATACTAACATGAAAAGGTTATACAGTTCAGTATATAGACATTTTAGAAGCTGTGGATGCAATCTTAACATCATTTTTATATATATCATTTTATATAAACTCGCTAATCCACCTGACGCGGATCTACAGTGAGGATATCGGGATGTCATTCGGACTTTTATATATATATATATATATATAAAAAATTCCCCTCTCATCCCTATGGGTGTTATGTGTCTTCCTCAACCTCGGGTCCTCTACCAGAGGCCTGGGAGTTTGAGGGTTCTGCACAGTATCCTAGCTGTTCCTAGCACTGCACTCTTCTGGACAGAGAGCTCTGATGTTGTTCCTGGGATCTGTTGGAGCCACTCACCCAGCTTAGGAGTCACAGCCCCGAGTGCTCCTACCACCACTGGGACCACTTTGGCCTTCACTTTCCACATCCTCTCTAGTTCCTCTTTCAGGCCCTGGTACTTCTCCAGCTTCTCATATTCCTTCTTCCTGATGTTGCTGTCACTTGGCACTGCTATATCTATCACCACCGCTGTCTTCTGGTCCTTGTCTATTACCACGATGTCTGGTTGATTGGCCAGTACCTGCCTGTCCGTCTGGATCTGGAAGTCCCACAGAATCTTAGCCCTGCTATTCTCCACAACCTTCTGTGGAATCTCCCATCTGGTCTTGGGAGGGTCTAGCCCATACGCTGTGCAGATGTTCCTGTACACAATGCCAGCCACTTGGTTGTGCCGTTCAGTGTATGCTGTTCCTGCCTGCATCTTACATCCTGCCACTATGTGTTGGACTGTCTCTGAGGCCTCTCTGCACAGTCTGCACCTTGGGTCCTCTCTAGTGTGGTAGACCCCTGCTTCAATGGATCTGGTGCTCAGTGCCTGTTCCTGTGCTGCTATGATCAGTGCCTCAGTGCTGTCTTTTAGTCCAGCTCTTTCCAGCCACTGGTAGGATTTCCCAATGTCAGCCACCTCAGCTATCTGTCGATGGTACATCCCATGCAGGGTCTTGTCTTGCCATGGCACTTCTTCTGCTTGGTCTTCCTCCCATGTCTGCTGCTGCCTCAGGCATTCTCTCAGCAGCTCATCTTTGGGGGCCATCTTACTGATGTACTCCTGGATGTTCCGGGTTTCGTCCAGGACAGTGGCTTTGACGCTCACCAAGCCCCGCCTGCCTTCTTTCCAGCTGGTATACAGTCTCTGGGTGTTGGACTTGGGGTGGAAACCTCCGTGCATTGTGTGTATATATATATATATAATGGAAAGAGCTGTAACGGAGGAAATTGTAATCCAGCTGTTGAAACATCAAACTGATGTTCACAAGAAGCCTTCTATTACTATTTTCTCTGAATTACCAGAAATGTCAAATGGAAATAACTAGATCATTGTAGGTGAATGAAAGACGTTTTCTTTTTGCCCATTTTGGAAATAGCAAATCAAAGTCTTGTTTGTTTATTTGGGGAAAGAAGAAGGTTGGAAGAAAGTGAAGGCACAAATTGATTCCTGGCCATAATGGAACTCTCATTTTAATCTTACTCAAATGTCTTCAATTAAAAAGAAATACTTTTGCAGAAATCCCATTCACTGTATGGTCTTTCTAATAATAAGTAACAGCATTTCTAATGGATTGTCAGTTGTATTCTTTTAGTTTCCTATTGTAAACTATTATGATGTGATTAAATTAAAGAGTATCTAATCACTCTTTCATCTTCATTAATTTATTTTCATTTGTTGCACTAAATCTCTTTGATAGCATCATCATCTAATCCAAACATCCATTGCATCATCTGCTTCAGAGAGTGTTTGTGGATGGGTTAAGTATATTGGGCAAGATTCTGATACACTTACTCCATTTTAGATAGGATGTTCCTCCACAAATAGTCCCAAAGAAGTCAATGGGACAATATGTAAAGTGCTATCCAGTGTAAGTAAAATTAATAAATCTGTTTTCACAGCAGGGTTTGAACAGCGTGCAGTAAATAAGGCCTGGGGCTACATATTAAACAATGAGAAGAAAACAAAGTATTGAATAGTTGCTCATTAAGTGATCGGATGGGGGTAACATGATTGAGTTGTTGTATGTGAGGGAAGACACTAGGCAGCAACATTGTGCTCAAGCAGTTTCTGAAAGAAAATGAAATAACCTGCTATCTATACCATTAAAGCCTACAAGATCCTTGCTCTGGTGCTGCTCAGCTTACCAGAGCTTTTAATTTCCTTGAAACAACTAAGGCTTTCTCTACATTACCTCACTTTTAGCGACATGGCTGTGCCGCCACAGCCGTGCTGCTAAAAGGCGTGCAGAGTAGCTGCTGTTTTTTGGCACGAGAAAGCTCTCCTGCTGACAAAAAAACTTCCACTCCCAACAAGCGGCAGCAGCTTTGTCTGCAGGAGAGTGCTCCTGCTGACAAAGTGCTGTTCACACCGGTGCTTTTTGTCGGAAAAAGTTTGTCGTTCAGGGTGATGGTGTTCTTTTAATGCCCCTGAACGACACAAGTTTTGCCAATAAAGTTCCAGTGTAGACACGATTTTCAAAAGTGCTTATTGACTTCAACTGGAGCAGAGTTAGGCCAATACTAAGCACTACTGGAAATCCTACATCTTTCGTGGATTTACCAGTGTAAATATCCCCATGCTGAATATTACCAGAGACTTGATTTGTTATTGCATCATTGATAATATTTTATTTTTTCAAGTCTTAGTACCATTTTACAAATATAGAACATGGGTTTTTATGACAAAAGGAAAGCTACAAGTCCAAGATTTGGGCTCTGGTCCGGCAGAGGACTTAAGTACCTGCTTAACTTCAAGCACATGAATAGACCCATTTCTTTTAAAGTTACACATGTTCTTAAGTACTTTGCTGGATTGGTGCCTGCACTGAACGTATATATCAAGTTGAACATATCTTGGAAATGTGTGGTTCTTTTAGTCAGATTCAATTAAAAAAATTACATTTAAAAAAGTTAGAAAATGCAAAACTTGAAAGTTTAATGAAAATATAAACTCACATTGCAGATATCGAAACTTATCTATTCCTGTTGTTCTTGATGTATGTATAGCTTATACAGGAAAAGGTTTGTTAACCAGCATATTGGCAGAATTGGGGCATGCCAGTTAGTCAGAAATTCCTGTTAACTAAGAGTTATCTTTACCAATAGAGGGAGGGAGTTTGGGTGTGGGAGGGGGCTCACGGTAGGGGGTTGGGGTACAGGAGGGGTTTCGGGGTAATAGATCTGGGCAGCGCTCACCTTGGGAGGCTCCCTGAAATCGGTGACATGTTCCTGCTGCTCCTAGGCAGAGGCATGGCCAGACAGCTCTGTGTGCTGCCTTGGCACACAGGCGCTGCCCCTGGACCTCCCATTGGCTGCGGTTCCTGGACAATGAGAGCTGCGGAGCCAGCGCTCAGGGCAGGGTGGGGGGCAGTGCATGGAGCCCCCATGGCCGTTCCTCCACCTAGCAGCAATAAGGACATGTTGCCACTTCCAGGGAGCCATGCAGAGCCTGGTAGGGAGCCTGCTGGCCCCGTGCCAACCTGATTTTTACTGGCCTGGTCAGCAGTGCTGATCAGAGCCACCAGGGTCTCTTTTCGACCGGGTATTCTGGTCAAAAACCAGACACCTGGCAACCCTACTGACAATTTGTATTGGGAGATATCAGAAATGCTGGTTTCTAGAGCTTTCTGATTGGGTAAAGTGCGGATAACACAACTTTTACTATATATTGCTGTTTACATTGTTTTTTTTTAAAAAAGGCGATGCATGGTCAGTTATGTAGTTTAACTTCTGCTTCTATTAGTGTAATTATCAAAAAGATTAACCACAGTGCTCACTGTAATTGCAATGTAACTGCAGGTCATTATTCTAAAGTGTACCTTCAGAAAAAGGCTTTATTTGAAGCACACACATGTGGGTGGTCATCACAGAGTGCTGTTCTTCACCATATTTTTCAAATAATTTGAATAAAAGTAATGGAGCTATAAAGGGACTTGAAATGTGTTTATTTTTCACATATACACTTTGAAATGTCCCCTAAATTTCAACTATGGAATAATGTTAATAAATATAGATATCACTTATAGCTACAGATGTGCTTTGTGCTGCTATTTTGTTGTGGAACTTCATAGTTGAATATGCTCTAAATATGTGACTGTGGAAGTACAAAGTAAAATTTAATAGGACCAAAAACCTATGTATGAAACCTCCTGACAACCTTCCCAAAGTTGGGGGTTCAAATTTGGATTAGTTCCATCTCCAAATGTTTTATATTTGAAAATTATCTGACCAACAACATATTGTAATGTGTCTGACTTTCTTTTGCTTGTAATGCAAAATGGAATGAAATCACAGTTCTTTGAATGGTATGATTGACTGAAAGGAATTAAAACTGGAAAGCTTGCATGTGGTGAAACTATTATGGACCAGCACCATATGCTAGACTATGTGCTTTTTATCCTTCCGAATCTCTTTTGAAGGACTTGTCAAAGGGAGGAGGAAAAGTAAACTAACGCACAGGATAACAAGGATGAGAGAATCCCTAGTGGAGAAGTGGCAGATTCACTGATGTTTTTAAAACTAAATTAGCTTCCATTACTGAATATTAGAGGTGGTTGAATATTCTCAGACGGAACCATTTTTTCCCATTGGAAAATGCTTATTCAACAGAATTGAAATGTTCTGTGGGAACATTTTGATTTTGTCAAAAGTTTTGATGGAATCCAGGCAGGTGGGCTAGCTGGCAGGAAACCAGGCAGGCTACTTAGTTTAATGGCTCACCAGGTGGACAGGATCCCTGCCTGGTGGGCTGACGGGATGCCTGGCTTCCTGGGCTCCCTCGCTTTTCAGCTCCCAGCTGACAGGGCAGCTGCCTGGCTTGCTGGCACCCTGATGGACAAGCTCCCGGGCTCTCTGCCTGGCAGGAAGGCTGCCTGCTGCTGTCCTGGTGGCTGGCCTGGACAGTGAAACAGATTGTTCCATTTTTCTGGAAATTCCCTTTTTTGGCCAGCTCTACTGACTATAAAATGTGGAATTTGCAAAAACAGAAAGTACAAGACTGGAATGAAGTAAAATTTAACTTTTGTATATAAAAAAGTTGATTATACTAATTGGAAAGAAATGAAAATGAATCTACAAAATTAACTATACCTTAGTTTTCATCTAGTTAGAAATACTTGAAATAACTATTTTCAGATTTGAGCATTTTGGCAATACATTTCTTTTTCTGATGCCTTTAGGTTTTCTACACAGGCAGACGTACATAGAGAAATCAGGATTTCCAAGGCAGATGTTCAATCAAGCATGTGACTAGTTCCTTGAAATCAATGGGATTATCCATGTACTTACAATTATGCACATGTTTAAGTGCTTTGTTGTGTTAGGGCTGGAGTACAGAAATGACAGAGCAGAGCAAAATAGGAAAAAAAAGTAAAGATATCTGTTCTTGTGAATTGACAGGTTTTATCCATTTGATGATATCATATCATATAAGGAGATTCAAGACATTTACTCTGTTTTTTGTATTTTGCTGCTGGTTTCATTATAAATACACATGGGTCATATTGAATCTTTATTAATAATCTGGATGATGGGATTAATTGCACCCTCAGCAAGTTTGCAGATGACACTAAGCTGGAGAGAGAGGTAGATACGCTGGAGGGTAGGTGGATGAGGGTCCAGAGTGACCTAGACAAATTTGAGGATTGAGCCAAAGAAATCTGAGTTTCAACAAGGCAAGTGCAGAGTCCTGCACTTATAAGAAAGAATCCCATCACTGCTACAGGCTGGGGACCGACGGCTAAGCAGCAGTTCTGCAGAAAAGGACCTGGGGATTACAGTGGACGAGAAGTGGATATAGTCAGCAGTGTGCCCTCATTGCACAGAAGTCCAATGGTAACCACTGTATTAGTAGGAGCATTGCCAGCATATTGAAGGAAGTGATTATTCCTCTATTTGACACTGGGTGAGGCCCACCTGGGTATTGTATCAGTTTTGGTTCCCCCCCCCCCCCCCACCCACTACAGAAGCAATGTGGACAAATTGGAGAGAGTCCAGTGGAGGGCAACAAAAATGATTAGGGGGCTGAGGCACATGACTTACAAGGAGAGGCTGAGGGAACTGGGGTTAGTTAGTCTGCAGAAGAGAAGAGTGAGGGGGGATTTGATAGCAGCCTTCAACTACCTTAAGGGGAGGGGGGTTCCAAACAGGATGGAGCTAAGTTGTTTTCAGTTGTGGTAAATGACAGAACAAGAAGCAATGGTCTCAAGTTGCAGTGGAGGAGGTCTAGGTTGGATATTAAGAAACATTATTTCACTAGGAGGGTGGTGAAGCACTACAATGGGTTACCTAGGGAGGTGGTGGAAACTCCATCCTTCTTTGTTTTTAAGGCCTGGCTTGATAAAGCCCTGGCTGGGATGATTTAGTTGGTGTTGGTTCTGCTTTGAGCAGGGGATTGTACTAGATGACCTCCTGAGGTCTCTTCCATCCCTAATATTCTATGGTTTTAGGAAAGTTTGAAAACAAAGAAACTGAATTCACGTATCACATAAAAACTTCCTAATTAGAAAATGTGTGGTTAAGCTTTATTGTGCCTAATTCTCCCCCTTTGGTACACCAGGGCAAGGCAGTGAAATTGCATAAAAATTATTTATGTCTTAGATCTACATAGGCACTCTTTGTAGGATTAGCTTGCAAAGAAAATTTGTTCATGTTCTTGTTTAAACATACAAATTGGATTGATGAAATTGCTGCTGCACTAGTAGTTAAAGAAACTGAAAATAAGAACAAACTATTGAGTATAGTAGTCTACAAAAATTCGAACTGCTGAGTATATTTTCTTACCTTTCTATCTAAATCAGAAGTTAATTAAATGAAAAAATTCCAGAATAAAGCTAGATAGGAATGCCTGACTTGTGTTAGCAGACCTATTGTTGCAGGAAAGCTGGATGGCAGCTGCTAAGAAAAAAGTGAAAGGTCACCTGACATCTCATTCTGTACATCCCATCTCAGATGAGTAGTGAAATGAATTATCTGACATTCAGCAAAATAAAATTTGGACTCAGATACAGGCTCTTGATTTTTGCCTTATCACCAAAGAAGCAGGAAGTCCACAAATACTACTCTACAATTACATAAGGTCATCCCTTCTATCAGTATTTGACCTTACTTTGACTTTGTCAAAATTAGGTACAAAAAGTATATATTATACCTAAAGATATTAGAGAAACAAGGGCAATGAGCTCATATCTTTTGCTAGACCAAGTTCTGCTGGTGAGAGACAAGTTTTTTTAACTTACACAGGTCTGACCTGAAGAAGCTTGAAAGCTTGTCTCTCTCACCAGCAGAAGTTGGTCGAATAAAAGATATTACCTCACCCACTTTGTCACTCTAAAATCCTGGGACCAACATGGCTACAACAACGCTGCATACCTAAAAAGAGTCAGATTTTCAAAAGTGCAGGTTATATGTATACACAAAATATGCACACAAGTCTATCCAATTTGTATTTACAATTACCACTAATCCATGTGCAAATCAAGTAATTATGTATGAAAATGAATAAGCAAATGAATATGTGGAGTTATTTGATCTGATATCTATGAGGAATTATGCACATGAATTAACCTAAGTGAATAATTCATAATTTATCCTGTAGTTGACTACTTTAATCTCTTTATTCCTTCTGCCAATTTTTTTTCAAAAACAGCATAATATTTTGTTGAAATTAATTGTTCAAAATTATTTGCCAAATTACCTAGAAAGAATTTTTGGTCTGTAAGCTCTTTGGTTCATTTTGAGTATTTTACATTCAATTTTTGAACTATGTTGGTTAGTTTTGGGTGGTCACATAGGCTACATACTGTTTTTTTTGTTCTTTGATTTGATGACCGTAACATTTAGATTCAGATTTATGGTGGGAATAGATATGTTTCAGTTACAGTGAACTTCCTGCATATATTCTTTAATATGCACTTATAATGTACATTCTTTCACAAATATACCTACCAAGTAAACAGGTTTGTTCAAACATTTGTAGAAATTGAAGAGGTGAGGTCAAATGCCGCTGAAGTGAATTCAATTTTTTATTTTATTAGATATTTACACTCTTTTTTTTGAAGTATTTATTCACATGAGTTGAATGTGTATTTTACACACCTAAATAAGTACCTAAAATCTCTAAAAGTTAGCCTCTTCAAATATTATTTCTCAAGATGACCTCCAAACTAACAGTTATATGTTTTAGCAAATAAGATAAATAGAAACTTAAGAGGGCTATTGATGGAGTTCACAGTCCTAAAATACTTCAGTGGAGTAGGACTTGGAGTGCATTCTGCAGGGGAATTACAATATTCTTATAAATGCATAGTGGGGTTTGTGTGTGAGAGAGGTTGAGAGGCAGGCCTGAAGAGTAACTTTATAGACTGCTGAACAAGATGAGTTATCTCATCTTCCTAGTGGCTGCCCATTAGAAGGGGTTTCAGAAGCTAGCTTAATCTCTCCCTCATATGTAAAATCTCTGGTTTTTGTGAGTTGTATCAAACATTCTACCTGGTGACTGTAAACCATAGCCTCTTTGACCTCTTAGGCCATGTCCACACTACAAACTTTGGCTGACATGAGTTATGTCAGCACACAGTTGCCAAAGTTAATATATCGGTCAGGGGCTCCCATACTTGGCTGCTTGTATTAGTACTGTGTGTACTCACCAGGAGTGCCTGTGTGCATGTAAAGTGAGATGCACCATGGATAGGTATCCCACTGTGCCCCATCTGACACCATGAAAAACAATTCAAAGTTGTTAGTGTTCACAGAGCAGCTGCAGATGGTGGAGGGCCACTTCTGGGGCCTTGGCTACACTTGAGAGTTACAGCGCTGTTGGTGGCTTTATAGTGCTGTAACTCACTCCCTGTCCACACTGGCAAGGCACATACAGCGCTGTATCTCCGTGGCTACAGCGCTGCTTGTACTCCACCTCCCCGAGAGGAATAAAGAGTATAGAGCTGCTGCTGCAGTACTGGGGTGCCAGTGTAAACAGGGAATAACCTTAGTATGCTGTGACTGACCTCCAGAAGCTTCCCATAATCCTTTTAAGTGAAGGTCCCACTCTTTGTTTTGTTGTGAACTCCAGGTTGCGGAGCTGCTTATCAAAAAAACAAACACAGCTACTGTTTACTGTGAATGAGCAGAGGCAGGGGGGCTCCCTTTGGAACGCCCAATTGTTAGTGTTTGCTTGAAGAGAGGGGGAAAGAAGGGGCTTGAGGAAAGAAGCAGCGTGGCGGGTGGGGGGGGGTCCGTTTCGGAGCGGCTGCTTATCTGGTCTGTGAGGAAAAAAACAAACAGCTGTTGTTTGCTTTCAGTGAGTGAGAGAGAGGGGTGGGGGAGAGGGTCGGAACTTGCAAGGCAGCTGCTGCACAGTGTCGGCTCCAAAAATCCACTCTCTCTCTTGCTCTCTCTCCCCCACGCTCCCTATCACACTTCATCCCACGCCTCCATTTTGAAAAGCACGTTGCAGCCACTTGAACACTGGGATAGCTGCCTATAATTCACGGCTCTCAATGCCGCTGCAAATGTGGCCACGACAGTACGCTGGCAGCTGTCAGTGTGGACAGACTGCAGCGCTTTCCCTACTCAGCTGTACGAAGACAGGTTTAACTTCCAGCACTGTACAGCTGCAAGTGTAGCTATACCCTAAGTCTAAGAAATGAGCACTGATGGGTGGAGTCACATTGAAATGCAGGTTTGGGATGATTAGTGCCTGCAGAACTTTCAGGTGGGAAAGGCCACATTCCTGAATCGGTGCTCCGAGCTTGCCCAAGCACAGGGACACCAGAATGAGAAGTGCATTGACAGTGGAGAAGTGAGTGGCGACCACACTCTGGCAGCTCACAACACTGGACTGGGAAATTATTTTGGAGCTGGAAAATCCACAATGGGGGTCATTGTCATGCAAGTGTATAGGGCCATTCAGAGTCTCCTCCTTTGCAGAATTATGACTTTCAGCAATGTGCAAGACATAGTGGATGGATTTGCAGCAGTGGGGCAATAGACATATCTCTATTTTGGCACCAGCCCACTTTGTCACAGAGTACATCAACAGAAAGGGCTACCCTTCATGGTTATGCCAACATTGATGGATCACTGGGGATGTTTCACTGATATCAGTGTGGGTTGGTCAGGAAAGGCACATGATGCTTGTGTTTTTAAAAACAGGACTGTTCAGGACGCTGCATGAGGAATGTTTTCTTTCCTGACTGGTGGATTACCATTGGTGATGTTGAAATGCCAGCAGAGATTCTAGGAGACCCAACCTACTCCTTGCTTCCAATGCTCATAAAGTGGCACACTGGCCACCCTGACAGCACCAAGGAAAGATTCAATTACTGGCTTCGCAGGTGCAGAATTACAATTGAACGTGCTTTTGGTAGATTGAAAGGACCCTGGCAGTGTTTACTCACAAGATTGTATCTCAGTGAGAAAAATATCTTCCTGGCTATAGCTGCAGTTTGTGTCTTGCATAATGTCTGTGAGACAAAGGGGGAAAAGCTGCTGCCAGGTGGAAGTGGAGCGGCTGTCAACTGACTTTGAACAGCCAGACACAAGGGCAATTACAAGAGCTCATCATGGAGCTATGAGGTTGAGGAGGCTTTGAAAGACCACTTCAGTGGTCAGCCACAGTAATGTGCTGTGCTGGGCTGTGCTCTCTCCTTGAAGGTTTGTGGGATATCAGGAATTGTGTAGTGTTCTGAACATTTATAAATATTACTGTGGTTTTACTGGAGCTATTAATTATGTGGCACTTGCTGTGTATTTATTAACATTAGGCTGTGTGTTTTACTGAACCTGTAAGTTATGCGGTGCTTGCTTTATGTTTATTCATATGACTGAGTGTTTTCTGGAACTTACGAGTTCTGTGGTGGTGTACATTTACAAGTGGTGGATGCTTTGAACAACACTGTGCGTTCTGTAATATGTAGTGCGAACTGATAAATATAATTTATTTTTAAAAAACAGAAATGGATTGAGTAGCAAAAAGGGTGCAGAAGAACAATGTGCAAAATAAAGAAGGCAATCCAATGCAGACTTTTAACATAAATTAACTGAATGGAACTTTAAAACTGGAAAGGCATCAATCATTTCTGTCCACAACAGTGCACAAATGCAGTCCATTTTGGCTACACATACACCAACTGTGGCTGCCACGTGTGTGAAGCTCTCTTTGTCCTTATTGTCGCTTCAGTTTGGGAGGTAGGGGTAGGAACATGGCACATGATGCCCTATGGAATATTGGGGGTGTAGGGAGCTTCTATCATGGAGTTCTCCAAAGAGTGGCAAGTCTGTGACTGCTGGACCTCTAGGCCAAACAGGCTCAACAGCATTTGTGTTTGCTGCCTTAGAAGCCCTACTATGTATCACTCTTTCCTCTTCCTGCTGGGATTCCTGGGTCTTTCTCTCATCTGCTCTGTCGTCCTCCATGCCATCTGCCATGTCGGCCCTCCAGGCCCTTTATTCGTGGACCAATGCAGACTGCAGTGAAGGATCTCACTGAACTTATCCTCCCTAGTCATCGTCTTTCTTCTCCTCTTCAGGGTCAGGCATTCTGTGGGTCTGGAGGGGGCCAAGGCAGCAGCTACTGATAAAAAGAGACTCATGTCATTGAATTTCCCTAGATTTACAGTCACAACAGAAAGGGAAAATACGTTTTTAAAACTCCTTTCTCTTACTCCCATCAGATCTTTTAATAAGGCTTGCTCATTTACACTTCAGCTTTGCAATACTTCTCCACAGCACCATGCTCTAACCCCAGCCATGTTGAGTATGGGGCAAGATGGGAGAGGGAAAGAATTTTGGTTACATAAAACAATAAAATTTTAGTCCCTGTTCCCTGGGTACAAGTACAGAACAATGGCACTGAATATTGGCACTATATTTTCCCCAGACAATGGTGATTTTTGCTGATATCTCGCCTCAAGGGTAAGTGTGTGTGGTGGTGGTGGTGGTGGTGGTAGGAGCGGGGGTGGCGGGCGTGCAGGCTTCTGGTCTCTGTGACCCCAGGGCACTAGAGTTTACAACTGTGACCAGAGTGGCCACTGTCTCAGGGACTGTTAGGGTTGATGTATGTCACTCAGGGTCTACACTTGCACTGATTCATCCTCAGTAAGTCGACCATAGCTCAGTGCCATTTGTGGAAGTGGTTTTACTGCATCACCATAACTGGGCACTTACTTCGGCCCAAGACAAATCTGAGTGTAGACATATGCACTAATAGGGCAATGCAAGGTGACTTATATCAACCTAACTTCATAATGTTGACCAGGTCTTAGAAAGTCAAAGCATCTGACATTGAGCTGTGGAACTAGAGATCTGCCCTGAGCTCAGCAGTGGAGGTTGTGGCCACATCAAGCATTTGTTGTGGAAGTTGCTGTCAGAACAAATGAACCCCTTTTCTCAGATGTGAAATCTGGATTTAAGATTATAATTTGTACCCAGCTAACTAGCTACACCCCAGGCAGATACAGAATCTTCAAGAGGAAACAAGTATTGCCCTATAGTATATTTTCTTCCCACAAAAATGGATAGAGTAATTACTGGCATCTAATTGACACTGCGGAAACTACAGCTGTGTTATTAATAAATTATAGGATTAGCAAGTGGGACTTGTCATTAAGAGTAAAATCTTCAATTTTCTGGTAGAGTGAAGGAAAGGGTGTGCAAGAGTCCTGGAGCGAAAAGGAAGCTGCATCTGTTGCACTTTCCATAACCTTGGGGGTGAGTTTAGAGCAAAAACCAAATGATAATAAATATGTTAGAAATGTACTTCTGTTTCTGGAATGCCTGAATCATGAGAATCCCTGTAGGTATTTATCGCTTTTTGAGCAACACCAAATTGCCCAGTACACTGCTGTCTCACATGCTTTTTTTAAAGCAGTGACAGGAATTTGAATGATGGCCTTGGTTAATCTTGCAGGGTTTTCATATTCTGTAAATACACCAGTATTTATGGTATTAGTGATAAGCAACTAAACGTGTCAGACTTTAATTTCCCCTGGTGATCAAGGCATATATGAAATGAGAATTGTGGAATATTTCTTTCTTGGCATTCTGTATATTTATCAAGAAGATGCTCTAAATATAAGAAACATGTTCTCACTTTTTTTTTTTAATTGATTCAAAACCCATTATAGTCAATGGGAATCTTTCGACTGACTTCAACGGGATCAGGCTCAAGTCCTTAGCATCACAAACTGAGAGACTGCTTCTGATCTCCTGTTAGTTTGCCATTAGTGTAGCATAGTTGAAATCAGCAGTTACTGCTGATTTATACAGGTGGGAGTTCACAATTAGGCTTTTTAAAGAAGAAAGCATTATGAAAAATACTATATGATTAGTGCCAAAAGCAGTCCTCCAGCACTGTAGTATTTGGCTACATTAGAGATGTTTTCCTTTCTCTGTTCCAGTTTACTATGGTTTGAATATTGAAGTTCTTAATAGAAACAGAAGAAATGAGGGACACAGCTTTAATTTGAGGAGTTCTTATGGCACCTTAGAGACTAATAAATTTATTTGGGATGAGCTTTTGTGGGCCAGAACCCACTTCACTGGATGCAGGGAGTGGAAAATACAGAAGCAAGTATAAATACATGAAAAGATGGTAAGGCACCTCCCAAGCATGAGGTCTGTCTAAACAGGACAATTCAATTAATAGTAGGATACCAAGGGAGGAAAAAACTTTTGTAGTGGTAATGAGAGTGGCCCATGTCAAACAGTTGACAAGAAGGTGTGAGTAACAGTAGGGGGAAATTAGTATGGGGGGAATTAGGTTTAGGTTTTGTAATGACCTAACCACTCCCAGTCTTTATTCAGGCCTAATCTGATGGTGTCCAGTTTGCAAATTAATTCCAGTTCTGCAGTTTCATTTTGGAGTCTGTTTTTGAAGTTTTTTTGTTGAAGAATTGCCACTTTTAGGTCTGTAATCGAGTGACCAGTGAGGTTGAAGTGTTCTCCGACTGGTTTTTGAATGTTATTTTTCCTGATGTCAGATTTGTATCCATTTATTCTTTTGCATAGAGACTGTCCGGTTTGGCCAATGTACATGGCAGAGGGGCATTGCTGGCACATGATGGCACATATCACGTTGGTAGATATGCAGGTGAACGAGTTCCTGATGGTGTGGCTGATGTGGTTAGGTCCCATGATGATGTCCCTTGAATAGATATGTGGACAGAGTCGGCTCCGAGGTTTGTTCCAAGGTTTGGTTCCTGGGCTGATGTTTTTGTTGTGTGGTGTATAGTTGCTGGTGAGTATTTGCTTCAAATTGGGGGGCTGTCTGTAAGCAAGGACTGACCTGTCTCCCAAGGTCTGTGAGAGTGAGGAATCATCCTTCAGGATAGGTTGCAGATCCTTGATGATGCACCGGAGAGGTTTTCGTTGGGGGCTAGTGGTGTTCTGTTACTTTCTTTGTTTCTGTCTTGTAGTAGGTAACTTCTACCCAAACATTTAGAATTTGTTCTGGACAGAGTCTGAAGTTTGTAATGACAGCTGAAACTACATGAGTTGCATCTTGGCATTGTCAGGAAACTGTGAAAGGAAAGTTTTGTACCAACCCTAGCCACAACCAAAAAAATTTGGTTGCAAAATTGTGCAAACAGATTTAAATATTGTACTTCACAGGTGGCCATTTCTATATTTCTGTAATGCCTAAGAACTAATCAAACATAGCTAAGCACTGTGTAAACACATTATGAGAGACAGTTCTTGCCCTGAAGATCTTACAATCTAAATAGACAAGACATATATTTTAGGCAAGGGAAAGGGATATAACATAGAAGCAGAGTAAACAATGCAATGGCAGTTCCAGCAAACATCATGTTAGTGTCCTAGTTTCTTTGGTTTAGTTTAAATCTTTTCAGTAGGGTTAATGTTAGGAGGGGATTAGCGAGATGGAAAAACAAAGGAAGAGAGGAGGTGGGAAAAGTTGGAGCAAACAGTCAATCAGCATAAGGGAGAAAATGTTTAGAGTGAAAACTGCGGAAAGCAGTCTGATGTCATCATCCATGTCTATCTATCACTGCTTGAACTGATTTCTACAGCTGCTGCTACCTCAGTCTCTGTCTGGATCCTCCCTTCTGTTGTCTATAGGCCGGACGTGGGTGGGAGGTGTCCCCAAAGATGATAGTTCCCCTGTGGGGGATGTCTTCGTTGTACAGTTCTGAGTCCAGGGGTTATTCCTGGCATTTATAGTATATTTGATCTTGTTACTCTACATAATTATGAGGGTAAAGCATGTCTTGTTGTTAGAATAAAATATGTCTGACTAAAAAGGAATCATTACATTCACTGGGAAGAGAAATTTAAAGTGAAATATTAATTTTACTTCATTAACCTCTCAACTTTAGCTTCATGCAGGAGTCAGGATTTGTGAAATCCAGTATAAGCATATTTTGGAGTAGCTTTCTGTTTTAAAGGAGTGGGGTGGGAACAAAGCCAGTAAACTCTTTAATTTAGTCATTGTAATTAATTTGAAGAGCAAGGAAGATTAAAAACTTGTAAAGAGTATCAAAGGAATTTATATCTAGATGTTCCTGCTGAGTCTCCAGGTAAGGAGTGAAATATTTGCCAAATTGAGGACAATTTAAAAACTGTTGCAAGCTGAAGACATCTCATCAGACATCTCACAAGACTAGCTGCTGAAGACTCTTTGGAACCAAGAGCCATTATGAATGTCAAGTAGATGAAGTAAAGAAGTTCATAAAATATACAAAGTGTTAGATATTTGTCTTGTGTAATGCAGAATTTGTAAACAAATGAGCATTCACATTTCTCTTCTGCAGTTCAGGTGGCAGATCTCTGTTGCATATTCAGCACAAGGAAATGAAGAATGGTACTTAGCACTTCAGTAGTGCTTTACAACTTTTAACTGCATTTCAAACACTAACAAATTAATTCACACAACTCCCCTGTGAGTCTAAGCAGACATCTATTATATTTCCCTTTTTTGCAGAGAGGAAAACTTGGCCAAAGAGGTAAAGTGACCTAGCCAAGAGTAGAAAGGGAACTAATGTCAGGGCAGGAAGTAGAAGCAGGTATAGTGGGTGCTCAGAACTGTACAAAATGTGAATATTTTTGTTTCATGGCATTTATCAGGAAAATATCTCAATTTATTCTGCATCATTTTGGTCCCTCTACCTTTTTTTGTAGGGATTGGGGGGGTTATTTTAAGATGAGTAAATTCTATTCATTTTAAACAAAACCAGACTTGCTTCTGAGTGAAAATAGGTCTGTTTTCTGAGCAGAGAAGTTGTGCACTTCAAAAAAAATAAAATAAAATAAAGTCAGTGTTTTGTGCTCAAACTTTTTTTTTAGCATGAAAATTGTCATTTCATCAACAGGTTTTATCATCCCTCCAGGCTCCCCTCAGAAAATTCAGCAGACTGCAACATGCTTTTCATAACATGTGGAGTACCTTATCCAGTACATTAAAACCCCCAATCACAACTGTATGGGTGAAACCATGCAATCACTATACGCTCAGACGAACTGTCACAGAAAAATGACAAGACAAAAACACCATATCACCCATGGGTGAACGCTTTTCATAAAGCTTTCATTCCCTATCTGATCTTTCAATACTTGTCCTCAAAGGAAACCTGCACAACACCTTCAAAAGACAAGCCAGGAAATTTACATTCATAACTATGCTAAACATCAGAAACCATGGACTTAACAGGGACATTGGTTTTTATGGCTCATTACAACAATTTGTAATACACTTTACTGCCCGCCAGGGCTGCTTGGGGGTGGGGGTGGGGGCAAGTGAGGCAATTTGCCCCAGGCCCTGGGCCCCACAGGAATATAGTATTCTAGAGTATTGCAACTTTTTTTATGAAAGGGGCCCCCAAAATTGCTTTGCCCCAGGTCCCCTGAGTCCTCTGGGCGGCCCTGCTGCCTGCTACCCTTAATTGTCGACTTTAAAACTTTTATGCATAACAATGTGACCCTTAGTTGACCATTTCAAGTGACGTCCAATATGCATTATCCCTTCTGTTCAATAATCTGTCCCAATTAATAGTAAGCTCAAACACTCTGCTTCCTTCCCCAGACCTGAAGAAGAGCTCTGTGTAGCTTGAAAGTTTATACCTTCCAGTAACAGAAGTTGGTCCAGGAGAAGATATTACCACACCTACCTCAATTGCAGAATGCAACTGACCATTTAAGTGCTCTTTCCTGAAGGGAGCACATTCCACCTGTGTACCATCATTTGCACTAACTTTCACTTCATTTCTAGGTGCAATATCAGAGATTGTTTTAAATGGTTTGAGTCCATGATACCTCAGAGACTCAGAGATTGCCCCTCTCTTCCTCTGATACCATGGCAGAAAAAAGTCCAACCCTTATGTGTAATAACACTTTTTTTAGTGAGGAAAATGATATTTTTTTTAATTTAAAATTTCATGAAAAGCCCCCAGATTTGATGCCCCTTTGCATTGACCTTGCTAAAAGATATTAGATTTCTGTCGTCAGTGCATATGAACTGACCATGACCTATCCAGATGAGGAAAAGGAGGATTTCTATGAAATGTTTGATAGCACTGTCAGGTCAGTTCCACGTAACGATGAGCTGATAGTTTTAGATGATTTCAATGCCAGGGTTGGTTGTGACTATGCATCATGGGACAATGTGATAGGTCATCATGGAGATGGTCACGCAACCTCTAACAGCTTGCCACTACTTCCTAAATGTGTGGAGTTCAACATAGTTATCACCACCATAGTTTTTCAACAGGCCAACAAGCATAAGAAATCTTGGATGCACCCTCGTTTACAACGCTGACATATAATCAGTTACCTTATTGTATGGCAAACAGATCTTCACAATGTGAGGCTCATTCTCATCATGAGAGATGCTGACTGCTGTCATTCCATAGACTTGTGAGAAGTCAAACGTCCCTCCGCATTGTTCTCAAGCAACTCTGACTGTCTCAAACCAGTGAAAAAAAATCAATATTTCAAGCCTGGAAAACTGACTGTCTGAATTTCAACAGAAAATCATGGAAGCATTTCCTTGAGTTATAAAAGCCTCGGGTGAATGTTGAGACATCCTGGAAACATTTTTGGGACATGACATATAACATAGCTGCTGAAGTTCTTGGCTTTGTTAAAAGGAAATATTAGGACTGGTTTGATAAGAATGACTCTGAAATATGACCTCTCTTGAACTCTCTGTATGCTACCCATCAAGCCTACATAGCAGACAAGGATTCAGCTGCTAGGAAGGCTGCATATCATCAAACAAAACAGACGGTTCAGATCCAGACTTTGGCAAATGAAAAAACTGTGTTTGGAAAATGTAGTGGCAGAGTTGCAACTAGAACCAGACTGCAAAGACACCAGAAGCTTTTTTGCTGGTCTTCAGACTGTGTATGGCCCTAGTGCAATGGGATAACCCTTATATGCACGCTACATGGCAAGCAAATCTTAACTGACAAAAAAGAAATACTTTGACCCATGGATGGATCATTTCAGTTTGTGTCTCTGTTACTCTTTGACCATTTCTGAGGAAGCAATTAATGCTCTTCAAGAACTCCCATGAAAAGAAGAACTTGCACTAGCCCCTCCTTATATGAGACCATAACAGCAATCAAACACATCACTTGGGAAAGCACTTGGACAATAGCATTCCAGTAGAGATCTATAAGGAGGGTGGCTACCACACTGCAAAGCAGCTCACATGGTTTTTCTGCATTATCTGGGAGCAAGAGTTGACACCACAGGATTTCAAGGATGTCAACACTGTCCATCTCTTTAATGTAAAGGACGGAGTGATAGACCATGGCATTTCCCTACTCTCTGTTGCTGGAAAAATTCTTGCATGGGTCCTATTGAATAGACTTAATACCGGTCTTGAGGAAACCATCCCCCCCAAGTCTTAGCAGAGGTTTCAGTCTGGATGGGGAACTACAGACATGATCTTCACAGTCCATCTGCTTCAGAAAAAGACTGAGGCAAAATCTGTGGTTTCATAGTGTTTGTTGACTTAACTAAAGCTTTTTACTCTGTTAATTGTGAGGGATCTCAAAACTTTTTTTCTTCTTTGGATGCCCTGCAAAGTTTATTTCTGTCATTCTGTCTTTCCATGGTAGGATGATAGCCAGAGTTGCGGAAAATTATCAGACCCCTTTCTGGTCACCAATGATACCAAGCAAGGTGGATGCTGGCTCCCGCATTCTTTTCCATCCCTTGTTTCAACTATGCTTATGGCTGCATTTCATAACATTGACAAGAAATATATCCCATTGTGCACTGATGGAAAGATGTTCAATCTGCAATGTTTCCATGGTCGTACAAATGTGGTGGATTTACTCATTAAGGAGTTTTTTATTTGCTAATGACACCGCATGAGTTGCTTATCCTATTATTAACATTCAATTTATAGCTGATCACTTGTGTAGGCAATCATTTTTTTTAATTTAACAATCAAACTAATGAAAACTGTAATACTGTACCAACCTGTGCTGGGGGATGCACCTGTCTACCCTATTATTAAGACTACAATGCTCCTCTCAAGTCTGTGGAGAAGTTTTGCTACCTAGGGAATATGCTGTCATAACATACCTCAATTTGTGATGAGATTACCCATTGGTAGAGCCCTGCAAATCATGGATATCTGCTTTCTATCCATGGATGTGGATAAAGTGGTATTGTTTAACATCTTTACTGATCAGATGAAGATTCATATTTTTTTATCAGCATAGGGCTTTAGAGTAATGATTCTCAACCAGGGGTCCGTGGCCTCCAGGGGGTAGCAAGCCTGTGTCAGGGTGTCTGTGGGGCCCCGGAGGGTGGAAGTCTGGAGCCCTGAGGCCCAGAGCCCGGATGCCTGCGGGGGCTGGAGGAAGCGCTGGGGCTTGGGTCTCTGGGCTTTAGTCCCCTTGGGGCTCCAGGCTTTCAAAGCATACTCTTAAAAGCTTCATTGCTCTGGGCATCTCCTTTGTATAGCTGACTGGAGAATACCCAAGGCCATATTTTATGTCAACTAAAGCAAGGCATTGGTTCTCATAGTGGCCCAGGCCCACCGACAGCAATTCTGGGCCCCAGGGCAGAACAGTCAATGGGCCCCCACGCACTCACAAGCTGCGCCTGTGTGGACATGGTCTGCCTGACATTTGGACAGTGCTGTCCCTGCGCTGGCTGGTGCCCAGCGAGTTGCTGGGTGCGTGCGCGTGCTCTTCTGGCATGGCCAGGGCTTTCATATGCCCACCTGCTAGGGTTGCCAACCGTCTAATTGTACAAACCCAAAGACCCTTACCCCCTCCACCCTACCCCTTCCCTGAGGCCATGCCTCCATCCTGCCTCTTCTCTGAGGCCCTTTCCCCTGATCACTCCTCTCTCCTACTCTCACTCTCTCTCCCAAGGCTGGGGCAGGGGGTTGGGGTGTGGGAAGGGGTGCGGGCTCTGAGAGGGAGTTTGGGTGAGGGAGGGGGTGTGGGCTTTGGGAGGGAGTTTGGGTCTAGGATAGGGCAAGGGTTTGGGGTGCAGGAGAGAGTCGGAGGTCGGTGATTATCTTGGGCAGCTCCCGAAAGCGACTGATACCCCCCTCTGGCAGCAGCTCCTATGTGGGGGGTCTGGGGTTCTCCGCACACCACTGCTTGCAGGTACCATCCCACGCAGTTCCTGGCCAATAGGAGCTGTGGAGTCCGCACTCAGGGTGGGGACAGCATGTGGAGACCCTCTGCCCCCACTCCAGGGGCCGTAGGGCGGTACTGGCTGCTTCCAGGAGTGGCATGGAATGAGGGCAGGCAGGAATTCTGCCTTAACCCCACTGTGCTGCCGGCCCCTGGGGCCACCAGGCCCTTTTAAATTGCCCGGGCCTCTGGGCAATTGGCCCCTTTGCCCCCCTTGTCGGCGGTCCTGTAGTGGCCAGTACAAATAATAATAAGGTACACTGAAGTCAAACTTGTCTCATTGGCCCCGGCAACTGGGAAGCAACAACCCATGACAACGTGAAGCCAGATTTTCATATCACTGTTAACTGTTCTGAAGCAAGGCACAATAATGCTTTGTGTAAAAAAACATGAACAGTGCAAAACAAGGCTACCACAGTCTGCAATGGTCATGAACAATCATGTCTGTCTGTGTAACTCTGTTTGTGGTTCTTGCATTGGTCTGACCTTGCATGTATGTGTTCATCTGTGGTGGTTGCTGAATCCTTGTACATTGACATTAAGGTGCAACTCCATTATAAATGGTCATCCTCATCCTTTCTTTGCATAGTGTTCCATGTTAATATAAGCCTCTCTAGCATTTTAATTTTAGTTACTATAAAGCAACTGGAAGAATAGGATATAGAAAACAAGAAAGGAGAGAGAAACTTCTAATACCTATATTAGGTGATGATCCTTCACTTACTTAACTTTACTCCCGTTGATATGAATAGGATTACTCATGTGTAAAGCTAAGCATACACACAAACATTTGCAGGATCAGGACCTTATTATTAGCAGAAAATCAGACATAAGTGACAAATTCCCTCTTCCATGGGTATGCAATAGACAGCACTTACTGAAGTCATCTGAGGGCAGCATTTGGTCTTTAAAAAGAGAGAAAAGAAGCATCTCTTGGTTTTTAGCCTGAGAAAATATTACAGAGAAATTATTCCACTATAACCTACTGTTTGTCAGGGAAAGTAGCTTAGAAGGTCTTTACGACCAAGGTAATCTTAAACCCAATGAAGTAGGAAGCTATGAAATCATCCCTAAATTAGAAAGGGACATTTATAGTACTGGAATTTCAATACAATTAGGTTTAGTTTAAGTTAACAATGGACTTTTTTGTAAGTTTGTGCATTTTGAATGAAGGATATAAATATCTTCCCATGCCACTGAAATAAATTGAAAATTCAATATTATGAGTTTGTTTCTGTATTTTCATTTTAAATCATCTTTCACTTTTTGCAGTTAAAAAATTCATTGCGGGCCTGATCTCAACTGATCTGCACTCAAAAATTCCATTTGACATTAGTGGGAATTCTACATGCAGAATAATTGCAGGATTGGGTTATTGGTAAATAATATATTGTTTTAGGCAGAGTCATATCTTAAAAAAATATGTTGTTATAAACTTTACATTGAACGTGAAACACACTGACATAAAGTATATTAAAAATTGAGGTTCTCAGTTGTAGACTTGCCCAAGGTCAGGAAGCATGTCAGAAGCAGGATCAGATTGCTAGGCCCATGCCTGTTCCACACTTCACCTCTGTGTTTCAGTATTTCCTTATGTAAAATGGGTTGGAGGGAAATGGTATTTATCGCAGGTTGCAATTGTTGCTGGCACAAAGTGCCAGAGGCTAAGCAACAGCGGTTTGTGGCCCAGAGTGCGTAGTGCCAATGAACACACCAGAGTGGAGAAGCAAAATAAGGTGAGCTCAAATAAGGTGCGAGGGAGAATGCAATCTCAAATCCTGCACACCTAAAACAAGCAGTTTCTTCCTTTTATATCCCAGTTGTTTACTACAAAACTTTTTCTTGCTGACTAGCTGATCTTTCACTCCCCCCTCCTTTCCCATCCAGCTGCAGTATCTTTTTTTCACTCAATCTTTTTGTCTTCTCCCTTCCTCTCCACTGCTGAGACATGTATACAGTATCTTGAAATGGCCTTGAGCGTGCTTTAGCCTAGCTTCAATGTATTACAGCAGAAAACTGACTATTACAACCGAAAACTAACTGCTAACACTACATTTTTGCAGCTATTAGTACATTAGGTTACACAAAGTGTTTAACATGGAGGAACAATGGTTCATTGAGGCCTGAGCAGGAGGGCTTCATCGGCACTTGTGATCTTCCACCCTCCTGAGCTACCTAGATTTATGCCTAGGGACACCAACACAATCAGAAATGTGTGGCAAAAGATGTCCAGTGAAGATGCATGGGGACAAGCATTAGTCCCATTCTGCACACAGGGAAACAGAAATCCAGAGAGGATGAAACAAAGGTTGAGCCTTGTAGCGGGGTGGTCACCCGCTCCTGCCTTGAAGGGCTTAAAATCAGCCCTGAAAGAGGAATGCAGTGGTAAAAGCAACCCTGGAGAGGGCTGCAGCTCTGAAAGCTGGGCTGATTGGGAAGCAGCCACAGCTGTAGCTGGTTTAATAAGGGCCCAGCTGGCCCTTATAAGAGGGCAGTGGGCCAGGAGCAAGCAGCCTCTCTCTAGCTGTAGAGGGAGATTGCTTGGGTCCTGCAGCCAGGTCCGAGTGCCTGAGTGGAGCAGGGTTGGGGAAAGGCAGAGGATCTGGGGAGGCTCCAGTCTGGAAAGCCTCAGGCTGTGGCCTAGCAGAAGGCCAAGGGGTACTGGGAGTTGCAGGGGGCAGCCCACGGGTAGGCAGAGGCAGCAGGTCCAAACCCTCCTTGCCAGTGATGAGTGGCTTATACTGCAATCTGCCCCAGGAATGGGGGCTAGTTAGTGACTGGCAGTAGCCCATGACTGAGGCAAGCCAGGGATAGAAGGTTGGGGGTTTTCCTGGGTGGGGAGACCCTGAGACTGCAGGAGTATTGCCAGGGGGCAGCGCCCAAAGACAAAGAGCACCGGGTCCTGGGAGGAACACGGGGGTCCAGCAGGGATAGGCTTTTGGATAATGCTCTGAACTAGGACTTAGCAGAACTGAGTTGATTCCCAGCTCTGTCATGGGAAGTCTGTGATCTTTGGCTGAACACTTAATTTCTCAATGCCTGTTTCCTTTAATCTAGAAAATGGGGGTGATGGTCCTGATCCACATCCCACTCTGTCTCTATAGATTGTAAACTCATCAGGGCTAGGACTGTTTATCCCTCTCACTGTCTGTAGACTGCGTAGCACAAAGAGGGCTCAGTCTTGTTTGGAGTCTCCAGGACCTATTGTAATACAAAGAATAATAGATTCATCGAACCATTTATTTAGGCTCACAAAAAATCAGGGGAGTTTTAAGTCCAAACTTAAAAGTTATTTACACTGAAATTTTATGACAATTTATAAATTTGGCTTGGAAAAAAGTAAAAATCTTTGTGCATTTTTACTACTTCTACTTTTTTAAAATACAAAATCTAAATTTCTACCTCTGACTAATCATGTCCCTTTCAGTTTATTTCCCATACAATTTTCAACTTTAACTATACTAAAGAACTTGCCCATATAAACTATGTTTAGCAAGGACAGTTTTCTATTGATTCCCTTTCTTCATTTCCTGGTTCTTGTGAAAATATATGGGTCAGTATTTTAAAAAAGGAATGTCTTAAAGTTAGGTTCCTTGTCACAAAAATGTTCTGTCTGTATAATTGTAAAAGTAAAAGATAAAGTGCTAGTAGATTGCGCTCAATAGTATTTAGCATAGTTCCTGGGCTCTGTAGGACCAATACAGTTATGCATTGCATATGGCTTCCTTTGTGCAATCAGTTCTTAAACTGCTGAGTGTCCAATAGTTTCTGCTGATGTCATTGGCATTAAATTATCTCACAGTTACAAGTGCTGGTCAAATAATATCTGGCAAATAGATTATTTAACAAATGCCAGTGAAAACTTATCAAGTGTTATATTTGGCAGTTTTTTTCTGCTTTTCAACCAGCGTTATTGATGACTGTGAGCTGAGAATAAAAAGCCCTAAATCAGTGCTGTAGAAGTGAAACAGCACAGCCACAAAACCATCACAAAATCGCTTAACCTGGGCACTGAAATGTAGAACTGTGATTGGACATGCAGATAACTGGAATTGGCACATAATTTATTGTTTACACACCTTGACTTGATGAGTTCTCAGGTAATTATAATACTTTCCACGAATATGGTGCCTTTCATTCGAAGGTTTCAAGATATTTTACAAATATTAACTCTCTCATTCTCTGGCAGATGGTATTACATTAATTTCACAGATGGTTAAACCAGACATAAAGAAGTTATGTCAAACAGTGAGTCACTGGCAGAGCTAGGGAGAGAACCCAGGAGTCCTGGTTCTCAGGGTCATGCTCCAGCTGTTGGAGAACACATCCTCTCTGAGCATCTGCTGCATCTTTACTGGTCCTTGAAAAGTTACAGCTCCTCAAATTAGAGAGAGAATTATATATGCCAGTGAGATACATGGAGGGTGATAGAGTAGGAAGGGGATACTGACTTGCAGTTGTTCCTTGATTGCTCTGCAGTATTAAAAACAGTGTCTTTTCCTATATTATTATTAATGTCTATATTCTTTCTTTTTCACAGTTAATGAGAGGAATATATATGACCATTTCATATGTTCCTGCTGTGATTTCAATGGACAAATGAGTTACCTACTGCTGACTTAGGCAACTATTGCCAAATATCTTCACAACAAAGGTGTGTGTTTTTTCTCTCTGAAATATGCTGTATTTTCAAGTGTGGTGCTTAATTTACAACCTGTAAATGGGACAGACTGAAAGGGCAGAAAAGATCATTGAAACGCGCAGTGTGTTCATGCAGGGTACAATGTGGATTTAAATTCTGATTGCCTACAGGATTTTATTTTTCCTGTGCTCTGGCGGAAAATTGGATCAAATTTAGCCTTGATATAAGCAGGTGACTTTCCTATTGACTTCAGTGAAAGTTAGATCAGCTTATATCAGGATTGACCTTATTATCTCACTGCTGTATCCAACTGGCTCAGCTTCAGCTAATGTTACATTGGGCCTTGAAAATGACAAGAAATCTATTTATCTTAAATATTTATATGGTCCCTATTGCCAGAGTATTTGAGCACCTAATAATCTTTAATGTATTTATCCTCAGAACAACTCGCTGAAGCAGGGCCAGATTAACCTTTTGTGGACCCAGCGCCAAACATATCTGTGGGCCCCTTTGGAGTGTGGGCCTGATGTGGCAGTGCCATTGGCGCCATGGTATACCTGGTATTGAATCTCAGAGACATTTTTCATTATGATCTCTCACCTCTGCAAGACTATGTGTATTGCCATACACAGCTTTCTCAGCCCCCAGTTTTTGTCATTGAGCTGTATCCATGTGAGTTTAACAATGTCCACAGTGAGCAGAACTTTCATAGTGAACAGGGAAACTCCCCACAGGTTTATCTCCTTCCTCATTCTATAGCCTTGTGTCCAGTACCACCCTCTTTCACCAGTCACGAGTCCTGGCCTCGGCTCACTAAAGTTTCACAGCCAGCAGATACCTGATCAGTTCTGACAAATCCCTCCCCCAGCACCTTTCCTGCCATTTGAGCAAGCCACTTGCAAACACCATTTCCCCAACCCTGGCTCAGTGAGCACTTAGCCCCTGGGAACCTGAAGTCATCAGGCTTCTTTCTCCCTCTGCTCCCATCTACATGCTATTCCACTAAGTGGTCACCACCACCTTTCCCCATGCCTGTTTCCCTTCTGTCTTGGATGCGCTCTCCAGCCAGCAGGTCCTATTCTCCCCCTGCAAGACTGACCTGCTTCCTCTTTCCCTGCTCCCCTTGACATTCCTTTCCTACTGTTGACTTCGGTTCCTTAAGGTTAACTCCAGTTTATCTGCTCCTAGCTTAATGGCCCCTGGTAGACAGAGAGCCACCTGTAGCTTCTCTGGCTACAGCCATGGTGCCAATTGCCAGAGACCCGCCTTAGACAGCTGCACCTACTAGCTGCGGGAGGAGTGGCAATTCCAAGGTTGGGCGTGCTTGAACCTTGCAACAGCAGCACTAAGGACTCTGTCTCAGTCCTCAGTGCTGGATCTAGGCAACTGCAGACTCTGCAGTAAAGTGCTTCCCTACTCCAGGCCATGGCTTTCAGTACCTGAGATACCCATCACCTGCAGCAGGGCCCCCCAGTTCCATGCACCCCTCAGCTAACACATAGGCTGCACCTTCTGCATGACAGGATGATTTTGGAGGCTGGGGTGCCAGGAGGTTCCCCATTCCTGAGCAGCAGCACTGCAACAAGCTCACACTGCCCCCTCTGCTGTGGGACTGGGACCCTATGAAGATAGTGGAGTTACCTCATGTATAACCAGTTCCACCCAAAGCCTGTTGAAGTCAGTGGGAGTCTTTTCATTGTCTTTAATGGGCTGTGTATAGAAGCAAAGGACTTCATCTAGACTCTAGGAGCACAGTGCATCCTAAAACTTTGCTGCACTGGTTTACTATTGTAAACAGGAGGGTCTCACATTACCTAGTGAATAATCAACACCTCCTGCTACACGTAACTTTTTCTGAGAGTCTTCCCACCCAATTAATAAATGTAAACCTACTTAGCTTACAAGGTCTGAAAATATCAGGTGGGATGGTTACAAAAGCAAAGCTCTTCTGAATCCAGTAGGAATTTTCTATGTGCACAGAATGCAGGACTGGTTCCTGCATGGTTACAGAACTGCAGCAAAGTTCTGTTTGTGTGATTGGAAGATATCTGGATCCATACTGTAAGACTGTCCCACATAATGAGGAAAAGTTGAGGTGCCTTTGCTGTTCTTTTGTTCGACTCTTAGGGTATGTCGACACAGCCAGTGTTAAAGTGCTCCTAGCACTGTAGCACTACTACACTGCCACTTTACGGTGCTGAAACTTGCATCGCTCTGGGGTGGGTCTTTTCACACCTTGTAGTGAAGAAAGTATCTGTGCTGTAAGTGGCAGTGTCAACAAGGCCTTAGTTCCTGTGGGGGAACTTGCCAATGCAATATTACTGTCATTTTCTTTTTAAACAAAGGAAACTAAAAACCAACAATCCAGTAATGGTTGTTGAAAATAGCAATTCCAGTCCTAGTTAGCACTGGAAAGATGCTAGCATTTGTGGCTCAAGTTTATACTACTTTTTTCTAGAGTAAATTACAGTGGATCAGCATTTGATTTGAGAGAAATGAAATAATAGAGAGCAGCCCAAATTGAGCCTGAGCACTCCTGAACTTTGAGAGTATTCAAATCTGGAAGTCAGGTGCTAGATTCCCTTTCTGGATATTAGATAAATCTGGAAAGGAAAAGCCAGTTTCTGCTTCCATGACTCAGATCCTCCTGCATGCCCAGTACTGTACCTAAAGTTGTTCAGGTCCTCTAGTAGAGCCTTCCCTCCCTTACCTATCATTTTAACTTCTCCTGGTAGGGGTCCATATACCTCCTTTGCTAGGCTTCAGATAGAAGTGCACTGTCCATTCATTCCACCTAATTCCTTCTTTGGGGACTGCCAGCCGTCATCCCTAATTGTGTCTGGGGAAGTGTTCTGAGGGTGATAGCTGGGCCAAAGCCTTCTACTCCTTGTGCATACATGTTCCTCATTCACACTGCCACCCCCTTCGAGCAGCCAGCTCCCCATTCACAGCAAGCCTGGTGTGCGTCAGGTCTTACCAGCCCTGGCAGCTTCCCCTATCCCTTTCCTGTTGATAGCTGCCAATGGAATGCTGGGGAATTTAGTTCCTTCCCTGCTCCAGGGCTGGCTCTCCAGGCAGGGAGCTGGCCAAGGAACTACAGCTCCCAGGGTACCTTGGTCTCTCAGCTCCCAGGCTGGATACTTGCGCCTGTGGGCAGAGGGTGAGAGCTGGAGCATTGTTGTCTGTCTCTGGGTGTGGCGCGGGGGATGCACTGTATCAGGGCCCTGATACAGTGTATCATATCCTGGGGAAGGGGGCTGGCCAGGCCTTGAAGGGCGCAGGTGTAGGTGTTCTCTGGGGCTGGAGGCTGGGCGCTGTGATAACCAGGATGCTGCTGCTTGCTTTCAGGGCCTCTTGCAGCACTGTGGGAGGGGAGGAAGCAGGTGTTATGGGCCCCTTCCAAGTGTGGGTCTGGCGCCAGGGAGCCACATGGCGCCTTGGTAAACCCAGTACTGCTCTGAAGTAGGACAGTGCTATTATTTCCATTTTACAGATGGGGTACTGAGGCCAGAGAGTGTAAGAGTTTGTCTACACTGAGCTGTACTTCAGATGATGGGCATGTGAATTGCAAAAAGCACCAAAATGTTTTGCGCTAATTGCCCTGTGTGGCTGCTGCTAGTGCAAACTAAAAGGTACCTTGTTTGTGTTAACATAGTTCCATTTGAAAGAGCCCTTTCCACTGCCATTACTCCAGGGCAAAGGTGGAGTCACAGTGCAGGATCAGGTCAGGGAGTACCTCAGATCCTGGATCACTTTGATCTAGCTCTGGATTTATGCAACCATATTAACAAAAAGAATCTCAAATCAAGAATCTTAAAATTAAGACTTGAAATTTATACTTAGCTAAATTGGTGGTGATGTTGTGGCATTGCTTTTGTTTGCTGATTGGATGAATTACGTAAGTAATCAACACAGTACCAATTTTTATTCTGTAGTTGTGTCTTCTACAATAGCTGCTATTTGTGATGTGCTGGTTAGTTATGTATGCCATCCAAGCCATCATAGGAATGTAGGACTGGAAGGGACCTCGAGAAGTCATCAAGTCCAGTCCCCTGCACTGTGTCAGGACCAAGTAAACCTAGACCATTCCTGACAGGTGTTTGTTCAACTTGTTTTTAAAAGCTTCCAATGATGGGGACTTCACAACCTCCCTTGGAAGCCTATTCCATAGCTTCACCGTCCTTATAGTTAGAAAGTTTTCCCTAATATCTAACTTAAAACTCCCTTGCTGCAGATTTAGCCCATTAGTTCTTGTCCTACCTTCCTTGGATGGAGAGCAATCATCCTCTTTATAACAGCCCTGAAGATATTGGAAGACAGTTATCAGATCACTTCTCAGTCTTCTTTTCTCAAGACTAAACATGCCCAGTTTTTTCAATCTTTCCTCATAGGTCAGGTTTTCAAAACCTTTTATCATTTTTTTTTCTCTCCTCTGGATTCTTTCCCATTTGTCCGCATCCTTCCTAAATTATGGTCCCAGAATTGGACACAGTACTGCAGCTAGTGCTTCATCAGTGCCCAGTAGAGTAGGACAATTACCTCCTGTCTTACATATAACACTTCTGCTAATACACCTCAGAATCATATTAGCCTTTTTTGTAACAGCATCACATTGATGATTCATATTCAGTTTGTGACCCACTATAACTTGCAGATCCTTTTCAGCAGTACTCCCATCCAGACAGTTATTCCCCATTTTGTAGTTGCGCATTTGATTTTTTCTTCCTAAATGAAGTACTTTGCACTCATCTTTATTGAATTTCATCTTGCTGAATTCAGACCAAATTCTCCAGTTTAAGGTCATTTTGAATTTTAAACCAGTCCTCCAAAGTGTTTGCATCCCTTTCCAGCTTTGTGCCATCTGCAGATTTTATGAGTATATGTTCTGCTCCATTATTTAAGTCATTAGTGAAAATATTGAATAGTACCAGACCCAGGATTGACCCCTGCGGTATCCTACAAAACATGCTTTCTCAACATGACAGTAAACCATTGACAACTACTCTTTTGAATATGGTCTTTCAACCAGTTGTGTACCCAACTTTTATAGTAAATTCATGTAGACCACATTTCCCTAGTTTGCTTATGAGACTGTCATAAAGAACTGTGTCAAAAGCCTTACTAAAGTCAAGATATATCATGTCTACTGTTTCTTCTCTATCCAATAAGTCAGTAATCCTATCAAAGAAGAAAATTAAGTTGGTTTAGCATGATTTGTTCTTGACAAATCCATGCTGACTATTCCTTATAATCCTTCTATCTTCCAGGTGCTTACAAATTGATTGTTGAATAATTTGCTCCAGTATCTTTCCAGGTATCAAAGTTAGGTTGACTGCTCTATAATTTCTTGGGTTCTCTTTGTTCCCCTTTTTAAAGATAGGTACTATGATTGCCCTTCTCCAGTTTTCTGGGACCTTGCTATCCTCCAGGAATTCTCAAAGATAATAGCTAATGGCCTTAAGAATGCTTCAGCTAGTTCCTTAAGTACCTACGATGAATTTCATCAGGCCCTGCTGACTTGAATAGATCTAACTCATCTAAATATTCCTTAATTCCTTAATGTTTGTTCCGTATTTTGGCTTGCATTCCTTCCCTGGGTTATCGATATTAATTGTGTTTGAGTTTTTGATCATCTATAATATTTTTAGTGAAGACTGAAACAAAATAGGCATTAAGCACCTCAGCTTTCTTGATGCCAGCAGTTATTAGCTCTCCTTCCCAGGCCCAGCTAAGTAGAGGAACCACATTTTTCCTTCATCTTTTTCTTGCTCCTAATGTATTTAAAGAAACTCTTCTTATTGCTTTTTATGTCTTTTGCCAGGTGTAACTCATTTTGTGCCTTAGCCTTTCTGATTTTGTACTGTTTGTATTTCTCCTCTTCACTGTTGAGGATGTGAAGGAGATTTCCAAACATGAGCCATTCTTTTTGGGTGACAGATCTGAGGAGCAGTCCCAAATTGAGGTGTCATTAGAGGAGGTTTGGGAACAAATTGATAAACTAAACAGTAATAAGTATCCAGGATCTGATGGTACTCACCCAAGAGTTCTGAAGGAACTCAAATGTGAAATTGCAGGACTACGAACTGTCATCTGTAACCTATCATTTAAATCAGTTTCTGTACCAAATGACTGGAAGATATTGTGATTGAGTTTTTAAACGGACTCCATTGGTGACCTCTGGTAACTAGGCCGGTAAGCTCATAGTGCTGGGGAATTGGTTGAAACATATAAAGAACAAATTGTCAGACACATAGAAAACATAATTTGTTGGAAATAGTCAACATGTTTTTGAAAGGGAAATCATGCCTCACCACTCTACTAGAATCTTTGAGGGGTCAACAAACATGCGGACAAAGGAGATCCAGTGGATAAAGTGTATTTAGATTCAGAAAGCTTTGACAAGCTCCTACCAAAGGTCTTCAAACAAACAGGTAGTCTGGGATAAATGGGAAGGTTGTCTCATGGATTGGTAATGGTTAAAAGATAGGAAAAAGGTAGGAATAAATGGTCAGTTTCAGAATGGAGGAGGCAACTAGTGGTGTCAGGGATCTGTACAGGTTTTGTATATGGAGGATAAATGGACACAAAACAGATATTAGGAATGGCATATACAAAAGCCTGTAGAACACTTCAGCCTCCCTGGCATACTATAGCAGACTTAACGTGGCCATCCTGCAGCAAAAAAACTTCAGGACAGACTTCAAAGAGAAACTGCTGAGCTCAGTTCATCTGCAAATTGACACCATCAACTCAGGATTAAAACAAGACTGTGATGGCTTGCCAACTCCAGACAGTTTCCTCCGTTTGGTTTTCACACCTCAACTGCTAGAACAGGGCCTCATCCTCTCTGATTGAACTAACCTCATTTCTCTAGCTTGCTTGCATATATAACCTGTCCCTGGGAATTTCACACATCTCATGCTGATGAGTGGGTATTCACCCATGAAAGCTCATGCTCCAAAAAGTCTGTTAGTCTATAAGGTGCCACAGGTTGCTTTTACAGATCCAGACTTACACGGCTACCTCTCTGATACTTAACAGAATGTTGGGAATCATCAAGAAAGGGATAGATAATAAGACAGAAAATAACATATTGTCTCTAGATAAATCCATGGTACGTCCACACCTTGAATACTGCATGCAAATATAGTTGCCCCATCTCAAAATAAATATAGTGGAATTGGAAAAGGTTCAGAAAGGGCAACAAAAATTATTAGGGTTATAGAATGGCTTCCATATGAGGAGAGGTTAATAAGACTGGGACTTTTCAGTTTGGAAAAGAAGTGACTAAGGGGAGATATGATAGAGGTCTATAAAATCATGAGAGATATAGAGAAAGTGAATAAGGAAGTGTTATTTACTCCCATAATACAAGAACAAGGAGCCACTAAACGAAATTAATAGGTAACAGGTTTAAAACAAACACAAGAAAGTATTTTTTCATGCAATGCATGGTCAATCTCTGGAACTAGGTGTCCCTAGCCTCTGTTTGCCAGAAGCTGGGATTGGGTGACAGGGCATGGATCACTTTATGATAACCTGTCTCTTCATTTCCTTTGGGGCACCTGCCATTGGCCACTGTCAGAGGACAGGATACGGGGCTTGATGGACCTTTGGTCTGACCCAGTATGGCTGTTCTTATCTATTTGACAATGTTTCAATTTTTTGCAGGATTCATGTAATCCTAGAACTGTTAAGGAACAGAAACATTGTGTTTTAATGTAAGTGACCAATAGAACATGAATCACAAATAATTGCAGTACATGAATGCTCAGCAGGACAATAATGACTCACTGAAACATTTTGTGAATATATTTTAATAACAAATTTGAAAAATTTGCTATCTTTGCATGGACAATTTGTGAACAGAAAAAACAACACTCACTGGAAAAAAATAGATCTTGATTCTCAAATGTTATGCTAGTTTTAAATCAGGATAATGTCGCTGAAATCATACCATGATCTAAATTAATGATGTTACAACAGTTGAGAAAGAGAAGGTTAGGAGTGACTTGATCACAGTCTGTAAGTAGCTGTATGGTGAATAAATACTTGATCGTGGTGTTTTCAGTGTAACAGACAAAGGTATAACAAGATCCAGTGACTGTCTCTCACTCTTTCACGCTTTACCCTGGAGGCTGACAGCCTGAAAGTCTCTAGAGCATTAAGACTTGATCCTGAACCCATTTAAAGTCAATACCTCTTTTGATTTTTGCACCACTGAAGTCAAGCCTTTAGTCATCAAAAAGAGAGAGCAACTCTCACATATTTAAAAGTGGTGTGAGATCAGACTCAGACCCATTTTGTTTACTGCCAGGATTCTACAAGACAATAAGAAAAGAAAGGACACGCTTGTGAAGGTTACTATTGAATAATTAATATTATCAATTAACACCAAAGCTAGTTAAAATTACAATCTCTTTCCAGCCTTGATCAGTCTTCAAACAATTTTAAATAATATCATACTTGCAATTATAGGATTTTTTTGTTTGTTTTTTGTTTACCAATAAAGGCTTGTCAGATTTAGATTTAAAATTAATTTGTTTATATTTTCCTTCTGATTATATTTGTTTCAGTGACTTGACTATTTGGTAGGCTCAGGGTAAGGAGTTGTTACTATCAGTGGCTGCTTGCTGGAATGAGGAGTAACTAGGAATGGGGCACTCCAGACAGAACATCCAATTGGAAAATCTCCCACTGACTGATCTCCTCCCAGAGATTGTCTATAAGTGAGTTTGAGTCTTGCTTCTGATTTTCAGAGTTTATTATATGTTTGCTTTAAAGTTGCAGCTGCTTATGCACTCAGTTGTGGCCCCACTCAAATAAACAAGGAGTTTTGTCATTGGCTTTAGTGGGAGCAGGATTTGTCCCTATGCAAGTTGTATAATTCTGCATGTACTTTTCTTTATGAATCAGAGCTTAAATTTGTTAGCGTTTTCAAAAATATAGTGGCAAAAAATGGAATATATACTTGGCTTTGGTCTTCAAACACTTTACAAAGATAAATTAATTCTCCCAACACCTATAACAATACAGTTCAAGCTGCATGTGGGGCCACCTCCAATGCATAAACCCCATATTAAGCAGTCATTAAAATATATCTCCTAAGGTTCCCTGGATAATTGTGGTCAACCTCTGAGGTTTTTTATCCGTTTCATTGTACTTTTTTCTTTGTCATTGATCTAGAAGGTTGGGATGGGGGCAGGAGAACTAATGAAACTGCATGTATCAGGAATCTCAGATGTCTTTTTTCCATCTTTGTAGTCACTTCTTAATAGAATAACTCCAAAAAGCTGTGAAGCCAGATGAGTCAGTTATGCGTGTGTGGTGGTGTTAGTCCCAGTTCAGTGCTTTAACCACAAGGCCATTTTTCCTCTCTTAACTAGATCGTTATCAGACAGATTGTTTTTCTGTTTTTAGCTTGTGAGCAATATAGGACAGGGTTCAGGGCTTTTTCTCAGCTTGGAAAGTGCCTAGAACAGAGACAGATAACTGGTGGCCTGGTGGCTGCATTGACTTGCCAGATCATTTTATCTAGTCCACAATAGCCTAGCTCTTGGCAGGCTATCTAGTGGCACCAGGGCCAGGAAAGGGGCAGGGCTTTCTTGGGAGTGGGGCCCTGCCTGCACGTAGATAATGTGTCACATGACTCCATGACACACGCCAATTGATTGGAGCAGGGAGCCAAGTCCTACCCCAAGGGACAGGAGCAGCCACTGTGGACTGAGTGCAGGGCAGGCTTGCTCTCCAATCCTCTTGATTCCCTCTCCATGTCATACCCCTTTAACAATCTTGGGGTTCATTAAATAACAAACCAGTGAATGAGACAGGAATAAAACAAACTGGAGAGTATCTTTGGTGAACTGCTGCACACAGCCATGTGGTGTTTCTGACTCCTGCCTCCAGGGCACATCTCCAAATTTTCACACTCCCAACACAGTCCCTTTTTCAGGGAGCATCTCTAAATCATAATCTTTCGTAAATATCTCTCTCTACCCCTTGGCCCTGCAAAAGAGTTGTGCCTCTACTATTGTAAAGTTTCCCATCCTTGATCTAGAACACTGAGGATGCTACCAGTGATAAGTAAGAACAATAGCAGTCTGCAGCTACTAATATAAAGTAAATCTGTGTGACTAAAAGTACCAATTTATTTTGGCAGATTACTTGATAGGTATAATTTAACTAAATTCAAGTACAGTATTTGAACACTGCCAAAAGGTTAAAAGATGGGGCGGGTAGGGGGAAGTGACCCAATTACCCATTCACTAACTAATATTTACCATCTCTTTACAATGTAATTTCATTGATCTCTATATAAAAGCTGGTAGAAATATCCCACGTTATTAACCACTGCAGCCTGGCATTTATTCAATGTTTTATTTTCATCTGGTAGGAGGAAGGTGATATAAAACAGGATTTTGAAGTTGTTGGTTTTACCAGTCAGATTGACTGACTGGAAAGACTTTTCATCTTTGGTATCAGTTTCAAAGATTTATAGTGAAACCTTTTTTCTTTTTAATATGGCTGCTCATACCTTGTGACTAGTCAGTCATTTATTCATTTTCATCTTTGACTTGAGGTGAGCATGAGCGCTTGATTCTCATATACACTTATGAGGCATGGTGACAACACTAAAACTTCTTTGTGCTGCCAGAATGATGTAAAATGGCCTCAGTGTAACTGAGAATTTGGGCCTGGATGTATGCCCTCAGTGGCCTGGGCTAATACCTGCACTTGGACATTCTTACATTCCAGAAGAAGAAACATATGATCAAGCACTTGAGACATATTCCATCACTGAGTACACACTTCTGGGAAACCAGCATTCCATTTTTACTGTGGAACAGGTGCAAGTACAGTAAAGCTGCGGACAGACGTGACAGCCGTGAGTTTGTTGTATCTATTTTGAACTCTGCACACTACTACTTTATTGTCATTTTAGATGACATGGATTGGACAAAGACTAAGTTGCATTTTAGTCATAGCTCACAATCTGTAAGAGGTGAACAAAGGCACTTTGTTCTGGGATGCTCATTTGGCACATGCCAAATTGATACAGTAATGATTTATGTGATTGTGAAACTGAACATATTTGTCCCAGAGTCCCTTTTACCTCAACAGTTCTTCTATTACAGCAGTGTTAAGGGTCTATGACTTTAAATATTACATATTTGAAAGAGTGCTTTTTATCTAGCAGCAAGCTGAAACTTGTTTTAGAAGGTCGTCTCCTGATTAGATTTAAAACATAATGTTTTATACTTGTCCATGAGAAGATGATGACACTTACATATGCAAATAGAAATAATGACAATGCTTAATGACTGAGGGGCTTTGAACTCTTGTTTCATCCCAAGAACCCTTTTACTGTGTATGTTTTGTTTTTTAAGCATTGTGCTTTCCTAGTTGTGCACTTCAAAAGCTTAAGAGAAAACAATTTTCAAAGGCTCTTAAAATCAAAAACCAGTTGCCTCGTGAACTCTTGGAGGCACTTCTCTCAGTGAAGGTTCCTTCCATGCCACATTTCAACCTTAGAACCCTCAGCTATTTCATCTTCAGAGCTGTTCAAAATCACATTTTTTTTAAAGGGACAGTGTATTTTATTTTTTAAATGTTCTTTGTTCTCAAAAATTCTGTACTGTTTTTGTTCAGACTTTTCAAATAAATTCACCTTTAGGCAGAGATTAACACTGGAAAATTTCAGCCTGAAAAGTGATTTAACAAACAAACAAACAAGCTGGGTGGCAGAAAACAGGGTTTGAACAGAAACTTATACAGCCATAATGATAGTGGTGGCCTCTTCCACTCCTATTATAAAATACCACTTTCCATTTCTTCCTATGGAAAGAGATGCATACAGATCCTGCAAAAGTTTATGCATACAAGTAATTTACACATGTCAATAGTCTTGTTAGCTTCAGTGGGACTATTCACATATATATGTGTTTGCAGGATCTTGGTCATACCACAGCAAGGTTCACTTGTAAATATAAGCTTGGAAAGATTCGATTTTTATTGGTAAATATCAATTTCAGTGTACACACACAAACTAATGAAAAATATTTCCATTGATAACTGAAATATGCAGATAGGCTAATTAAGAAAAATGATGCTTGAGCTCATGAGAGGCCCACCTCAATGTGTATAAATGGGTTACAATGAAAGTTGCATACAGCACGTATTTAAGCTTTGCTAAAACAGGCAGCTTAAAAAACTCTAATGGTTTGAATCTTAGTGTTTACTGTCGTTACATAATTATCTGACACTCCCAACCCCTTATTTCCTGTAATTTTGAAAATTTAAATGGATAAAAATTGAAAAAAAATGTGTAAAGCCTTTCATTTTTTGCACCTGTGCAAAGTTAAATAGATAAATGAAAAAATGTTCAAATAAACATCAATATTATGTGTCAAAATTATAAAAAAAAATCTAATTCTGCCGAGTCTATTTAAATCCTATTGAAATCACTAGGTATTTTGCCTGCGTTGGGGGTACAGGATTGAGATAACACTAGACAGGACATTCAGAAATGTAAGGAATAAATTTCTAGATATTTTCCTGGGCTCTGCATTAGAAAAAGAAAGGAAACAATGCTGAGTCTGAGCTGCATGCCTGTACAGTCCCACACAGAACTGGCTATTGGTAGCATAGCAAGGAGGGCAGTATAAATGTTTAGAGATATGTAGATTTTTTTGTATGGCATACAAAAATTGGACTCTATAGTAGTGAGTGCAAAGGTGAACCTTTATTTAGCCAGCCTGAGATGTCTGATATTTCCCTATGTCTCTAATGACTAATAGTCCATAATATTACCAAAAGGAGGGCCACATTTTCTCATTATATAGGCACATTCAACCAGATAGGGACTAAGCAATCCAGGAGAAGGTTATGGAGCATATTACAATATACCTGCCATAATTAAAGCTGGGTGCCAATTAAACTTGGTCAGAGGAAGAAGTGGCTGTGTGACACTGGAAGATCATAGATCTGTGAGGAGGAGTTTGATGCGAATGTCAGCTCCCTGCTTAGAAATTTCATCATAATGTTATATGAAGCCCCTCCCCTGAAGTAGGGGTTAAGCCTCCTCTGTTTTCTCTCCCAGGTGCTTGTTAACACCAATATTTGGAGTGGCGTCTCCCGAATTCTCGCACGAGCTTGAGGTTTTGGGGGGGGAGGGGGGTGGGAGTATTTGGTGCCTCCACTCAAAAAGGCTCCTTGTTGTGCCCAGTACACAGGGGTACTGTCCTTTGAGGAATCAATGATAATACTACAGCCTGGAAAAGAGAGTAAAGCCTGGTATGAAGGGGATAATAAAGTAAATAAAATAAGCACCAGCAAAGGAACGACATGCCAAAATTAACAGCATAAAAGAGTAGGGGACTTTATTGTGGACAGGAAAATAGGCTTTTGGGAAGGAAAAGATTAAGGTTAACTATTTATAAATAACAAATTCCCCACCTCCTAATGCTCAAAAAAGCCTCTAAATCCAACTCCCTCCCTCACACCTTCCTGAGGCAGATAGTTTGGCCAAGCCTTTATTGTCCTGAGATGGAATGTAGCAGCACTGTGGCACTGGACAGCTTGAATAAAAGTCACTATGTTTTTGCTTCTCCCCTTGGTGGGTCTAGGTCTTCTTCTGACTCCAAATGGGCTCGCTGGTTTTCCCTGGTCTGGAATCAGCTGGTGCTGGGTTGGATCTCTCTCTCTCTAAGTCTCTCTCGATACTGATCACTGCAGTCCTGGAGCCACCTGATCCCTGCAGCCAGTGTCTCAGAGCAGCACTACTGCCTTTGAGGAAGAGGAAATTTAGCAGGGACTCACTCCTTGAACCATGCAATGTCTCTCCCAGCTATCAAAATCTTTGTCTACAATTTGTCGACTTTTCCCCAGATAACTTGCTTGGTGTGGCATAGCCCTGTCTTGTCACTGGTTCAGTGGACTGCTTGTCCTGATCACACAGGGCAGAAGCCTCCATAATTGGCCCCAGCAAGGAATTCTAGTCTCTTCTGTCTCCAGCTCTCACGCCAAGCATGCTGGGACAGTGATCTAAGGGCTTTGGTGGCCATCATAGTTGTTGTCCTTTTGGTGGAGCCCCCCTAGAGGCTCAGACCCAAATGCCAGGAGCTGGGAAATTCCAAGTAGGGGTTACATATAAATTCCTCACACCTTGGGTTAAACAAAAATCACTCTTTGCTAATCCCACTAATCCCTTCATAAAGCAGTTCACAAATAGTAACTTTTTAAAGTAAGTAACCTTCCCAGTGTAATCTTTAGCAGATAAGATTACTGCCCTGCGGCTCCTTGAAGCAGCAGTTGCAAAACTTCTCTCTCTTAGCTACTATGCACCTGTTTCATGGAACTTGCTGAGTGGAATGTATCTACCTTTTCCCCAAATTTCAGACTGTAAACTGAGGTATTTGGGATTACCTGGGGAAATGAAACTCAAATGTGTGGCAAGTATCATACATATAAGGAGGAAAAAAACCCACAAAATTTGCTTTTACAAAGGCTTTGTAGTCAGGCAAAACTGCCTATAGCATTTGCTCAGGAATTCTGCTATAAGCAAAACATGGTTTTCATCAGCCTTTCTGAAGCAAAATTGGCTTCTGAATCCATCTTTCTACAGTGCTTATTCCATAAAGTGAAATAGAATTGGTGCCATCTGTTAAGAAATGTGCAAAAACTTTAAAACTTGGTGCCACCTGCGAGTTGATACCACTGGAATAATTAGCACATATGAAGTTGCTATTCTATGTTGCATTGACAGCATGAGCCCATTAGCAGAAATTATGATACACAGAGAGAATTTTCAGGTTTCTGTTCATATTGATGGATACTCAGGAAATAAGTGATTCTTTTGCAAAATCTCATAATTCATGCTGTAACATTAGAGTACAAATGACTGTAAAATGACAAAATAAAGCTTGTTCCTATAGTTTTTACTCAGGCAAAACTCAATAAAAACAATAAACCAAATTCATCCTTGTCTTAAATCAATAGACTCATAGACTCGTAGGTCAGAAGGGACCAATATGATCATCTAGTCTGACCTCCTGCACAAAGCAGGCCACAGAACCCTACCCATCCACTTTAGTTTGAATTCATCCTTCTTAAACATGGGAACCAGAACTGCACACAATATCCAGGTGGAGTCTCACCAGCTCCTTATATAACGGTACTAACACCTCCTTATCTTGCTGGAAATACCTCGCCTGATGCACCCTAAAACCGCATTTGCTTTTTTAACGGCCATATCGCATTGGCGGCTCCTAGACATCCTGCTATCAACCAATACCCCAAGGTCCTTCTCCCTCCTCTGTTGCGTCAAACTGATGCGTCCCCAATGTATATCTAAAATTCTTATTATTAATCCCTAACGTGCATGACCTTGCACTTTTCACTATTTATTTCATCCTATTACTATTACTCCAGTTTACAAGGTGGTCCAGATCTTCTGATAGTATCCCGGGTCCTTCTCTGTGGTTAGCATACCCCAGCTTTGTGTCATCCGCAAACTTTATTAGCAAACTCGCTGCTCTTTGTGCCAAGGTCAGTAATAAAAAGGTAAATAAGATTGGTCCCAAAACCGATCCTTGAGGGACTCCACTAGTAACCTCCTTTCAGCCTGACAGTTCACCCTTCAGTATGACCCGCTGGAGCTCCCCTTTAACCAGTTCCTTATCCACCTTACAATTTCATATTCATCCCCATTTTTCCAATTTCACTAACAGTTCCCCATGTGGAACTGGTGTGAAGTGCCTTCTGAAATCGAGGTAATTAGATCTATCCGCATTCCTTTGTCTAAGTAATCTGTCACCTTCTCAAAGAAGGAGATCAGCGTTGGTTTGGCACGATCTACCTTTAGTAAATCCATTTTCAATCGTCCCAATTACCATTGACCTCAATGTCCTTAACTACTTCTCCTTCAAAAATTTTTCAAAGACCTTACATACTACAGACGTCAAAGCTAACGGCCTATAGTTACTGGATCACTTTTTTTCCCTTTGCTTAAAAATAGGAACTACGTTAGCAATTCTCCAGTCCGTACGGTACAACCCTGAGTTTACCCGATTGATTTAAAAATTCTTGCTAACTGGGCTTCGCAATTTAACCTGCGACCAGTGTCCTTTAACCTTGTGATGGAGATTGTCCGGCGGCCTCCGATTTTGTCCTTAAGTTGTCAAGTTTGGCCTCTACCTCAGATGCGGTAATATCCACCTCATATCTTCTCATTCCACTTTTATCCTCCCTCCATAGTCCCTAAACTCCTCACTAGTCTTTTCAATAGAGTTATACCACGAATGACTTGGCCAATTGAGCACCACTGTTGAAGGGCTACTCCAATAGCCTTTAGCGTGCAAAAGACTACAAATCTTCCTAGTGTCTATTCAGTGCTCACTGGCTGCAGGGGCGGACTCTATGTTTTTTGCGGCCCAAGCACGGCAGTCAGGCCGCCTTCGGTGGTGTTCTGTGGGAGCTCCGCGCAGCGCACTGGATTTGGCGGTGGTTTGCGGGTAATCTTCAGTCCCACCCTCGCGTCTCGAATGCCGCCAAAGTCGCGGGACCAAGTGGACCTCCCGCAGAACTGGACGTCCGTCATGCTGCCCCAGGCACGGCGACCGTCATGCTGCCCCCCGCGCTTGCTGCCCAGGCACACGCTTTGCTGCCTGGAGCCACCCAGACTGGACTGTTATGTAGTCCCACATATAAAAAATTATCTCTGCACTAAACTAACTGTTAATTGAATGCAACTAATTATCCCTTGCGTCTATATTATCTTCTGAATGTCACAAACCCTGATTTACATTTGACAGGAACTTCTTGAATGGAGGAATGATACACATGGCAAAATCTCTTCAAATCTCATTGCTTCAGTTTGAAGTCTCTGAAATTACTACAAGCTACTTAAGGCCAGATGTGACCTGTATTGCCTGACTGTCCCAGGAGGTAAGAGAGCATCAGGCACTCCTTTGTTTCCTCGCCCTAGTTACCCTGACCACAAGAAGCAGCATGGAGGGGAAAGCAGCCTCCATGGGGTTGCACAGTCCTCTCTAAGTATGTGGGCGTAGTCTATGCATAAAGACTAGCCTTGCTCTGTCCTCTAAAATGCCTGTGCACCTGTTCTCATAAACAGATAGCTAAGGGTTAATGTTTCTTTTACCCTGTAAGGGTTAAGAAAGGAACCAAACACCTGACCAGAGACCAATCAGAAAAACGGGATATTTCAAAGCTCAGGGAGGGAAATTTAGGGTGTGTGTCTTTTGTCTGTGTCTCAGTTCTGTGCTCTCTTGCTATGAGAGTGATTTCTATCTCCAGGCTTTTCTAATCTTCTGTTTCCAAGTATAGTACAAAAGGTAGAAGACAATAGTTTTTTATATTTTTGTGTATTTACCTGTGTGTAGTTGGCTGGAATGTTTAAATTGTATACTTTTTGGATAAGGCTGTTTAGTCATTTTTCTTTTAAGCAATTGACCTTGTATATTGTTCAACCTTAATACAGAGACCATTTTTATGTCTTTTTCTTCTTTTTTTATAAAGCTTTCTGTTAAAACCTGTTGAGGTTTTCTCTGGTTAAGGCTAAGGATGAAGGGAGGGGGAAATCTCTTTGTGTTGATTGATTAGGTTTGAATCTGCATAGCCTCTGGTGAGGGAGAGATACGTAATCTCTCTGGGTTTGTGTTTCAAGGAATGAAGCAGGGAAATCTCCTAGTGTACCAGGCGGAAATTGGGGGAGGTAAAGAGGGAAGGAAGTGGGTTATTTCCTTTGTTGTGAGACTCAGGCATCTGAGTCTTGGGTCCCCAGGAAGATTTGGGAGACCAGAGTGAGGCAGGCACTTAATTCCTGTCTGATGCAGCGCTATCAGATCCAAGCTGTAATTAAGCTTGGGAGGTTCATGCAGCACCCACTTTTGGACGCTAAGGTTAGAATTGGGACTTGTGCTTATGATACCTTGCCAGCACATCAGGGAAATATATCCACTAGGTATAGACTCCCCCTGCTCCTATCCTATGAGAAAACTGGGAAATGGGAAATAAGATTGGAGATTGGGACTTTGAGGCACAAGCTGGCTGCTGTTCTGCTACTTGAGTGTTGCAGCTACAAGCCACACAGCTATACGTGTGGTCTTTGTGGGCCAAATCCTGCCATCTTCAAGACTTGCACACAATCCCCACTAAAGTCAATGGGTAGAGTCTTGAATAAGGACTGCAGGATATGTCCCACCATTTGGAAACAATGAACTAAATTCTGTCCTTACCTATAATCACGCAATATCTCTAAAATAGGGTTGCACAAGTCTAATAGAGGGCAGAATTTAGCCCCATAAGTGTAATGATGATGGTGTTCTGCTCTGTCTCCCACATACATGGAGACAAGTACAAAGAATCAGGCAGGTTTTTATTTTTGTTTGTCTGGCTATGGTAATCCGCAGTGGTGTTCATAAGCAATATAGAATTGTATGGTTAGAAGGGACTGCAAGGGTCATCTAGTCTAATCCCCTGCCAAGATGCAGGATTTGTTGTGTCTAAACCATCCAAGCCTCCTTCTGAAAATCTCTTGTGAAGGAGCTTCCACAACCTCCCTAGCCAGTCTGTTCCATCTTGAGGTGAGGACCTCAGAAATTCTGCAGAAGTTTGTGGAATTTCCATGCTCCTTGTGTTCCACTGGGCCAGTGGCTCTCTACCTGGAGAACTTATGAAGTCTATAATGTGGACAGGCAACAAACCAAAGGGTCATGAAAGTTCTGGAAGTTTGCATGATCCTCTGGATTGATCTAAAGTTGTGCAGAAGAAGGGGACTCTTGTTGTGAAATCACTGAGAGTTCTTGCTTCTATGAGGTGGCAGGTTGCATAGACTGAGGTGACCTTTCTATTGCTAAAGCATCCATGGAAGTTTGGGTCTTGAATACTCCAGCGAGTGATGCTGAGTAGGGCTAGTGAAAAATTTTCCACTGAAACGTTTTTGACAGAAAATTGGGTTTTCAATTAAACAACATTTTTTTTTTGCCTGAAGTGTCATCTTTCCTTCAACAATTTTCAACTTTTCAATGAAAAATGGAAAACCAAAATATTTATGGCTGAAAACAATGAAAAATGTTTTTTGTTTTTATGATCAAAAGGTGAAGTATCATCAATGAACCAAAGCCAGAGAGTTTTGTAGGCGTGGAGTGAAGTGGGGATGCTCTTAGTATTCCTTTTCTCTTAAAAATAAATAAATAAAATTATCATGCTAGCAGTCACAGGATTTAGCATTCAGAATGGCAAAGGTTTTGTCTATGACAGTGGGTCATTGTCCCCTTCACTGTCCAGCTGTGTTTGCAAATTCTATCACTGCAACACCCAAAGGCCAAGACGTTGCATTTCATCACTCCTGATTGTGTGTAGACCATATATCCCCATGTATTTATTTTTATATTTAATATGCAAATTTATACTGCACCTATTGTATGTTATATCTAGATGCTGAGACAAAAATTAGAAAATGGAAAACTACAAATGGTTTGGTAATATGGACATGAAATTGGACAGCTCCAATTCTATCCTGTTTCTCCTTTGACCTCCAACAACCAATTCTCTGCCTGTGAAAATACCAGGCTAAGCAGTTGCATTACATCTTAAATGCTGCCCAACTGTGGACCAGAGCTGGATTGAGTTCTAAAGATGATAGGCTTCCATGGAAAATGCCTTGGAGTTCAGCTCTGAGCTCCGACAACTCCAGCTGGCAGTAACTGCTGGGATTGGGCAAGGGAGTGTGTGTTTGTGAATGGTTAATACATGGTTAATACATTATCCTGTTATCCTTCAACAATGATAAATGCTGTGCAAGCATTCCTCTTTTCATGAATTTTAAACTGTCGCTTCCTTTCAATCTTTTCATTCCAGCCTTGTTTATGGATGAATTTACTCTTCCTGGAACTGAAGGACAAATTGTAAGTCAGGCTGGCACAGTGTGAGTTAGGGCAGGGCACAGTCCTCTGCTCAGCTGTCTATGCATCTCACTCCTGACATACAAGACCCACCGCTACTTCAGTCCAGGGCTTCCCGTGATTCTCTAACAGATACTGCTGAAAATGCCAAGCAGATTTGTGATTTACATGAATGAGGGAACTAGGTCAAGAGCCACAGAATAAATCATAGTAAAAAGATTATTTTTTGTTCGTAAAACAGCCCTGTTTATCTTGATAGGCAGCATGCTGTGTTCCAACACCAAAGAGACGCTTTGTTCTTTAGGGACCCTGTACTGTACTTTATACGGAATGGCTTCTCCATTTATTACATCATTAGGATGACTTTATTCAAGTGATTTAGAGCAGAAAATGATGCAGCTTGGCAGGGCAGCTATGGATCACGGTAAATTATCTTCAGATGGTTTTAACCGTGTTCCAGTTGAATCCGAATGTCAAGCCTTATTCCTCACAGTATTTAAACCTGAAAAATATAGGGACTTTTGGAAAAAAGCATGATCATAAAACTGTTTATTCAGCTGTATTTCACATTTCCTGAAAATTTGCAGCCCTATTCAGCACTATACCGAACAGATTAAAAATGTACTGTAAACTGTCTCTGCTGCAGGCGTAGGAAGTTGCATCCTGTTCTTTAACACTGTATGTGCCTCTAGAGAAGTGAAGGTTGCATCCAGTTGGAAGCATGTTTACATCTGTCAGAAAGTAATGAAAAAAACCTTTTACAAAAGTAAAATATGTACTAGGTGGTCTATTTTAGAAGGGTATAAAATAAGTCACCTCCTGCTGAGACCTTCCAAATAAGGAAGAACAGTTGGTAATTTAATATTACAAGAGACACCGAGGAACTGGAATGCAAATTTGTTTTTATAGGACTTAATTGTGTTGACAGAGGCATAAAGTCGCTAGATTTAAAATCCTCATGTGTGCACCTGAAGTAAACCGAAAGCATATATGTGTTTTCTTTTACCACCATACAATGCCTGGCTTTTATATTCCATTAAATTTCCAGGGCTATTGTGACGGATGTTATACTGAACATTTCTGACAGATGCTATCTACTTTTTACTTGCACCATTTTTTATTCATACTATATCAACCGAATTTACCAGCTGCCTCGATCCAATGATTGAAGAAATGTATTCCGTAGCTCGCAGGCATTTATAGTTAAAGCTCTTTTTTATTTTTTTATTTTAGGATTAGATTTCAGGGCTGGCCAAACTGTGGCCTTGTTAAATGTGTCCTGTCCTCTGCCGGGAACACATGCAGCGTTCCTATTGTCTGTATGCCTTTCACATTTGATTGGAAAAAAACATCTATGATGGACCAGTAGCATGAATGATAAGTGAAAGGTAGAAAGCAGCTGCCGAGGAGGAGGAGAATTTAATATTGCTAATGTTGTTATTAATTCATGCTGAGACTGCACATCTCTGGCTTCTTCCAGGTCAGGGCTCTACCCTGCTAGGCACTGAGCATTCCCTGCCTCAAAGCACATACAATCTAATAGGCAAAATGTAACAGGTAGATGACACAAACAGACAGTTAGGCGATAGTGTGAGGGAGGACAAGGTAACAAAAGTAATAGCAAGTTTTAATATAGACTAGCTGTGTGCGCAATTCTTAGCCAATCAGTAGCAGTAAACACAACTGACTACCTGTGAGCAGATAGAAGAACACGATTCCTCATTTTCAATATTGGTCATCAGCTGACAGCTTTTCAGACATCAGATTAGAGGTCACATGTCACTCTGTATTGAATATTGCCCCAATTTAAATTGGAGAATTGTTTTCTTCACCACCTGTTGATGTCTTTCAGCTATAAAGAAAAAATGCCATGGCGGTTTTTGGAGAGTATCTGTTGGTTTTGGGCTACCTAGAAATGTCAGATTACACTCCAGGAAGTGAAACTGAACATTTCTATTTCCATCTGGATTTGCAGCTGTGTTTCTGTATGTTGCAGGATACTGGATTCATGCCAAAGCAAAGCACAAATCTCTGTTTTCAAAGAGTGAGATGTTGAACCTGTGACAATGTTTTTGTGTAGATGTTACTTCTATTATCTAAAATGACCTAGGCAGATGCAATAATTTTGTCTGATAAATACGCTGTATTACAGTGAAAGATGTTCTTTACTAGTACCAAACCAGAATATTTGAAAATGAAGGACTTATTAAGCTATTTAATCCACTCTCTGCTATTGTTCTGGAGCTGGACAATACTTTTGTAATGAAAACCAGGTGAGACTAGACTGGTGCATTGTTTCACAAATATGCTGTTTGTATGTGAACATGCTAATTTCTAAATTGCTGGAGATTTGTGTTTCTTTAACTGTTGTCCCTGAATAATGACCACATACAATATTGTCAGAATCAGGGTATCTTCTTTTGTCCTATAAAACTGCACTCTTAAAATCAAGCAATAAAAATATAAATGAAATCACATGTTGAATTTGATATTAGTCAAACAAAGCACAGCCCAAAATCCTCAGGTTTTATGCGATTTCTTTATCCATAGTACCAACCCAAAGTATCAAAAATCATGAGTCAGGGCCCAAAGCATCATGAGAGTTTTAAAAGATAAATTTTGAGTTCTTTTTATTTGTTTTGTGAATTTTGAAACTTTAGGGTACATTACAGTCACCATTTCAAGTTATTTTCTGTAATAAAGTATATCAACTTGGCTATTTTTTTTTAAGTGAGATTTTCACATGTAATCACTTATCTTTAAGAACTGGGGATTTTGTTGTAGCTTTTACTCTTTATACAGCAGTCATAATATGAAAGAACCATACAGGCACAGAGAGATCCAAATAACAGTGTTTCCTAAACATATACAACATAGAAGGCCTAGATTCATAGATACAGTGCTGCTCTGGGAGGGTTATGGTGGCTTCTGAAACATAGAAGACAGTAAAGGCCATTAGAAGGGTCACAAACTATTTAATGGGGATACTACCCCATTTCTGTATACTACAGCTTAAAGTAAAACATCAACTCCTGAAACTTGCCATAAAACTGTAAGAGTTCTCAATATGACTTTATGTTGCACTGTGAACATGATTTGGCCATAAATCCATTTTGGTTGGCCAGGGAGGACCATAGCAGTGGAACCTCAATAGAGCCAACCCTGTGAATTCAGAAACCATGAGATGGGACTAATGCTAATGTGATTGTTATTCATTATTATTTTAAAAAGGAATAAATCATGGGGTTTGGTCTGTTTTTCTGGATGCCCTCAGCCCACAGTCTATGTGTGAGTGATGATTACAGGCTGAACATTTTACCTTAAATGAACACAACATGCGCATGCGTGTATGCACACGCACGTGCACACACACACATATATGCAGGTGTTGGCTTCCCTGTGCACCTGCTCCTCAACTTCCTCCTCTTCCCCACTACCCAGAGCTGCCCCTTCTCCCTGGCTCTCATAGCCCCTAGTCTTCTAGCAGGCCCCCGTCACCCCCGCATTCCTCTCAGCAGACTCCCACAGCCCTCCATTCCATCAGCCCCTCCCATGCCACTAGCTGGTTCTAGCAGTTGCTCCCTCTCTCCAACCTTCAGGGGAGGGGGCTTCCCCTGTGCTACTTTCATTACCCCATACCTCCTGCACTGCACCTATTCTACAGTTCCTACCTGCTCAACTAGGTGCTATGACTGCCTGTAGCACAAATGACGCAGTGGCCGCTAGCAGCCAAAAAGGGAAAAGTCAGATGGCTCATAATTCCTGAGCTACCAGTGTTTTATCATGAAATTACAAAACCCCCTCAAAATAGGCCTGAACTCCTACCATTGAAGGATAATATAATGGGTAAGTCACACTGAAGAGTGACCATGTCACAGTATGGAGACAGCATAGATACTTGTGTGCTGTATGCCTTTCCAGATGTTGGGTTATAGCAGGAGTGAGGGTACAGTTGCTGAAAAAGGTGGCTGGGTAGGCTGCTCCTAAGTCATTTTGCACTTAGGCCATATTTGCAGCATCCTTTTGGCTGTTAAAGACTCCAGTAATCTAGAGCAACCTGTGGCTTCCTTAATGTAGTGCAATGAGAACTACATGTGCAGAGCTGTACCAAGTTGTAGGCAGCCCAAGGAGCAATTTAAGTCACCTTTGTGCATGCACCCTGTACATTTTTGTCTGCGCTCATGCACCAGGTGTTACAACTGAGATACACAAATGTTTATAATGATCCCAAAAGAAAAGGGGGGCCCAGAACTAATCTAAAATCTTAATGCTCAATAAAATACATACAGCCTTTCTGTGGTTGCAAGATAATAGCTTTCATTCTCTTCCTCTCCCTCCTTAATTGATCTAGGAGTCAGAGCAGCCTACAAATTGTTTTTAATAGTTCTTCTGCCACCTGCACTGCCCATCATATATGTATTGTCCAAAACAATAGATTTCATTTGGCATGATATAGCATATTCCCTAGAGTCAAAGTCATCTTCCCTATTGCAAGTTCTTTCACCATTTCTTTTCAGAGTCCAGATGGTCCTCAAATCAGAAATATGGAAACTGATAAGGATTTAGTTCTTTATTTCTGATAGGCTGCCAATGGAAAGTGTGCTGATACATATTATACAGAGTGTAGGAACACAAATACCCCTTCTGAATACAGTAGACTTTCATCTGCTTTCATCCTGCAGGGGTGTTGCATATTTTTTGCAGTGAATCTATATTTTTTTCTTCCAGATATGATTTGGCAGCCTAAGGTGTTTCTTTGCACCTATGCGTCTCAATTCTGCCCTCACATACACCCTGTGCATCTCCAAGTATAGCAGACAGGCATCGGATCTTCACAATTGTATAGAAGTACATAGGCTGATGTTTTCAAAGCCAGCTAGGGCACTAATTAGGTGACTGTGAACATCTCAGCCGTAATCTGTGTTTGCACTGATTGCAAAGGTGACTGTAGAAATATGTTAGCCATGATTCAAGTGATCAGAAAAAGAAAAAGTTGTCTTAAAAATTCCCTAATCCTGCTGAGACAAGGTAGGTGAGGTAATATCTTTTATTGGACCAAGTTCTGCTGGTGAGTGAGACAAGCTTTCAAGCTTACACAGAGCCTGTTCTTTCTCAGGTCTGGGAAACTAACTCAGGGCTTGTCTACACTCGAAACTCCAAAGCGCTGCCACGGGAGTGTTCCCGTGGCAGCGCTTTGAAGTGTGAGTGTGGTCGCGGCGCCAGTGCTTGGTTAGAGCTCTCCCAGCACTGCAGGTACTCCACCTCCTCAAGGGGATTAGCTTACAGCACTGGGAGAAATGTTCCCAGTGCTGGGGCACTGTTTACACTGGCGCTTTACAGCACTGTAACTTGCTGCGCTCAGGGGTGTGTTTTTTCACACCCCTGAGCAAGAAAGTTGCAGCGCTGTAAAGCGCCAGTGTAGCCAAGGCCTTAAGCTATCACTGCTAAATAGCAGATGGAACAGATTGTTTAGCATATGTAGTTAACATATATTTCAAGGGACTTCACCTTGAATGGTCCCTTGAAATGTGTGTTAACTACTTATGCTAAACAATCTGTTCCACCTTGAATTTAGCAGTGACACTCTGAGCTAGTTTCCCAGACCTGAAAAAGATGTGTAAACTTCAAAGCTTGGGCTTATCTATACTTACATTTTATAATACTCTAACTTGCTGACTATGGGCTGTGAAAAATCACCCTCCTGAGCGCAGCAAGTTTGAGCACTTTAAAGTACTAGTGTGGACAGGCTCTGAGCGCTGGAAGTACCTAGCCCTCGGAGCTATTCCCCTCATGGAGGTGGATTACCAGGAGTCCTGGGAGAGCTCTGTCATAAATAGATAGCTAAGGGTTAATGTTTCTTTCACCTGTAAAGGGTTA
>NC_133772.1:53660416-53690755 GCF_003597395.2 Chelonoidis abingdonii
TGGTGCACTGTGGGATACCACCCAGAGGCCAATACTGTCGATTTGTGGCCACGCTAACCTAATCCAATATGGCAATACCGATTTCAGCGCTACTCCTCTCGTCGAGGAGGAGTACGGAAACTGGTTTAAAGAGCTCTTTATATCGATATAAAAGGCCTCGTTGTGTGGATGTGTGCAGGGTTAAATCGGTTTAACGCTGCGAAATTCGGTTTAAACGCGTAGTGTAGACCAGGCCCTGGTCAGGACTGGGAGGAGGAGGGGCAGGAGGATGAACCCCAGGCAGCAGGGGAGGTCACCCTGCTGCTGAATGGCTTTTGTGGCAGCACAAGGAGCCTTCTGCATTCCCACTGTCCTGGGAGTGAGTGGGTGGAGCCGTGACAATGGAGCTGCAGGGGGCTTCCTGCACTGCTACAGCCAGGGCCGGTGACCTCTACTCCCTGCAGGTGCAAGGTGTCAGCAGGGCTGTAGTCCTGGTGGGGCAGAGCAGAGCTCTGGCTGGGAGTTTCTGCTGTGTCTTGCCAGGACTGCAGTCCCCCCTGCACCCCACCCCCCAACAGCTTGCATCTGCAGGGATCAGAGGTCACCCGCCCTCTGGCAGCGTAGGGAGCTCCCTGCAGCGCTGATGTCATGTCAGCGTGTGAGCAGGACACAGCAGAGACACCTCCCCACCCCCACCCCAGGACTGTGTGAAGGAGGACAAGCCCCTGACCAAACGGTGGCCACCTCACTGCTGAATGGTTCCTGCCTTCTTGATTATCACAACTCCCAGTTATCCGAATAAATCTGGTATCCCCCATACTATTTGGATAAATCGGATTATCCTGTATTTGACTTTATATTGTTCTAAAGATCAGTCTGTTTATCAAGAATTTGCAATGAGAAGAATGGTTAAATTACTCCAATGGTTCATTACAAATTATTTATAAAACTTTAGAGGTAAGTTTCCCTTTATTATTATTGTTTTATTAAGATTGTGGTAGTACTTAGAAGGTCCAACTGAAATCAGGCACAGTGCGTACACATAGTAAGAGACAATTCTTGCCTCAAAGTTATGGTATAATAGATTAGACAGAGAACCAGATGGTTAACTGTGCCATAGAGAGATTAAATGACTTGGGCAAGGTCCCAAAGGAAGACTGTGGCAGGTCTAGGAACAGAAGCCAGATGGCCTGAGTTCCAGTCCAGTACCTTCACCTTAAGACCAACCTTTCTTCTTTACGAGGAGAATAGTGCTGTTTCAATCTATTTCAAGAAAACTTGAGTGCTGGGGATAATTAAAAGCAGGAGGCAAAAGAATGAGGAAATGAGAAAGAAGTGTTGTTAACATGAAGCTTCTTTCTAAAACATTTCTTAGCACGTAAAATCTATGTTCATTTCACTTATTCTGGACTTTCTTTTCTAAGGTTTTCCATTCTAACTCTCTGAGCCAGTATTTCTGTTTTGATTATAGTCACAAAAGGTAGAAATGGGAGGCAGAGTTTTCTACCAAGATGTCATATTTGAGACAAGCTAGTCTGGTACACACTCCCTCTTGATCTCTCATGTTCTGTGCAATAAAGCTTTCCCAACTACTGTACCCATTTCAGGAGTCTGAAGCCCGAGCCTTGCTGCTCAGGGCTGAAGCATATAACTTAGCTTCACGGGGGCCTCTGTGGCATGGGGCTCTGAGCAATTGGCCTGCCTGCCACCCCCTAATTCTGGCCATGCACTTGTGATGCCTGCCCCCAAATCCATCCTGTAACCCCTAGACTGAGAAACACAGATCTAGATGTGTTGACGTACTGCCTGGAGGACCTCTGCGTACCCCGAACCACTGCAATGAAGGGTGGTCCTTTTAGTCTCTAAACCTTTTTATTGGCAAGTCCATCATAATGAACCAGGCTGCATTACAGCTACCAGAGCTGTGGCATATACTGTGTGCTGTATAGATTTTAAAATAATGGGAAGCTCAGGTGGAATTTTAAATGTGATGGAAGCTTAGTGCTGGAGACTTCTGGTGCACTAGGAGATAGAGGTTTTCAAGGAGGATCAATGTGTGTGAAAGATTTATTGATGAAACATGAGCAAAGTTAGATGCAGACTGCAAGAATGACCCAGTAGAGGGAAGTCAAGTATCAGAGGGGTAGCTGTGTTAGTCTGGATCTGTAAAGAGTGACAAAGAGTCCTGTGGTACCTTATGTACTAACAGACATATTGGAGCATAAGCTTTCATGGGTGAAGTGGATGTTCACCCACGAAAGCTTATGCTCCAATACTTCTGTTAGCTCAGTAGAGGGAATGATCTATTAGAAAATAGATTTTAAAACAGAAAAATAATGAGGGTAGAGTAGAGTGGTGAAGACCTATGTATAGTAGCTGAATGAGTTCTATTCTTTTCTAATATTCCAAAATAGATTACAAGACTGAGCGGGATAGTATCAAACGTCCTGCTTAGAATCATCCATTGTTAACTTCCTTAGTTGTAATACTTCACAACATAATGATTTTCAAAAAGAAAACCAAATATCACCACTTTGGGGGAGACATTTGCATAGTATAAGCTAAATTCAGTCTTCAGTTACATCTGTGAAACTCCATGCAGTTCATGCAACAACACTGTAACTGAGGGGAGAATTTGGGCCTACATTAAAAAAAAAAATTAAAAAAATCCATCTTCCATGCTGGAAGCATAAGAGAGGAAACAATACAATATAATATAATAATTTTATTATTAAAGAGCAATATGTTCCAGAAGCAAAAAAGTTCCATTATACCAATAAACACCATAAAAAAGAAATACCTTGTGGTGTGAGAATATAGCACATGCTCCAAAGTTCAGCTGAAAATTATCCCCATCAAATAAAACTCAAGGGTGTGATATGTGCTTGTAGGAAAATTTTCTGAATGAAAGCTCTTACATTCTGATAGGTTGGTAAATATTCGTGTATGCATGACTAGATCTAAAAATATGGAGATATACCTATCTCATAGAACAGGAAAGGACCTTGAAAGGTCATCGAGTCCAATCCCTTGCCTTCACTAGCAGGACCAAGTACTATCCCTGACAGGTTTCCCCCCCCTTCAATCCCTAAATGGCCCCCCTCAAGGATTGAATTTACAACCCTGGGTTTAGCAGGGCAATGCTCAAACCACTGATACCTAAGGTAATTGTTCCTCAGATAAAAATGCAGATATTATTTTACTTGATCACTATGCTTCTAACAAGGTACAGAATCCTATATAAGGGCCAGATTTTCAGGTAGTCAGGACCCACAGTTGGGGCTAGATTTCAGAACTCTCATTGTGACACTTGAATTAACATGTTCAAGAGCTAAGTAAGCCAACATGCTGTGAATGCAACATGCATCCATGCAACAAAAATACTTAAATGGGAGATTTAAGCTGATCTAAATGTTGTTGAACAAAAAGAAAGGACAATCACTCTTTGAGCAAAACAAAATTCACACAAATATTAGCCCAAGTATGTTTATGTAGATTCAGGAAACATAAACCTAACCATAATTTATGTGTAAAAAATAATAGTTTTCTCAAGTAAACCTGACTAGATTTAGAAAATGATTGGGATAATAAATTACAAGGATACAGAAACCATAGAAAATACAGACTTCTTATTCCAACAGATCTATTTGAGTTTAAAAAGGACATTATCTCTAAAGAAATTGTATATGCAGACAGGATACCATAGAAGAGCCAGCAGGGGCTGATGTAAAAGGTAAACATAGGGAGAAATGATTGTACAAAACTCAAGGGCAATACACTAGGGAAGATCAGGATGTGTTTATGCAGATTACAAAGCTCTGTAAAAAAGGATAAAAACATAGATCATGTAGTATTTCAATTATCCTTACAGTGGCTCAGGTAAGAATTGTGGAATGACAAAGGAAGCATGTAGGTTTCTAGAGATAGCATGGATAGTTTCCTAGGAAACCCAACAAGATCAAATGCAGGTTCAGGCTTGGTTCTTGCAGTACAGAGACCCAGAAGGGTAGGATATAAAGTTGGAATACCCACACCATGTGACTACACACTTTGGTATCTTAAGTTGCTTTGCAGAATAGAGGTGGATTTAAGTGCTTAAATTAAACTTGAGCTTTGCTGTATTGGGGCCAAAGTTAGTAAAGAGTGTGACTGTGTGGCACATCAGAAAATATTCCATTACATGACACAGTAGTTCCTGGGACCCAAGCTTTAGATCTGACCAAGCTTCAGCAGCATCAAAAGGCCTTAGTTCTGGCAAGGATTGTTGATGTACGAATGTAGAGTGTTAGCAAAGGGCATTAGTTGAGGTACTGGGGTCACTTTGGTAAAATTTAAGAGAAGAATTGGGACCAGCTATGGGAGAGTAGAGGGAATTTTGTAATGAAGGGGTGATACCTGGGACTTGTAGTAAATTATTCTTTTCCACCCTGAAAATGGCAGAACAGTCCAGTATTTCACACATCACGCCTGAATCAAAATCTTCCCTTTCATACCATACAGCAAGTGACGGGGGAGAGTGGGGGAAGAAGGAGCTTTTGTCATTTTAAAATTGTTCTAGTCCATCTGTTAATTTTGTAATCACTGCAGTATCTGGACACGTGCAGATTTTTTGTAGGAGTATTATTTTGTGATAAATATATTTTATAGTTTTGTACCAAGAGAACTTAAAGTCCCAATAAATCATTTACCAAGAGATCAAGGAAATTGTTCCAACTGCAGTTCAGAACAGCTATGCTCCACTTTCCAAACTGTGATGTAACCACTGACAGCTGTCACCATGGTGGTGTAGGGAGGAGGACTGGGGAGCTGATGAATAGATACAGTATGTAATATCACAAGGATAACACCAGCTGTCTAGATGAAAAACAACCAAAGTTAAATAAGTGGAGAGATGAAATCTTTAAAAGTGGCAGTGGAATGGTATCTCAATAGGACTTCATGCATTAATCTAAGCCTTGGTTTCTTTAAGTGAATGCTGAAAATCAGGCCTCTTTAAGGTGTCTCAAGATGGGTACCCAAAAAAGGAAGCAGCCAAAATCACTTGGTGTACAATTTTCAGAAGCACTTAAATCCCAACCTCGAAACTGAGTTAGGCACTTAGAAGCCTATGTCCTACTGACTTTCAGAGAGGCGTAGGCTCCTAGGGCCAGATTTTCAAAGGTATTTGTCCATGTACAGATGCAAATAAGTGCCTACTAGGACTTACAAAAGCTGTCTAAACAGCCTAGGTGCCTAAATCCCATTGAAATTAAGAAGAGTTAGGCATCTAACCTGTGGAGAAGCTTTTGAAAGTCCTACTAGATCTCTATTTGAATCTTTAAGTGCTTAGATATTTTTGAACATCTAGCAATAAATCACTTTTGAGCATAGGACTTTGGCTCCTAAGTGTGATTTAGGTGCTTTAACAATGTTACCTCCTAGGTACTTCTGAAAATCTTAGCCAAGGCTTCTAAGATTGGGGATGATTCTAAACTCAAAGGAACAGTGCATTTATGGAACTCAGGGGAAGGGGAGGAGGCTTGTGGTGGAGGAGGAAGTACAAACAAATAAGCAAGCAACTCAACCCAACCACAAACTTACATCAATTAGACACATAGGCTATTGGATGATAATTGTAGTTCAATACGGATTAATGTTGATTAATAAATTTGAAAAGAGGGATACAAACAGAAGCAGGTGCTGTAGCATACTGAGTAGGAAAGAGTTTTGTGAATGTCTATGCAAAATTCTGTAATGCCTCCAGGCCAATGCCAAGTATAGCTTCAGTGAAAATAGGGATTTTTTGTTGTGCTAACAGAATAGAACGAAAGTCAAATGAACCACTGTTCCCTGTATAAGGCTAGATCGTGTATAAACAGTAGTATAGCCTAAAGCATCCCAAAATAGATAATTTCAGAGACTTTCCTTCTGCTTAGTCTCCCAAAATTCACCTGACTCCAATGTAAATAACAAAATGTTGAAATGAAGTTAGTAAAATAGCCAAATGGGTGAATAAAGCAAATAATGCATTATTAAAAAGGACAGAAGGGTCACGAAGGCCCTAATCTTTCAATCAGATCTGTATACACAGATCTTTATGCCTACACAAAGTCCCATGGAAGACAATGAGGTACTGCATAGGTGCAGGGTCACCTGGATTGGGTCTAGAAACTCAATGACTCTAGAGGATTGATTCATACAAAGATTTGGAGGCAATGAATGAGGAAGGGGAAGAAGAGGAAAAATATACTAATTATTTGAGATAACCAAACTCTTTGTGTCTAATTCTGAATCCAGTACAACTTCTTGGATGCCAAGTTCAGAAGTCATTTGACATGATTTTTGTTTTACTCACCCTAGGAAAATAAAATTTTATTGTACTTTTAGCTACTTCTACACAAAAATGTATCCATTTCATACACTGTAGATAAAAAACACACACTACTTGTCTTTTACTATGAGGGCCCTTCATGGCCTACCCCCAAACTACTTATTAGCTCTCATTCAGTATTGAGAGGTTGACTCCGACCTCCAACTGGCCTCCGACCTCCACCAGCCTCCATCATCCACTTGTTAAATTTGCAAACATCTTGATGCTTTTTCCCATGCTGCCTCTCACACTTGGGAGAAGAGCCCCATAAACATCTGCAAAGTCACTTCATTTTTCTTCAGATCTCTCCTTAAAACTCTCTTTTGCCATGATCCCCCCAAAACACTTGACAATGGCTAGACTGCTAGTGTGTGGAGACAGCTGCCTATCATGCTGACCAATATTGTCTGATTGGTACCTTGCATTCATGGCAGTCTTTAGTCTGTGTGTCCATCTGTTGTCTGTTTTCCTATATCATAAGCTCATTGTGGCGGGGACCATCTTTTTATTATGTGTTTCTACAGCGCCTAGCATGATGCAGTCCTGGTCCACTACTAGGGCTCTGGGTTGCTACGATAATACAAATAATAAATAATATAATAATGTTGTTACAAAATGCATGAAAAAACTTCACAGTAGTGAAAGTATACATTATAGATACTTTGTTTTCCACAGATTACAAATGGTAATGTTCATTAAAATGTATCGGTATTGAAAAGAATTTCTGCAACTGCTTTTACCTTCTGAGCTAAGATTAATTTGTTAGTATAAGAATTATAAATCAAAAAAATAAAAACAAAGAGCTGTCATTTACTGATGCTTTCAATTGTAAATTTCCAAACTGTGAGCTGTTCTAAAACTATGGCATGGATCCTGCAAACGTGTTTACCTTTACCAAAATCAATAGGACTATTGATGATCCGAAAGAAGTTAAGCAAGTGCATACTTGTTGGAAGGATCAGAGCCTATGAAGCTCTTTGTAAGGAGAGAATAACATGTATATAAAGATTTTAGTATTTATATCTAGTAATAAAATGGACTGCCTTTAGTCATAGATATTTGATTGAAGTAGCCATTTCAGGCTACAATGCTGCAAATACATATTTAGTAGCTCAGTAGTCCCACTGGAGTCAATGGAAATATTCAGGAGCCTGATTTAACTGGGTGCTAAAGCATGTGTCTTTTTTCAAGCACAAGTAGCCATTGACTGCAGTGGGACAGCTTAAAGTTAGGCATGTGCTCCATAGAACTGGTCAGGAATTTTTCACCTAATATTTTTCAGTGGAAAATGTGATTTCTGCAAAATCAAAATTTTCCGTGGAAAAATATTGGTTTTCCTGAAACTTTTTGATTTCTGATCAGGAAAATTGAATTACTTATTTTGTTCAGGTCAACATGAACTTACTGCAGCAGCTCAGTCAGTAGAGAGAAAATGGAGCGTAGCGGTATCATTTAGCCAGAGATCCCAGCCCATAAGTGAGAATCGGGGCATGAGACATCTGGAGTACAACCCCCATGAGGAGCTACAGCTGCACAATCAGACACAGGTAATATAAAACTGACCCGATATGGAATGTTTCACTTGGTTTTACAAAACAAAACAAAGAAAGGGTTTTATCTGAGAATGTCAAAACATTTTATTTTGATTTAAAAATATCAAAACATATTGGTTCAGTATTTCCAAATATAGTTTTTTTATGAACTTTGTACCTTCTATATTTTGACTTATCATCCTAGTTTTGGATTAGAACAAACACAGAAATATCAGAATTTCCTACAGAATGGAAATTACTTTTGTCATTCAGCTCTAGTGCTGATAAGTAGCTTGCTGAATTATGTCCATTGACTTGGGCCATGTAGGGATTATGTGCAGGTTTAAATTAGGCACATACTTAAGTAGCTTGGAAGTGTTTGCAGCATAAGGATTTTAATTGTTACCTGATCTATTGATTGATTATATGTTAATTAGAATGCCTAATTTAACATTCTGTGGTTTGGCAAGAACTTGCCTCAGGATCAGACCCAGAGTTGTTATTAGGATGAGAACATGACGTGCGTGGTAGAGACACTCACACTTAGTAAAGGCTTTATGTCTTTCTAATATCTTTATTAGCACAATTAGCAAAGTCACAAACACTCCAATCCAGCAAAGAAGGTAGCGATCATATAAAATGAGCATCTGAGCAACCATATACTCACACCAGCCTTTGCAGAAAAACCCCAAGTGGTATTTGTCAAACTTCTCCTCCTCCTCTTCCTCCTCCTCATCAATCACCATCATTGCTGGAGCTTGTCCTGGCATCTTCCTAAGCACAGAGGCCAAGATACAGCTTTTATAATGTGTTATGCTGACTCCCTTTATGCCTAATTCATATTCAGTTGGGGTGTCAGACGCTTATCCTTATCTTTATTTCCTCATCCTACTCATGTTGGGGTACCCTCCCCTTGTAGGTTACTAGGCCTTTCACCTCAAGCTTATTAGCATATACATCAATTACTTACTATGGCATTCTTGTGGTCAGACAGTTGCTGTTGTCCCTAACTTAAAAATCTAAATCAGATATCAGCTCACATCTTGTGTTTAGCTGTCAGTAGTTTAGTCAATTTGTGTGAGCAGAGTCAGGATGAGCTCTACCCTGACATCTGGTGGTGAATTATGGGAAGCGTGGAAAGAATCTCAGGGAGTGTGGAAAGGAATTCCAGGTATTTGCATTGGCACACCCACCCCACCTAGCATAGCCCACAACAGCCTGGGATGGTTATTCTGACAGCTGGGATCCCCAATTTCTTTGTTATTGGGGCAGGAGGAAAAAAAAGTGCAGTCACCCTAATTATGTGAATGAGGAACTATGAGACTGATTTATGACAGAAATGACTCAGCCTAAATTAAGTAGTACTTGCTAGACAAGCAACATGGGTTCCAAAACCCAGTGAACTGAGAGAGGTTGGGGACTGGTGTGTGTACCTGATGGTATGGGTCCCTTTTGAGGGCCTGGAACACCAAATGCACACTCTCCTCGCTCCCCTGTTAAAGAGTAGAGCTAATTTTGATTCCATTAGGAGTCCATCTAGAGACTGCTGAGCTGAATTCATGTTGGGCCAATGGTGTAGCAGCACCAGGGCTCCCCTACTAAGAGCTGAAATCACTAAAAGAGCTGAGCTGAGATCACTGAGTGCTGTGTTAACTAGTCGGGGAGCCTGAAGACCTATTGCTATGCGGTTGGCAGAGCGGAGCAGTTTGCAGCATGTTGGAGCAGCCCCTGGAACAGTGAGCGGAATGGAGCAGTTTGCTGGGACAGCTGGAGTGGCTCACGGGTCGGCTGGAGGAGGGGCACAGCTGGTGTAGTGGAGCTGGTCATGGTGAAGGCTGCAGCAGAACTCCATGGAGAGGTGGAGCAGTTGGCCCTGGCCCACGTAAGGTGCCCCTTAACACCCTGTGTGGGCTTCCCCTCCCCCCATTTCCACCCAGGCTGTGGTGGTGGGGGGTAAAACTTTGCAGATAAACTTTTATACTCTGGGGTGGCACTGACCAGATACTTTCGGGTTGTTGGACTTTGGGGTGATTGGACTTAAGACCCTAAGGGGGAAAGGACGTTGCCAGATGTACTTGGAGGTGGGTTTTTTTGCGTATGGTTTATGTTATAATCCTGTTTGTGGTATTTCTCCAATGTGATGCCACATTGTTTCCCTCCTTTATTAAAAGGATTTTGTTACACTCAGACTCCGTGCTTGTGAGTGGGGAAGTATTGCCTCCTGGAGGCTCCGGTGGGGGTGGTATGTAAATGTCCCAGGTCACTGGGTGGGGGCTCGAGCCGGTTATGCATTGTGTTATTGAAATGGAACCCCTGGATACTGAACCCGGCCCTTGTTGCTGCCAACTCAGAGGGGCAGAAGGGTTACATTTGTGTATTACATTCGTTCTTGTGACAGCTTATAAATAAGGCTACAATTTAGTCACGGGTTATTTTAACAAAAGTCATGACCAGGTCACGGGCAATAACCAAAAGTCATGGCCAGGGACCTGTCCATGATTTTTACTAAATACTCATAACTAAATCTTAGGTGCTGGGGGAGAGGGGCGGGCGTTCCCACAGACGCTGCTGCTCTGGGGTGTGTGTGTGTGCTCTGGCGATCGCTACTGCTCTGGGGCAGGAGAGGAATGGCCCAGGGCTGCGCTGCTGCTTGGGGGGAGGGGAGTGGCTGCTTCTCTAAGTGGGGGGCAGCCCGGGGCCCCACTGCCACTGCCACTCTTCTGGGCGGGGGGCCCGGGGTGATGCTGCTGGGGGAGAGAACAGCCCGGGATGCTGCTGCTGTTTCTGGACTGCTGCTCTGGGGCAGTGCCCGGGACCAGCTGCCTGGGTCCACCCAAAGAGCAGCCAATATGGCTGGCCTCAGGGCCACCCCAGCTGCTCGGGAGGCCTTGGGGACAGCCGCACTAGCTGCAGAAGTCACGGAGGTCCCGGAAAGTCACGGAATACATGACTTCCATGACCCTTGTTAGACTCGCAGCCTTACTTATGAGCTAGGGTTACTCCTGGTTAGCTGCTTACACTGAGGCTTTTGGGGTTGTTGCCTCAGTTAATTTAACTAAGCTACTGTCTTACAAGCCTTGACACTTGTAGATTCATTGCATTACTGTCTTAACTTATACCTATGCCTTACCTAGCAAATACCTATATCTATAGGCTACTGTAAATGTGGGGCTGCTGGGGCTCGACCCTCTCCGGAGAGGAGGGGAGCCACTCCGGCCCACTCTGCTCCGGTTGGCCCAGGAAGTTAGCCTGGCAGTCCTTGCAGTACTTGTCCGCCCAACGGGCAAGGGGCTTAGGCCCTCCAGCAGGGCTGAGCCGTAACAACCACGAGGCGCCGTATCCTACATCAGGACAGATAGCAACACAGAATCAGTAAGCTCAGGCCTGGGTCAGGGCTGAGCAACGGTAATAGTTTAAGGCCCAACCCTTGGTCAGGGCGGAGCAGCAAAACACTGAGTCAATAAGCTCAGGCCTTGGTCAGGGCCGAGCAACAGTACCAGTTTAGAGGCCCAGCCCTTGGGCAGGGCGGGGCAGTAAACGCTGAAGCAGTAAGCTCAGTGATAACAGTTATCGGCCTCCTCAGGCCAGGGAGAGGGGGAGTCTGCCACCCCGGAGTGGGCTGGCAGGGGGGACACAGGCCCTCCCACTCCACTGCGTCCCAGCCTGGGGCCCTAACAGCGGCTGTCACTCCGCTGGTCAGTCAATGGAGTTCCTGACCGCAACATACTGATATAGGCTCCGGCAATTCCTCAGCCTGACTGGGATCGGCTGCCCCCGGGCTGCTTCCGTACTCCCCCTCAGTACCTACCTGGGTCCTAATGTCGGCCTCAGCGGGGTCCAAGAGCATAGGCTCATCACGACCGGGGCTGGGTGGTAGGTCCGGGAGCTCCTCGGGATACTCGGGCCACAGTAGCGCCAGCGGCTCCTCCGAGTAGCAGCAGGCGTGGAGAAGCTCCGGCAGCTCCTCCTGGTAGCGAGCACGGGGAAGCTCCAGCAAGTCTGGGCGGCTCCCCTGGGTTGCCAGCGTCTCCCAGTTTCAAGCTCCTGGAGAGATGTCTGTTCTCTCCAGCCGCTGGGGCCTGACTGAGCTTTGAGGGCCGGCTTTTATAGTTCCAGGTCGCCGCCTGACCCTTTGAGGGGCAGACTCTGAGCTCCGTAGCTCTGCCCACTCTGGCCTCTGCCAGGGCTTGACCCTCTCCGGAGAGGAGGGGAGCCACACCGGCCCACTACACCCCCACTCCTCAAGACTGGCTCCCGCTCGCGGGCGGATGGATGGGTCTGGCCCCGGAGGCGGGACATGAAGTCCGCGTTCGCATGGTCCTTACCAGCTCGATGTTGGACGGTGAATGCGTAAGGTTGTAAGGCCAGATACCACCGCATGAGTCGGGCATTATTATTCTTCATATATATCAACCATCGGAGGGGGGCATGATCGGTGACCAACGTGAACGGGGCCCCAAGGAGGTAGTAGCGTAGGGCGTCACAGGCCCACTTTATAGCCAGTGCTTCTTTTTCAATCACTGCATAGTTCTTCTCCCGCGGAAATAACTTATGGCTGAGATACAGCACTGGGTGGTCCTCTCCGTCAACTTCTTGGGACAGGATGGCCCCTAGCCCCACCTCTAAGGCATCCATCTGGAGGATGAACCTCCGGTGGAAATGGGCTGTGTAGCACTGGGTGTTGGCAAAGGCATGTCTGGAGGGTCCGGAAGGCCTCTTCACATTCTGGGGACCACCATATCTACCGGGAGCTGTTCTCGGTCAGCAGTCCGGTTAAGGGTGCTGCGATGGAGGCAAACTGGGGGATGAAGTGCCGATAGTACCCTATGAGCCCCAGGAAGTGCCGGACATGGCGTTTTGTGGTGGGCGTCGGGCAGGTGGTCAGGGCTTGTACCTTTCCAACAAGGGGCTTCACCCGGCCTCCCCTGATAGCATAACCCAGATATGTGGTCTCCTGCCATCCGAAGCGGGATTTTTTTGAGTTGGCAATCAGTCACGCCTGTCGCAGGGACCACAGGACCACCGCCACTCGCTCTAGGTAGTCTTCCCAGTTGCGGCTATAGACCACAACATCATCCAGATAAGCGGCGGCACACTCTCAATGGGGCAGCAGTAGGCGGTCCATCAGCCTCTGGAAGGTCACCGGGGCCCCATGGAGGCATCCACATAAATTGGTAGAGTCCCGTCAGGGTAGCGAACTCTGTCTTTTCCTTAGAGGTCTCCTCAAGTGGAATCTGCCAATACCCTTTGATGAGGTCAAGGGTGGTGATGAACTGGGCCTCCCCAAGATGGCCAAGCAGCTTGTCCACTCTGAGCATGGGGTAGGCATCGAATCGTGAGATGGCATTCACCCGCTGGAAGTCTATACAAAACCGGTGGGTGGTGTCAGGCTTGGGCACCAAGACCACCAGGCTACGCCACTCACTCTGAGATGGCTCGATGACTCCTAAGACCAGCATGGCCTGCACTCTTCCTCCACCTCCTGGCGCATCCGGTATGGTAGCAGCCTAGTCGTTTCTCAGATTACCTTCCCCGGCTCGGTCTGGATCGAGTGGTAGATCAAGCTCATGTACCTCTGTAGGGCCGTGAAGGTCCCTTGGAAGGCTTGCAGGAGACACTTGGCCTGCTTGCACTGCTCTCCTATCAGGGTGTCGCAGAGCAGGGGAGCAGTGAGGTCCTCTGCCTGGGGTGCGCAGGGACCCAGCTCCAGTTCAGGTGGGGAAGGGTTAATCAATAGGCCCTCCCAGTCTCGCCATGCTTTTAACAGATTTACATGGTATCGCTGGGTCTTCTTACGCCGGTCCGGTTGGTGGATTTTGTAGATGACAGGCCCAACCTTCCGAGCCACCTCATAGGGCCCTTGCCCACAGGCCAGTAGTTTCGATTCACTCGAGGGTAGAAGGACCAGAACCCGGTCCCTGGGTTCAAAGTCGCTCACCTGGGCCTCCCAGTTATAGGTCCATTCCTGCCTGCCCTGAGCAGCCTTTAAGTTTTCCCGAGCTAGGATCCCTGCCCGGGCAAAGTAGTCCTGTAGTTGAAGGACGTACTTCAAGAGTCCCTGGGTTGGAGAGGGGGACTGCTCCCAAGTCTCCCGCATCAAGTCCAGCAGGCCCCAGGGGCGACGTCCATATAACAGCTCAAATGGGGAAAAATTGGTTGAGGACTGGGGCATCTCCCGGATGGCTAGCAGCAGGGGAGGGAGCAGCTGGTCCCACTGGTGTAGTTCCTCCATGGGGAACTTCTGGAACATCTCCTTAAAGGTTCGGTTGAACCGCTCGACCAACCCATCCGTCTGTGGGTGGTAGACAGAGGTGTGTAGCTGTTTTATCCCCAGGAGCTTGCAGACCTGCTGTAACAACCTAGAGGTAAAACTGGTGCCTTGATCAGTCAGAATTTCGCGGGGCAGGCCCACCTGCGCAAAGACCTTTATCAGTTCCCCGGCGACGGTCCAGGCGGTAGTACTCCGCAGTGGGATGGCCTCGGGGAACCGTGTGACATAGTCAACGATGACCAGGACATACTGGAATCCAGCATTGCTCTTTGGGAGTGGGCCCACCAGGTCCATGGCCACTTGTTCAAATGGGGTCTCAATTATCGGCATGGGGACCAGGGGTGCCTTGGGCACGTGCTGCGGAGTGGCTAATTGGCACTCTGGGCAGGAGCTACAGTAGTTTCTCACCTCCTGGTGAACACTGGGCCAGAAGAACCGCGCCAAGATCTGGGCAAGGGTCTTCTCATGGCCCAGATGTCCAGCGGCCGGGACGTCATGGGCCAGCTTCATCACGGTGCACCGGTGACCCCTCAATACCAGCAGCTGTGCCTGGGGTTCTTTCATGCGGGAGTCCTGGTCGATCCGGTAAAGACGGTCCTGGCTCAACTCGAAGTGGGGCCACTGGGTTGCGTGCTGAGGGTCGATGACGGTCCCATCAACGGCCACGAGTTGTTCATAGGCCCGACTAAGGGTAGGGTCAGCCCTCTGGTCCCACCAAAAGTCGGTATGAAGGAGGGGCTTGACCGCGGGCTCCAGTCGAGGATCACCTGTTTCCTCGGTCCCTGCCCCGGTCCCCGGGGCCCCATCCAATTCCTCTGGTAGGGCCTCCTGGCATTCTGCTTCCAGCGCCGGTGTCAACCGGAGGACCTCCTCGAAGGCGGGCCAGTCCCGCCCCAGGATCACTGGGTATGCCAGTCGAGGGGCTAGGCCGACCATGACTAGTCGGGTGACGCCAGCTACTGTCAGCGGGATACAGGCACTGGGGTATGGCCGGATGTCCCTGTGGATACATTGTAGAAGTATCGTACCTAAGCGAGGGTCTGCCGGGGGCCCCAGAGCCTGCCGGATTAACGTCTGGCCACAGCCGGAGTCGAGCAAGGCCTGGATTGTCTGGTCCCCGACGACTACTGGGACTGTAAGCTTGGGGGCCTGTGGCAATCGGGCCCGGGTATCCCCTGCACAGACCTGCCCGAAGCTGCAGTCCATTTCTGCGCAGTCACGCTGCAGGTGTCCCGTCTGCTCACACTGGAAACAGGGTCCTAGTTCAGGGTGGCCACCCCTGGGGGGAGCTCCCCTGGGACCTCTGAGGGGCCTCCACTGGGTTCAGGACCGAGAGGCCGGCATCGGGCCCGAGGCCTTGGACGGATGTCCTGCCTGTGGCCCAGGTTTCACGGCCTGGTCAGGGTGTTCCCCCTTTTGTCCGAGGTAGGGCATTTGGGTCCGGGATTTGGAGGCCAAAAGGTGGGTTCCACGGAGGTTTCGGCCGCGAGAAAGTCCTCCATCAGTGAAACGGCCGCGGCCAACGTTACCGGCCGGTGGCGGAGCACCCAGGCTCGTCCTCGGGCTGGCAGAGTGTGTACGAAGTGCTCTAGGACGACTTATTCGGTAACCTCCTTTGCCATCCTTGTTTCTGGCTGTAACCATCAGTGACACGCCTCCTTCAGGGCTTGGGCCACCAGCCGAGGTCAGGTGCCTGGGGGATACATCTGGCCTCAGAACTGCTGCCGAAAGGTCTCTGGCTAGCGTCTAGGGCATCCAAAATCGCAGCATTGACCCGTCCATAATCCCTGGCTTCGTCCATCGCCAGCCCCCGGTATGCCGTCTGGGTGATCCCGGTCAGATACGGGGCCAGAAGGGTGGCCCATTGGTCCCAGGCCCATCCTGCGACAAGAGCCACACATTCGAAGGTCACCAGGAACAACTCGAGGTCATTGTCGGGGCCCATCTTGGTAAGTTGTACTGGGGTGGTAAAGCAGGGTACCCCAGCACCGTCCCCTGGTGCTCCTACGGGGCGGGGTAGCACAGCCACCAGCTGCTGCTGCAGCTGGGTCCCAAGCTGCTGCATAAGTTGCTGCTCCTGCTCGAGCTGGGTGGCATCTCGCTGTTGCTGCTGCTCGAGCTGGGCAGCGGCCTGCTGCTGCTGCTGCTGTAGCTGGGCGGCCTGCTGCCGGTCCTGATTCTCCACCAGCAGCTGGAACAGCCAGTCCATCTCCATGATTGTCTAGGGGAGGATGACGTCCCCCTTTAGCCCCTTCTCACAGGGGCCAAGGGTTCGCTCTCCCCACTTCTGGTACCACTTGTAAACATGGGGGTGCCGGGGCTCGACCCTCTCCGGAGAAGAGGGGAGCCACGCCAGCCCACTACAGCTACCTAATGTAATATATAAATAGTAAAGAGACCTCTCTGTATACAGAAAAAAAAAATACAACTCCTGTTCTAGCCCCACGTTTTCAGTTATCATTTCCATTCACAGATTCCTTTTTGTGCTGGAATTTTTCAAGTTTTCTTTGTCTGAATTTAGATTTTCTATTTTTCAGAAATGGTTGAGCCTTCCTAATTTTGTTCTGATAATGGACAAATATATTACTGCTAATGACCCGAAGAAAAACTCTGTGCAAACTTGAAAGTTTCTCTCTCTCACCAGCAGAAGTTGGTCCAATAAAAGATATTACCTCACCCACTTTCCCACTGCTACAGAAAGTCAACCATTGTTTGAGGAATTTACAAACTCTATGCTGAAGAGAACTGCTGAAGTAGGCATTGGTCGCTTGAGTTAGCTTTCCTTTGCTCCTGAGCCCTAACCTGGGTAAAACGTTACAGGTGGGTTTCTGGGACTCTTGGATGATGCACCACAATCCAGGCTAACTAGAGCTGTTCTTTTCACATATCTGTCCTCACTGCCTTCCCTATCTCTTTCCAGATGTGAATTGTTAGAATTTGTTTTCTATGCCAGTAGCCAAAATCTTCCCTCACCATGTGGATTTCTCCAGCATGACATCCAGTTTGAGTAAAATCACATTTAGGCTTCAGATTTTCTGAAGCAGTTAAAAGAAAAAGATTATGCTAAGCAATAAAAACCTTGGGCCGTGAATAATTTGAATGTTCTGCATTGGTTAGAGACAATGATTATTTTAACCAGTGAATTGTAAAAAAGCATTTGACTGAATTAATCTAAAAATACATTTCCATGTCTTCTGCAAGGATATAATGACATATCTCAAAATTTCTTCTGATAGATTTTTTGTTTGAACAATGAAAGTAATAAATGGTCATATTTTATCTGAACACTTCAGTTATTTCTCTAGACATGAAAAGAAAAAGAAGCACGTAGATTAGTAAAATAATGGCAAAGAACTCAGCAGGCAAAATAATCAAAAATGATAAAAAGCAGAGGATCACAAGAAAACACAAAGGAGAGTGAATAACTCAAAGGATTTTTAATGGACAGTGGAGCCTTATACCTCTAAGGCACACATAGGTACCTGGCCCTGTTAGTAGTGATTGAAAGCATAGGCAGGGCCGGTGCAAGGATGTTTCACGCCCTAGGTGAAACTTCCACCTTGCGCCCTCCCCCCCCATGCCCCTGCCCTGAGGTGCCCCCCCACTGTGGCAGCTCTCCCCCTCTACCCTGAGACGCCCCTCTTGCAGAAGCTCCCCACCCTCCACCCTGAGGCATACCCCGCACACCCCAGCTCACCTGTGCTCCATCTCCACCCCGAGCACACCGTTACTGCTTCACTTCTCCTGCTTCCCAGGCTTACGACACCTAAGCTGATTGGCGCCACAAGCCTGGGAGGTGGGAGAAGTGAAGCAGCTCACTCCTGCCCCACCTCCTCCCCGAGCACACCATCGCTGCTTCACTTCTCCCGCCTCCCAGGCTTGCGGCGCCAATCAGCTTAGGCGCCGCAAGCCTGGGAGGCAGGAGAAGTGAAACAGCCATGGCATGCTTGGGGAGGAGGCAGGGCAGGGGTGAACTGGGGCAAGAAGTTCCCCTGCGTGCCGCCCCCCCCCCCTTACTTGCTGCAGGTGACCCTCCCCACGCTCCCCAGCCCCAGCTGTCTCTGCCTAAATGCCGACAGCGACTGGGGTGGCCGAAGATCTGGCCGCCGCAGTCGCTGCTGAAGAAAATGGTGCACCCCAAATCCTAGTATCTTAGGCGACCACCTGAGTCGCCTAAATGGTTGCACCAGCCCCGAGCATAGGCATAGGAACACTGCAGCACCCCCAGGTTTTACACAGGGCCACTAGCCCCATGCCCAGGCCTCCACTCCCCGCCCGGGGCTTGGGTCAGCCTTGCTCCCAGACAGCTGATTGAAAGTTGCTGCTTCTAGAGTGTGTGAGTGCACGCAGCTCTGGAAGGGGAAGAGATGCAATAAAACCATTGATTCTAACAAGAACTTAAATGAACTGCCTGTTCAAAGAGAGCATTATCTGAGATCCTCTATCCCACAAAAACCAAAGTGACAAAGTACTCTACCACCAAATACCAAGTTTGATGCATTGCATCACCAGAACTTGGGCCTTGCCCAATAGTTTCATAGTAAGGCAAGATGGTTTGGTGATTAAAATGCTGGCCTAAGATTCTGAAGGAGACTTTTCATGTGCCACTTGGCAAATAATTCTATCTTTGTGTCCCTCAGTTCACAGAACATTATACTTCTGTTCACTCACTGTGTCTGTCTCTCTTGCCTATTTAGACTGTCAGCTCTTTAGTGTAGTGGTGGAAAATATGTATAGCAGCTAGTAGAATGGGGATCTGATTTCAGTTGGGGCATTTACTCACTACTGTTATAATACAAATAATAACCCGAACAAACGTATTGGCTGATCATGCGCTGGTGGAATGATGTCGTTGCTAGCCAGTAGCTACTTCTGACAGCTGCCTTTCATGAGTGTCAGACACACCAGAGTTTATCACCTATTAATTGGTCAATGACCTCTCACATAAATTTGTTGTCAGTCCAGTTCCTAGTGGACAGAGGTCCCTGTCAAAGAGGCCACTGCCAGAACTGGTACTAATTCTCCTCTGCCCCGCTGCCTCTCCTGTTTACAGGCTCAGCAGAGAGATCAAGGATTTCCAGGGGACTGGACTAGATGACCTCTCGAGATCCCTTCCAGTCCTATGATTCTATGATTTACAGTTGAGCCTTAGTGATGGGGAAGATTGCACTGTCATTTATTATGTTTGGTTTCAGAGTAGCAGCCGTGTTAGTCTGTATCCAGAAAAAGAACAGGAGTACTTGTGGCACCTTAGAGACTAACAAATTTATTTGAGCATAAGCTTTCATGGGCTACAGCCCACTTCTTCAGATGCATAGAATGGAACATATTGTAAGGAGATATATATACATACAGAACATGAAAAGGTGGAAGTAGCCATACCAACTCTAAGGCTGATTAATTAAGATGACATAGTTAATTAGCCTCTTAGAGTTGGTATGGCTACTTCCACCTTTCATGTTCTGTATGTATATACATCTCCTTACTATATGTTCCATTTTATTTATTATGTTGTGGTTAAAAAAGACTCAAGTATCCAAGGATTTTACTGTGGTCAATTCCATCCACACTAACGTCATTGGAAAGGAAAGAAATCTGTGAGTACAGAATGAGTATTAATCTGAAATATGATTCTAAATCCACATTCTACTAGTGTAATTTAGGTTGGATGATTTTAGAAAACTAAGGCTCAGGTAATGGGATGCATTTTCAGTATTTCATTTTTCTGCTTTTCAGAGAGGCAAAACTTATTATTTGCCTTTTCTGAAGCTGGACAAAATATCAGAGAGTATCACACTTCAGTTACAAAATTGAAGCATACGGTATTATTTTTCTTGCTTTTCACATCTTTCCTGTTGTAGCTATTACGCCTTACAGAGTAGATCATAAACCAGCCACCGCACAAGTGCATTTTTCATGCTTTTAGGCTGACAGGCTACAGTGTAAAATGAGAACATATTGGGAAATTTCCTATTTCTGGTTTTTCATATACTTGTCATCTGTGAATTTGATAACTAGAATTACTGCTAAACTTAACAGTGCCTAGGGAACTATTATCCAGCACTGACTGGGGTAGCCCTGGGCTTTTAAGAAAAAAACAATGAATTTTCATCTTTCTTAAAGAGAAATTTGAAATAAATGAAGACTGCAGTTTATGTGCTGTGGAAAAGCCAAATTCTGTGGAAATTTTATAAAATCAGTAACTTTTACACATGAGTGGTCCCCTTGACTTCAGCAGGACTCATTTGTGTGTATAAAAGTTACTAAGGTGTTTAAATTTCTGTAGGGTAAGGCATAGGTGTTGTCTTTCTTAGGTGTCCAGGGGTGCTTGAACCCCTGCACCACCCCAGGCTGCTCAACTCCACCTCTTCCCCCATCCCACCTCTTCCTGCCCCCATTCCACCTCACCTCACCTCACCCCACCCCACCCCACCTCTTCCTGCTCTATTCCGCCCCCTACCCTGCTCTGCTCTTGCTCTGTCCCCCTCCCACACACACACCTCCTGCATGCTACGGAACAGTTGATTGTGAGGGGGGAGAGGGGAAGGTGCTAACCAGAGGAGGCTGCTGGTGGGTGCTTTTTTTTCTGTGGGTGCACAGAGCACCCACAGACTCTGCACGTACAGGGTAAGACACTCAGACTATATTAATTCTGGTAGATTTTTATATCACACTAATAGTTGAATCAGCAAAACAGCATCCCCGCTATTGTTGGCAACTAATTAGAAAACCTCTACAACAAATCTTTAGCTTGCCTTTAATTTTTTCCTTGATATTTATAGTACGATGTGACAAATTGGAGCCGTGTCTGTCCTGCTTATGAATGCTGGATGGTACCGTGAAGTTGTATTATGAAAAACTGCTGTATAATAAGTACCTATATGTATGTTGATATACCACTGCTGACAAGTCCTGTAGCACATACACACCAGACAGGGACAATGGGAAATAGTTCAAGTTAATGACAGTACTTGAATTACATAAAGGTAATGCTGAAAAGCAGGAAAGGCTGAGAGGATGGGTGGGTTTAAATAGTGACCCTCACAGGAACAGAGTGAGCTAGACAAGTAGAGAAAGCTTTGGGCAGGAGAGATCACATCATCCAACATGTAGCAGCCTCATAGGGTACGGGGGCCAAGGACTCTGGACAACCCAAGGGACTCTGACCCCAGACCAAAGCATGCCCTAGATGCAGGGAAATGGAGGCAGGAATGTTCATGTAGTGTTTATTGCTTTGTTTGCTCTGTACTTTCTTGTGCTTTATATGCTTAAGTAAAGGAGCAACTGTGTTAGACTCTGCACAAAGTATCTTTCTATGTGTTAACTGCTTCACAACTGCTACATGTCCCTGAGACAGTTACACTAAACCAGAAACTGTACATCTTTTGGGTGGAGTTCTGGGAGAGGGGGCTATTTAAACTCTGTCAAGATTCCTGGATAGTCTGAAGGGTCAGTGTTGCACCCAGAGGGATGCATCAGGCGAGGTATTTCCAGCAGAGATAAGGAGGTGTTATTACCGTTATATAAGGCACTGGTGAGACCTCATCTGGAATACTGTGTGCAGTTCTGGTCTCCCATGTTTAAGAAGGATAAATTCAAACTGGAACAGGTTCAGAGACTGGCTACTAGGATGATCCGAGGAATGGAAAACCTGCCTTATGAAAGGAGACTCAAAGAGCTTGGCTCTTTACCCTAGCAAAAGAAGCTGCGGGATAGCTTGCTCTATATAAATATATCAGCGGGGTTAACATTAGGGAGGCAGAGGATTATTAACTCGTCGACATGTAGACAAAACAAAGCGTACTAAACTGACATTAGAAGTTATAGACTTGAATTAGGACAAGTTCAACCATTAGAGAGGTGAAGTCTGGAACAGCTTCCAAGGGGAGTGTGGGCAAAAGACATATCTGGCTTAAACTAAGCTGATAAGTTTATGGAAGGGATGGTATGATAGGATAGTTTAATTGGCAATTGATCTTGATTATCAGCAGATAAGTCTGCCCAAGTTCTGTGATGGGATGTTGGATGGATGAGACCTGAGTTTACGCAGAGACTCTTTCCTGAGTACTGGCGGTAAGTTTGCCCACATGCCAGGTTTAGCTGATCGCCATATTGGGGTTGAAGGAATTTTGCTTCCGGGCGACTGGCAGAGGCCTGGAGGTTTTGCCTTCCTCTTGCAGCATGGCGATGGGTATTGCGGTGAATCTCTGCAGCTTGAGGTCTTTAAACCCAATTGAGATTCAGTAACTCGACATAGGTTAGGGTTTGATAGAAGTGGATGGTTAGGGTTCGTGGCCTGCTTGTGCAGAAGAGGACTAGATCATATATGGTCCTCTGACTACGATCTTATAGTCTATGAGTGGCTGACGAGGGGTTCAATTCTCAGGATGGGGTTGTCGATAGCAGGCTTGTGCCTGAAATTGGCTGGGACCAAGGTTGAGGGCGTAGCTCCAGAGCTTAAAGAACGGGAGATCCAGGGACAGTAGGCTGGATCCTCACAGCAGTCTGTGAGGATAGGGCAGCCAGGGCACCTGGTTGTATATGTGACATTACTGATCACACACTCCTGTGAATTCTGATGCAAACAATTTTTAATCAGAGTGCGTAAAGAAAAAAGAAAAAATTTTTTAATCGCTTAGAAGTGTTATATATAGAGTGAGGAGAAGAGCCAACTAATAATCATGCTAGTATAAAATACATTGAGTGTTCTAACTCAACTCGCCATGAAGGACGGTGCAAGCCCTCTATCAAGAAATGATCATGCAGCCAAAGTACATGCTCATGGGCAGAGATTCCTGCTCGGCTGTCAGTATTCAGATGCCAAATGAGTCTGAAAGAGGATCGCAACTATCGGTGCAGAAACTGAAAGAGTTTCATAAGCATCTTTCCCAAATCTGGACTTCGCGTCGAAAATTCTGGTGGCCTGCAGACCCTTAAGCTTAAGATTACCAGCTTAGATCGTGATTAGCCGGCACCACAGGAATCCAGGCCTGGTACACTCATAGTCCCGCCAACTTCCTGGGACCCAAGAACCACAATCCTTGGATTTCTTGAAACAAGGAAAATAAGACCATTTCCTCTCTCTTTCTCCTCCAGATTTTCCGCTCCTGGTCATATCGGAGATTTCCCTGCTTCAATCCTTGACAACAAAACGAGAGGACAATTGTTACCTTCCCCCTCCTTCGTTTCCCCCTCCAGTCTTATCCCTGAGATGAGCAGTAATACTGGCACAGAGATTCCTATCCCTTTGCCAAAACTAGAAAAAGAAAGTCAACAAGTTTAAAAAAGAAAGCTTTATTAAAAAGAAGAAAAAGACAAAAAAAATGTAATCATCTGTATTAAGTGACATACACAGGGGCTATTGTTAAAAGAAAAATGAAAAACGACTTATCAAAAAGAGGATACAATTTATATCCAGCAAACTCACAGATGTAAATACCAAAAAAAAATCCAACAGCCTATTATTTTTCTACCTTTGTACTTACAACTTGGAAACTGAAGATTAGAAGCTTGAAGATAGAAAAAGATCCCCTCTCATAGCTGAGAGCCAGACAAAGACACAGACCCAAACATTCCCTCCCTCAGCTTTGAAAAATCCAGTTTCCTGATTGGTCCTCTTTGTTAACCCTTTACAGGTGAAAGAAACATTAACCCTTAGCTATCTGTTTATGACAAAGGTGCCCAGTATTAAAATACTAGCCTTCTTCATAGGGTTTTATGCTATTCCTGTGGTTAGAGGGTTTTGTCCACACTTAAAATGCTACAGAACAGACACTCACTAAAGTGATGGGTGGGGCTGTAGTTAATCAACCTCCCCAGGAGGTGGTAGCTAGACTGAGGGAATAATTCTTCCGTCGACCTAGCACTCTCTACACCAGGGGTTAGGTCAGATTAACTACATCTCTCTAAGAGACATAGCTATGTAGATTCAAGTTTTCAGTGTAGACCAGCCCTAACATTCTGAACCTTCCAAAAGAGTCAGAGCCCTTAAAGAAAAAATATTTGTATGAACTGGGTACTTATGAATGTGTGGGATCTAAGCACTGACTGCAGGAAGCATATTGCATGCAGGGGTTGTGCAAGATCAGGCAATGCCTTTACACCTTTGTCATTTTAATATAGGCTTTTCCAGCAAAGAGATTAGCAATTGTACTAAACGGCATAACACTTTGAGATGTGGTCAAATGTCCAGTAAGGACCATGAATTCCAGTCTCCAGGGATGAAGAGAGAACATGTCAGCCCACTAACGTATCTAATACACTCCAGTGAATGCTCCTTAAATTTCTTTGCATGTCTCTACATTGTTGCCTTTGTTTTAGTCTTCCCTTTGAGAAAATTAGGTACTTTTAATGGGAGTGACACATCCAAATATGGAAAAACCCAATAATGTCCTACCTTATATTCAGTTGGTATAGCTGCTTCTAATGAAAACCTCTCAGGTGTGAGGAATATCCCAAGATTTCAATCTCATAGTTAAGAAGGTAATCCATCAAACAGATGTTTCAAATTGTTCCTTTATGTTAAGTTTGAGAATCAGTCTCTCCACTCCCTACTAGTATGTTTGCAATAAATCAAATGTCTATTTTTAAAATAGTAATCAACAAACTAAGAAGGTGATTCATAAGAAATTCTGAAATAAAACCAGCCTTCATACTTCAATTAAAGTCAGCAATAAGTCAAATGTCCCTCTCTGTTCATCTGGGAAAAGGGGGAAAATGTCATTTTCAGTTATTTCTAAACAATAAATTCTTCCTTAAGAAATGTAGCAAATCAGTTATTCACAGGATGAGAAAAGAGTAAGTCATTTGCAAGATGTACTTTTATGAAAGAGTTGAAAAATATCTCCATTTCCATGGGAAGAAGAAAATCCAGATATTTTTGGTTACTTTTCAAAGACATGAAAAGAAAAATAAGCAGAAAGAATTGCTAAAATGATGGCAAAGAGCATGGAAGAAAAAGTAATCAGAAAATGATGAAAAAATAAAGGTTTTGACATAATGTAAGGGACTGCGGAAGATTTTGTTACGGTTTAGCTAAGGCTTTTCGCCTTCTCAAGGACAGGTTATTAAAGGTTGCTGTATACTAGCATATGCTGTTTGTAGCCGGTTGGAACTGCTTAGCCTGGGAAGCCCGGCGTGTTTGGAAAAGCCTGGCCCTTTGCCATAAGAGATAGCCCAGTTGTGGGAAAGCTCCCACATGCCTATGTATGAGCTGCTTTACATGCTATTAGCATAAAGTTATATTTATCAGAATTTGTTTTGCTGCTTTGGACTCGCTCCCCGCTTTGAGTTAGCAACGTGCAGAGTCCCCGTTGCGGGTGTGTTTTCTTTACCTTCATTAAAAGCCATATCACTCACTGTGTGTGTGTCTCGTCCCTGCAGAGCACTTAGGCACGTAACACATAAGAAACGTGAAGTAGAAGCAAATGATATTATTTTCCTATCCATTCAAGTACACGGTATTCAAGGCAGGATCTCATATTTTCTAATTCCAAATATTCTTTGACAGATTGCCAAAGATCCCTTTTGATGTATTCAGTGCATACACCCATACATTACACTACAGCTACTAACACATCATCTTTCTTTCTTTCTCTCTCTTTCTCTCTCTATTTTAATAAACCCAATGGCAATAAACCCAAATGGCAAGGAAATATTTTGTGGTTAGATACATCAAGGCAGATTCAGAATAATTCCATTGACTTCACTGGAATTACTCCAGAAGTTCATTGATGTTAAAAAGTTTACAATATTTTATAATCTTTATAGTTATTGTTCATGGTAGTATTTAATTTCTCTTTTTAATTAAATGTTTCTTTAGAGTACTTGAGATCCATTTTAGGAAATATTTGTTCTAAAAATTAAGACTTGCATTTTCAATATTTGTCATAACAGTTGAAAACATGAAAAAAGTTTGTTGTTGGCTAAACTGTGCTTTACAGGTGAAATTATATTCTGTTATTCTATTGGCCATCTTCTTGTCGTTCTCTCCCTGAAATGGCAGAAATGAGTATCCACTGCTTCTTGTTACTTTCAAGAACTCATATGGCTTCTACAAGTTCTGATTTGATTTATTAATGGGCTAGCACACCAACTGCAGGAGTAATGATAGAAGATTTTTAACAAAATTAATAATGTGCCTGCCTCTGTCACCCTTACTTATACAGGAGCAGATCCTCAGCTGGTGTAAATTGTCCTGGCTCCACAATGGACTGCACTGAGTGGTATCTTACTCTGTGCGTAGTCCCACTAATTTCAATATTTAACATGGCTACCTCCTTTACTTTATACTCTGGAAATCATGCACCTTTCAGGTGTCTCATGCTGAGCATCCAGAATCACTAGTCACATTCGAAAATCTTAGCTAATGATTTTAAGTAGGAGGGAATACCTATTCTGACATACATACAAGTTTTGAAGACACATTTACAACTATACATGGAAACTTATTTTTTGTGTTTTGAGGCAAGGTACTCTGAGGACATTTATTCTGTTACATGGGAATATGGATGTGGGATCTAAAATAAATAGAATAAGTAGTGGTTTGTTTTGGAACAGTAGGTAGTACACTAGGATATTCCCTGGGTTCCATAGAGTAGGTCAACGAGCTGCACTGTAGTTACTGAGTTATTTTCTGGTGAACTTTTGCAGTGTGCTGTAAATAATCTAGCATTAAGGTTAAGCTCTGTGATCAGCACTCATCAGATTTTCAAAAGTACTCAGCACCAAACAACTCTAATTGTGAAATCTATAGCCAAATTTTAATGAAAGCTTAGCACCCAGCTGAGCTCGTCTGAAAAGCTGGCCTTTTATTTTGTTGCCTAAATGGGAGCTGAACAATTTTGAAACTCTGTCTCCCACGTATGGGTGCTGACCTTTCTGAAGATTCTGGTCTTAATCCTTTGATAGACCAAGTATAGATCTGATCCTTCTGTGGGTTCAAAACCTCAGGACTAGAAGCACGTCCAGAAGTACATACAGCAAGGCTAAGTGTGCGAGCAAACTCATGAGCCAGATCTGGTCATGAATGTATGGCTTTGGAATGGCAGAAAAGGTAGTTGTGAATGTAGTGGGACCAGTCATGGAAAATGCAGAAGATGCATCTGTGCAGACAGTGGGGAGCTGGAAAAGAATCTTTGACATGATTGTCTGGTTGCACCTGGTGCTGTGCACAAGCACGTCTACAGAAGAAACTAAAGACTGCTGCAGGGGCTAGGGATGATATACGTCACCAATTTTAAATGCTCAGTGTATTGTAGGTGGAGTCACTTAGGAGTGCAGAGTAGACCATTTTTTCTTCCAAACATTCAGTATGTATTGTCAGTTTCCCCCTCCTCCGACCTTCCAATGTGTGTTCTCAGAAGAGGCTGCTGGTGCACTGTAGTAGAAAGAGAAAGTAAACCTGGGTGATTCTGAAATTTGTCTATGATGTCTCCTGCTTGTGCATGGAGTAGAGTTCAGTATTCTTTCTTTCTTCATTTCTATACCCTAGACTTTCCTCAATCATTGCTGCCAAGCAGCTTAAAGGAAAGTGAATGGTATTTCTTCATTTAAATGTGGGCTGAAAAAATCCCGTGCATGGTTGTCCAAGATTTCTCTTGTTTTATTGTAATTTTCTTATTCTGTTACACTGTATGAGGTAGAATTTGAAACTGGGAGGAAGGGCTTTAAGGGTCAGCTTTTCAAAAGGTCTCAGTACCCAGTTTTCTGAGCTCTTTTGAAATCTGGCCATCGGCATCACTCTGGGAACTAATGATTGCTAAGCACTTTTGGAAACATTGTTCTTCATTAGGTGCCGAAATGGGACCTGAGCACGTTGGATAATCTGGTTTCCATTGTGAATACTGAGGACTTGAAAATCTGGCCCTCAGCTCCTTTGAAAAACTAACCCCAAATAACCAGTATACAATGGCTCAGCAGTTTGCATGTGAATCATCTGAGTTCATATGGTCTTCTTAGTGTATGCACAACATACCTCAGGTTGCACGTGACCAGGATTCATCACCAAATTTGGTCTGCTGGTTGGATCTTTAGTTTCCCCAGCTTGGGCTGGGTACTGATGGGGAGTGTGATGTGAACGCTAATCCATGCCTCGCATGTGGTGAAAAGGAAAGAAGCATTTAGCTGTGACTTTTAGATCTAAATCTGAACTTCGTTGTCCCATTGTTTGTATGTAGGATTTTGATTTATTACCTCTGTCTCTAATTTGAAGAGCTCTATACCAAAATGACTGTTTTGTTAGTAATTAAGAGAATAATTGTAAGCTTCATTAAAGGATACCATTATATGAATACACTGTGGTTCCAATCTGTGACTTTGGCTGTGGGGACACAGAACAGATAGAGGGTAGTGTAAAGATTTGTCTTTGTATTCTTCCAGTTCTGGAGAGGCTGAATGTTGAGTTGGTAACAGCAGGCTATAGGTTACTGAAAATTGCTCCATGTGCAAATAGCTTCAAGGAGCCAAAATGTTATCTAGGTTTTGCAGGGCGTAGGGAAGCCCTAACCAAACCCTTCTTCATCTGACCACATGCCCTACCTTGGAGGGAAGGCATGGAACTATACTGGTTCCATACCACCAGAGAATTCCCCTATGCAGGGGATGATCCTCCATGGCCAGATTGCCCTGATAGTGCTGTACAGAGAAGCTGTACTAGGCACAAAATCTGGTCCTGTATGTAGAGTTTTATACTCTAATAGATATTAAACCTTTTACCCATATATTTATGAAACAGAGATAAAATAGTGATGAGAAGTTGCTACAATAATTATTCAGGTATTTTTAAATAGCAATTCATCAGTACAAATACAAAATTCCAAATATGATCTGACAGGGGGAAATAAATTAATGTACTGTGTGAGCAGTTAAGTGTCCAAAGAGAAATATTTTTGGCATCTGGCCAAATTGCTAGTAGCAGATTAACTTTCCTAACACTTTGTACTCAAAACAAAACTGATTTTTCTTGTTACAGTAGCAAAGGAAAATAAATTATGTATGTATGCCAGTGTGTGTGTGTAATATGCTTTTTATTTTATGAAAATTGAAAGGGACATAAGATTTATGCTATAGCCAGCTACAGGTTGAAACATATTTATACCTTCAAAAACAGAAAATCCTTGGTACTGTTCTACTGCTGTCTGTGTTGACAACTTCCTGAGAAATTAGGGTAGGAACTATGGTCCTATAGTAAAGGACCTGGAAGCTGGGAGATCTGGATTTTTGTCCACACCCAGCTACAGCTATGTGACCAAGAAGTAGTGACTTAATTTTTCTGTGCCTCAGTTACCCAATAGTGTTTTCCAGCTTTACAAACATTATTGGATTAAACCAAATAAACCCTTGGCAAGTTCCTTCATATTCCTGAAAGGAAAATGTTATAGAAATATCTGAGATTATTTGGTAGATAACCGTGAAGTATAAATCATCATCATCATGTGTTAGACTTCCAGAATTCACTACTTTGTGCCAAGCTCAAATATATCACATAAGATTTTGTGAACTATTCAAGAAGCCCCTTTTAAATTACTAAACCAACCTTTATTATATTTTTCTTGTAAGTACTGATTTAATATGATAATAATGCCTTAACATCACAGAACAAAATGAATTTTATGTGGTGTAATAATGCCTTAAAAATCACAATAAGCAAGAATTAAGGGAGTCAGAAGAAACCAGAGACAGAACAGGATTTGCCATTGTTCCTAAACACAGTACTCCGTACCATGCCAGGATGCGTCCTTTCTTGATCTTATGGTTTGCCTAACGCTGTGAGAGACAGGCACTTGGGCATTTCACTATGAATTACCCAGAAGCCTCTGTTAGCTTGGCTTTCAGGTTGGCATAACTGGCTTTATGCTATATTTGTATTAGGACCTAACGCTTGATCAAATATTTCCATAAAAAAAGCCATTTTTGATGAAAGAATTGGAACTTTGACGAAATGAAATGTTGCAGAAACTGTCTCTTTCTCAGAAAAAGAACTGAATTTTCATCAGAAAACGAAATATGTAACGAAAATATTTTTGAAAATTAAAAAAATTTTCCTCGGTTTAATTCTTGAATAGTCACACAAATCTATTGAGTATAATTTGAGCTTGGCACAAGAGGAATTCTGAAGTCTAACACATGCAGATGATGATTTATACTTCCGGTTATCTCACCAAATAACTCGATATTTCTATATACATTTTCCTTCAGGAATATGAAGG
>NC_133772.1:53690780-53701529 GCF_003597395.2 Chelonoidis abingdonii
TTGAACTGCTATATGAATAATTTGTGACGCGACGGAACTGTCTATAAAATCATATGCTAGTTGTGAAGAAGCAAGCTGGTTCTCTTTGAAGATGAGCTTGCTCTTTGTTGTCGTTGTGCACTCGCCAATAAAGAGCCTTTTGTTCAGACTTTGCTGGTGTTGCCTGTCACTCTCACGGTCAGACAACGAACCTTGCCATTATTGGGGCGCCGGGGTCCCAAATATATCACATAAGATTTTGTGAACTATTCAAGAAATTAAAACCGAGGAAAATTTTGATTTTATTTTCAAAATATTTTTCAGTTTACATATTTTCAGTTTTCTGATGAAAATTCAGTTTCTTTTTCTGAGAAATGCAGACAGTTTCTGCAAACATTTTCATTTCATCCAAAGTCCATTTCTTCATCAAAATGGCTTTTTTTATGGAAAATTTTTGATCAGCTGCAGTTAGTAAGTACCCATGACCTTTTGGGGACCACCTAAGAGGGTACTGGGCTCTGTCACTACCTACCCTGTAACTTCAGGGCCCCTCTGTGCTGTATAACTATGGTTCAGATCCCTGACATCAGTAACCAGCCCACAAGCATAAAGTCTCACCTTGGCTCTCACTAATCTAGATATTCCTTGCAGGTTGACACCTAGGGTATGGCTACGCTTGAAATTTCAAAGCGGTGCCATGGCAGCGCTTTGAAGTGTAAGTGTGGTCATCAGCGCTGGGAGAGAGCTCTCCCAGCGCTGCATGTAAACCACATCCTCTATGGGTGTAGCGTGCAGCACTGGGAGCCGCGCTCCCAGCGCTGCCGCACTGATTACACTGAGGCTTTACAGCGCAGTATCTTGCAGCACTCAGGGCGGTGTTCTTTCACATCCCTGAGCTTGAAAGTTGCAGCGCTGTAAAGTGCCAGTGTAGCCATACCCCAACTTCTGAGTCATCCCAAATCCATCCTCCACGAGTTCTTAAGCAGCAGACACTCAGACCATTCCCTTCTGGTTTGTTGTCACCCCCGAAAGTGTGAAACCAGTCCCCCAGATACCAGCTTACTTTTACACTTACACTCCATGCAGTTTGCACAACAGGGACCTGCTTGAGATAAAAATAAACAAAAAGTTTATTTAATAGACAAACCACAGATTCAAAGTGAAAGAGCAAAGGAGAAAGTATACATATACAAGTTACACATAAAGCAAACATAAAGACACAACCTCAGGCTTTATGCTTCCATATTAGATAAAATCCTTTTGTAATACAAGTTGCCTATTGACTTTGAACACTACCACAAGCATACTTTCTAGCTAAAGGGTGGATCCAGCATTCAGGGACAGATTCCTGCCTGGAGACTGTCCCTCAAGCCATGGCTACACTTAATTTTTGCAGCGCTGGTAGTTACAGCTGTGGTCGTACAGCTGTGTAGGGCCAGCGCTGCAGTGTGGCCACTCTGACAGCGACCAGCGCTGCAGTGTGGCCACATTTGCAGCATTTGCAGTGCTGTTGGGAGTGGTGCATTGTGGGCAGCTATCCCAGCGTTCAAGTGGCTGCAACGTGCTTTTCAAAAGAGGGGGGTGGGGTGGAGTGTGACAGGGAGCTTGCGGGAGACAGAGAGAGTGGATTTTTGGAGCAGACACTGTGACAGCTCCCTGCCTTGCAAGTTCAAAGAAGGGGGTTGGGGCAGATTGACGGGAGTGTCGGGGAGACAGAGCAGAGTGGATTTTTGGAGCAGACCACGTGGAGCTCCTGCCTGCAAATTCCTGGCCATTTCCCACCCCTCTCTCAATCACTCTTAAATGTAAAAGGCTTCAGACCGATAAGCAGCTTATCGACGGACTCCCTCCCCCCCGCGTGCGTGTTTGTCCTCCTCAAGCAAACAGCGTGAACATTCCAAGCTCGGCTTCGGCTCGCCGCTGGCTGCAGGCAAAGAGCAGCTGTTTGGTTTTAATAGTAGCTCCGGGAGTACCTTCCCGGTTTGTTGTATACAGGAATTGTGAGGATACTCCAATACCTGGAGGGCCAATAACAGCGCTGGTGAGTGTCCACACCTGATCGAGCATGCTGCATCAGCAGCGCTGGATTACGCTACACCCGTTGTGGGAACCAGGTGTAACAGCCAGCGCTGCAGAAGGAGTTCAGCACTGGCTGAGCTCTGTAAGTGTGGACACCTGGTTAAGTTGCAGCGCTGTAACCCCCTCACCAGCGCCCCCCCCCCCTGGCAACTTGCAAGTGTGACAAGGCCTCAGTTTTGGATGACAAACCTCAGGCTTGCTACACTTGAGTTGCAGCGCTGGCGAGGTGGGGTTACAGCGCTGCAACTAGCAGTGTGTCTCACCTAAAAGCTCAGCCACGCTTGCAACTCCCTGTTTGCAGGCTGGCTGTACACCTGGGTTTGTTCACGGTTTGTAGCGAGACCAGCGCTGGTCATCAGGTGTGGAACACTCACCAGCTTTTTATTGGCCTCCAGGTATTAGGAATTAGCAGCATTCCTTTCAGCTCTCTGGTATCGCTTTGCACTCCATCGCCCTGGGCTCAGAGCCTGGAGAGGGAGGGGAGGTTGTAAGGAACCCGAGCAGGAGGGTACTGGAGGTGTTTGGGATTCCAGGGTCATGCAGGCGAAGCTATTTTCCAGCCAGAAGAGCTAGCCAGTCGCAGCTGCTGGGACTTGAGTGGTAGGAACCAGCAGAGGAGCCTGTTCCTGGTAAGGAGCTTTTATTATAAGATGCAAATGTTTTGGGAGCAGGGGGGCTTTGGCTGCCCTGCAAGCATGCCTAGATATAGGAATAGCCTTGATTTCCCTGTAGGCTGCTCTTTGCTTTCCACAGTCACGGAAACCCATGCTTCAGAGTGAACAACCGCCCACCCCCACCCCACCCCTTCCCGAGTGAGCCCGTGCAGCCCCCCTTCCACTGTGAGCCGCGGTGGGGAAACTTGCCATCTCTATCTGCAACTGGGCATCTCTGTGCTATGCTCAGAATGTGTAAATGAGCTGACAAAAATTCGCAAAAACAATGCAGCTCGGTATTAACAGTTTTATCTCTGTTGTTTTTTTAAAGTGACCTTGAATACTGCTCCACAGTGCAGACCTTCTGAAAGACTGCAAGCTTAAAAAAACCAAGGTAGACTAAGAAGAGATGTGTGAAGCAGTTATGAATCTGTATTCACAGAAAATAAAAGTTGCAGACTGGAGGATAAGGAACCATGAAAGAAGACAGGCTGCCCAAGATAAGGAGAAGGCTGCCAAGAGAAGGAATTGAACTACCAGAGAAGCACAGATCAGCAGAATGACTAAAAAAAAAAAAGTAGAAAAAGCCTCTCATTTCGTTTCATGTATTTTACTTTACCATAACTATATGAAAATAAATTATTACATGGATTCATATATCGTTGATATGGTTAATTAATGACTGCTGTTTCACATGTGTTGGTCCCGCCACTCCTGGGAGTGTGCAACATGTGTTGGTTCACAGCTTGCTCCCTGCAGGTAATGCCCTGGAAAACTGCAGGCTAAGCAGTGACTGCGGGCTGGCTGACGGCAGGCAGGGTGACTGGAGTAGGGTCTTCGGCTTGCAGCAGGCAGGGATGTGGGGCGGTTGGAGACAAGGTGTGTGGGGCGGGCTGGCTTCAGGCAGTGGGTGACAGGGGTTGACTGGAACAGGGCGGGGTGCGGGCTGGGCAGAGTGTGCAGAGCTGGTTGCCGGGCCAGCAGTGTGTGGTGGGCGGCTGGCTATTTGGGCAGGGCTGCAGGGTTGTGGCAGGGTTGGCTGGAGCAGGACAGGGTGTTTGGCAGAGGTGGCTGTGGCACGGGGTGCAGAGCTGGCCTTCAGGAGGGAGTGGCTGGACTGGTGTGGGCAGGTCATGGGGTGGGCAAGCAGAAGGCAGCTGGGGTAACCAGCCCTTATAAAGCCCCAAACCCCTTCTCTTTGGGGACCTTTTAGATAGCCTCGGGAGCGCTGGGGAATGCAAGAGGGAGGTGGGGCTCCGGCAGCTATTTGAAGGCGGGGTGGCGAGGCAAGCTGGACCCAGACTTTTAATACCCCCCTCAACTGCCCAGGGCTCAGGGGGGCTATTTTAAAGCGCCCAGAGCTCCGACGGCTGAGAGCGCGGCTTGCACGCTCCGGCCGAGGACTCCAGACGGACGAGCGGGCAAGCTCCGCGACTCCGCTCTCCTGGACCGGAGCGCAGCAAGCTCCGCGACTGGCTGCGCTCATGGCTGGACCCCGGCGGAGCGCCGCACAGCCCCGCATGTCCGGCTGGAATACTCTAGCTGGAGAGCGGGGGCCATGCGCGCGTCCGCGCCGCGCTTCACTCAAAGAGCGGGACCATGGAGCGACCGCAGCTGGGGACGGGGTATAGTTTAAAAAAATTCAAAAGGTGGCCTAAGGTGCGGGGCCCTCTTAGGCGTGGGGGTCCGATTCCCATGGCTAGCACGGGCATGGAACAGGAAGCGGATGACCTCGCACCCTTCCGTCCCTTTCACGCGACAAATGCGGACGAGGTGCTCTGTGGGATAGCTGCCCACAATGCACCACTCACAACAGCGCTGCAACTGGTGCAAGTGTGGACACACTGCAGCGCTGGCCGTACACAGCTGTATGACCACAGCTGTAACTGCCAGCGCTGAAAAACCTGTAAGTGTAGACAAAGCCTCAGTTCCAACCTTGTTTTTCTTTTGTTTCCTCTCCTGGCGTAGTGATTCATGATTCTCTCTTGGCTTGATAACCAGGATGTCACAATGTCTTCCCATTAACTCTAATGGTTCATCATTGTCTTTTTCTTAGCCAGACAATGGATGGTTATTGGAGCTGGTTTCAAGTAAACACCTGGCATAGGAGGTGCCTCTCCCTGCTGTGAGGCATAGTTAAAGTTGCACACATTATGAGCACAGTTTTTTATATACATAAATACACAGATTCATAACCACAGTCTGTATACATATCTCCTAATGACCATCAAGTTCAGAACACTACAAGCTTTCATAAAAGACCATACTCAATATACTGTTATAGTGCAATAATACAGTGTGCAATCAGTTGGTTCAGCTGCTCATTTTGGGAGTTTAAGCCTTCTGTTCTTCCTTTGGATGTCTGGACTCTGATTGTCACAGCACCTCTTTGCTTTCGATGTTGGTGCTAATAAATTATTTCACATATTTAATTAGAGGGGAGGTTTGTGCACAGGCAGGCACGCTAAGTGGCAGATACTTGGCTTCTTATAAGTCACCCCTGCACTGTTTCAACTGCTATAAGACAGTAGCTGAAGATTCCCCTAACGTGAGGGGGCCTTGACCTGGCATAGCCAATCCAAGTCCAGTCCTTTCAAAATCTCCCAGCACAGGGGGCATTTAGGGGCTGGCTGAGGATAGGAAAGGGATATCTCAGGGTTGGAGCTGAGGCGGTATGAACTTGATGATCCTGGGGGAGGCGGGGGGTAGAACAGACCTCCTTGAGGGCCACTATCTGCAAAGGCAAATTAGAACTGCCCCAAGGCTGCTCTAACTTGTTCTATGAGTTTATTCAGCTTCTTGCAGCTCCCAGGGTCAGAGTGAGCAGAAATGTGGTAGAAAGTCACTTATACATTCTCCTTCCCCTAATTGTCTCCCTGCCCCTGGTGTGTTCAACATTGCTGTGGTGTACCTGAGGATACAGCTCTAGGAGTGTGTCAGTTAAGACAATCTTGGTACACTACTGTATTTGTGTGGTATACTCAATATTATGGTACATAAAAAATCAAAACCAATGTGTTGAAAGCATGTAATATATATGTTTAACTACTGTAGATTTAATATATGTAATAATAGTAAAATTCATATTGAATGTGTAAAAATAAAGATGGTAGAGTAATTACATATATATGGAGAGAGAGCTTGTGCCAATGGCTTATAAAAACCCATTAAAATTCTGGTAGCTACATAATCTATGATTATCATGACTGTATCCCCTGCTGCTTCTGGTCTAAAAATACTTAAGGAGTTGTCATAGTTCTTAAAAAAAAAAAAAAAAAAAGTTGTGAGGATTGTTTTTGTCAGACTTCTCTGTTTAAAGAAAGGGTTTGTCCTATGATGAATTAAATACACCTGACTGGCCAACCCACTAAGAAGTCCCATTCAGTGAAATTCACTCTCCGGATTCCTCTCCCCCTCTGTAAAGTGGATATCTGGATTTCCTACTGTGGCATTCCGATTCAGGGAGATTCATTAGCATTAACAATGAAAGTAAATGACTGGTAAAGACTTGTCTAGACCTAGAAATGTTTATTGTTTTAACCAGACCAGTATAGTTTTAGTGGTATAACCCCCGTAATGTGGACACTGGTATAAAGGTGCTTTACATTGTATAGCTATTCCTATATGGGAAGGGGAATAAGCTGTACCGCTATAAGACACTGTATATTAACTACATCTACACTAGGGATTGTACTAGTATGGCACCAGTACTCTGTTGGTTAGAGTATGATTTTTACCCATATTTATACCAGTATAACATTCGGTGTGTAGACTAAGCCTTCTATCTCTATCCACCTCTTTCTTTACCTCTTTCTCCTGTTTCATATAATAATTTCCTTCTTTTCTCTATTACTCCTTTTCTCTTTCTCCTGGTGTTGTTTGCTTAACCCTTTTTACAGTGTTGTCATTTTCTCTCCTCCTCTTTAAACTCTTCTACTTTTCCTCTTCTCTTCCACTCTCATTTCTTCTGTACTATTTTCCCCATTCTGTTAAGCTTTTTGGAGTTTTCACTGAAGTTATCACCATTAAAAGGCAGCTGTTGCTGCAGTTATCCTAGAGAGGTATTTGAGACACTGCAGCATTTCCCTGTACTATGGCATCATGTGCTAACTGTGGGTAAATGTTTAAGTTTTCAGTGATGATTGTTGTACCGCCTGCCATGCTACTGTGCTGAACGGGTGATGCAAGAAGCTTCCTCTCAGAGAATTGACAGGAACTCTGCTGCTGAAGGTGGCTATCAGTGCTGCCAGAGACTGACATATAGCCAAATGAGAATGATGGGGGTAGTAGGGTGGGAGAAGCCCTTTATCTTAAATATACTGGGCCTGCTACTGTGTCTTATTTAAATTGGGGTGTGGGGTGGGGTTAAGGAAATGATCACATGAGCACTTCTTTCTCTTCTACAATGTGATAATTTCTTGTTCTAGCTTTTCAGATAATTATAGAAAATTGGCCATTCAGGGAGGTCCATTGAGAGGCAATGGCACCAATTCATGTATCTCTTGGAGTGGGGTAGTGGGGTAAATTCCAATCTCTTCCTCCCTGTCAGGTGCCCCATTCCAGTCCCTGCTCTCTTCCCACCTCACCAGCCCCATCTCCTGCAGTGACCCCAGGTCTCCCTCAGGACTGGCTCCAGGCATCAGCAAAGGAAGCAGGTGCCTGGAGCAGCCAATAGAAAGGGGTGGCACACCCGGGTCTTCAGCAGCTATTTGGCGGCAGGTCCCTCAGTCCCTCTGGGAGCGAAGGACCTGCAGCCGACTCGCTGCCAAAGAATGAAGCAGTGCAGTAGAGCTGCCGCTGAAGTGCCGCTGATCGTAGCTTTATCTTTTTTTCTCCCCGCTTCGCTGCTTTGGACGGCAAAAAAGCTGGAGCCAGCCCTGGTCTCCCTTGACCTAGGGAGTCTCCCCTCTCTTTTACCCACACAGTGCATGAACACTGCTATCAGGAGCTGAGTTCTCAGCAGACTCCCCTCTGCTTCACTGCACAGGATCAGACTCCCCATGTGCTATGTCACAATGCTACTCATTGAAATTTGGCCTGGCCACTCCCCTTCAGTAGTACATAGGGGTGACAGGGTCAGATTTCAGTGATGTTGTGACCATGCAGTTGAGTTGATGCTCCAGACTGCTCTGGCAGCAGTTGTATTGATTTAGTATGTGACCACTGCTTAAAAGTGGTTGGGCCATTCTCTGCTCCTCGCCCCCGCACTGGCTTCACACCCTGTGTAACTTTGAACAAGGGCAAAAACCATGGGGGTGAGGGCAGATTTGCCACCTCAACCTCCCGCTAACTGGCACCAGAGAGGTACCTGAGATATTATGGAATTAATTGTCAGAATCCCAGTGGTTTCCAAAGAGTGGCAACCATCCATCTCAAAAGACGATGTTGTAAGTGCCAAAGTACTGCAGCATCATGAATGGATAAAAATTCCAGTTCTTGAGCAACAGTCCTTGCCACAAATAGTGCAGGCATAAGCTCAGGGCCAGAGAATGAAGCTGACGCTCTACTAGTGCTTGAGGCCTGCTGCACTTTCCTCTCTCTCAACCATCTCTCCTCAGCCTCTTTGATTTCCTGGAATAGATCAGACCTCCCATGTAGCCTGTTGCTAGCTATATTTTCCAATCTTGCAGTGTAAATGTTGAAGTTTTTCAAGTCCCTATTGAAAATGTCCTTGTAGGTTTGCCCAATGGCCTTGGAGCATCCTCAAGTTCTCCAGACATGAGCTTCTTTGGAATGCATCATTCATTTGGCTCAGATGACCAAGGCAACTGAAACATCTGTGCTTGAAAATAGTGATTATATATCTCAATTTTGCTTTCTCACATACATTGGTGTCAGAAACTTTGGTTTCCCATAGTGAAGAGAGTATGGAAGGTGTTTAGCTTCCTCTCATGCCTGCTGTAGTTGGTCCAAGTCTTGCCACCATACGACGTGCTCAAATTGCACATCTGGTAGACCTTCATCTTGATGTTCATTATTAGTTCCCTGTTATCTGACATATGCTTGGTCAATAGAACAAATATGGTAGCTGCCTTTCCAATGCAAGAATTAAGTTAATAATTAAGAGATACTTTACCCAATACAGTTGATCCTATATAGAAGAACTTGTGTGCACAACTTCTAGTGTGTTGTTAGTCTGGTGCAGTCAACACACCTTGTGCCATAATCATTGTTTGTTTCTTTAGACTGATGTCTAGTCTAAATTCATCACAATCTAGTACAAAGCTATTGCAAGGTTGCTGAAGCTCCCCTTCACTCTGTGCCTTGAGCACTGCATCATTGGCGAAAAGAAATTCTCTTATCAGCAGGTGTTTGACTTTGTTTTTTGCTCTGAGACATGACAACATTGAAGATTCTTCCATCCAATCTTGTATGGAGATGTACGCCCTCCGTACCAGATGAGAGATCATGACAAAGTAGCAAAAAGATGAACATACTGAAGAGTTCTGGCACCAAAATACATCCCTGTTTGACACCACTGTGGATCTCAAAGCGGTCAGAGTGATCACCATCATACAAGACTTAGCCTTTGTGACATTATGAAAGGATCAAATCAGACTTAGGAGGACTGGGGGGCAACCAATTCTCTCTAGAAATTGAAAAGGGCCCTTTCTGAAATAGTTCAGGACTTCCAATCAAATTAGATGGTAAAAGATGTAGGATTTCTGTATTGTGGGATCCTGGCACTATTTCATACACATCACTGTATTTCCTTCCATTCATTACATTGTGATTTATCGGTGCTGTCCAAAGAAACAGCATTAACACACAATTACTGACCAAGCATAAAAATAGAGAACCAAACAAATGCTTCCCTGGGGGAAAAAAAAAAGGTTTGACAGTCTCAGGGATAACCTAAGATTTAGGGTAAATAGAGCACGCATTTCTGGGCAATAAATTAACATAAATGTACATAGGCAATTCATACTTTATTTTGGAAAACACTGTTATAACTATGCAAACTATTGTAAAAAGTAAATAAAAACAGACTTTACTGCAGATTGCACTATACAAATAATTTGCTTGGGCTGCATATAATGTAAATGTACATACACTTCCCCAATACATTTTCAGTGAGTAGTTCTACTAGAATCTTTTTGAATTGCCAGCTGTTAGTATTAGGATTAACAGTGAAGATCATAGTTTATAATCACAAATACAAATAGAGATAGGCAATGTGGTCTAGTGCATAGATCACTGGACTAAGGTTTAGGAAACCTGGGTTCTACTGGTTAACAGACTGGCTGTGTGACTCTGAGCAAGTCACTTCCCTCACCCCACCCAAAATCAAGCTAAGGCAAGCAAACTAAAGCGAATAACAGGCTGGAAGCTAAAATTGGATGGATGAGGTGATAAGCCAGACAAATGTTCAGTCCATGCTGAACTCTGTCAACTAATTATAGCTGAGTCATCTCATCAGTATCACCACTAACTTCCTCAGTAGCTCCACTTCCCTTTCTTGCTTCTCTATGTTTTTGAGTTTACTCTTTTTGCTTCCTAACCCCTGCTCAACAATGCAAACTTATGTCGATATAACTGCATTGCTCAGGGGTGTTATAACCTAACCCCTGGTGTAGACAGACAGTGCTATGTAGATGGGAGGGCTTCTCCAGTCAACATAGCTATTGCCTCTGGGGAGGTGGAGTACCTATGCCAATGGGAGAAGCTGCACCGCTGTAGTGCTTTAGTGAAGATGCCCCTATGTTGACAGGAGAGCTCCTCCCATTGGCATAGTTAATCCACCTCCCCAGGAGGCAGTAGCTGTGTCAGCAGCAGAAGTTCTCCTACCTACCGAGTGCTGTCTACATGGGGGGTTCGGTCAGTATAACTATGTTGCTCAGAGCTGTGGATTTTTCACACCCCTGAGCAACATAGTTATACTGATATAGATCTGTACTGTCTCAGGCCTGGTCTACACTACGCCGTTAAATCAATTTTAACAGCGTTAAATCGATTTAACGCTGCACCCATCCACACTACAGTGCTCTTTAAATCGATTTAAAGGGCTCTTTAAATCGATTTCTGTACTCCTCCCCAA
>NC_133772.1:53704623-53706027 GCF_003597395.2 Chelonoidis abingdonii
TTAAAAAAAAAAAAAAAAAAAGTTGTGAGGATTGTTTTTGTCAGACTTCTCTGTTTAAAGAAAGGGTTTGTCCTATGATGAATTAAATACACCTGACTGGCCAACCCACTAAGAAGTCCCATTCAGTGAAATTCACTCTCCGGATTCCTCTCCCCCTCTGTAAAGTGGATATCTGGATTTCCTACTGTGGCATTCCGATTCAGGGAGATTCATTAGCATTAACAATGAAAGTAAATGACTGGTAAAGACTTGTCTAGACCTAGAAATGTTTATTGTTTTAACCAGACCAGTATAGTTTTAGTGGTATAACCCCCGTAATGTGGACACTGGTATAAAGGTGCTTTACATTGTATAGCTATTCCTATATGGGAAGGGGAATAAGCTGTACCGCTATAAGACACTGTATATTAACTACATCTACACTAGGGATTGTACTAGTATGGCACCAGTACTCTGTTGGTTAGAGTATGATTTTTACCCATATTTATACCAGTATAACATTCGGTGTGTAGACTAAGCCTTCTATCTCTATCCACCTCTTTCTTTACCTCTTTCTCCTGTTTCATATAATAATTTCCTTCTTTTCTCTATTACTCCTTTTCTCTTTCTCCTGGTGTTGTTTGCTTAACCCTTTTTACAGTGTTGTCATTTTCTCTCCTCCTCTTTAAACTCTTCTACTTTTCCTCTTCTCTTCCACTCTCATTTCTTCTGTACTATTTTCCCCATTCTGTTAAGCTTTTTGGAGTTTTCACTGAAGTTATCACCATTAAAAGGCAGCTGTTGCTGCAGTTATCCTAGAGAGGTATTTGAGACACTGCAGCATTTCCCTGTACTATGGCATCATGTGCTAACTGTGGGTAAATGTTTAAGTTTTCAGTGATGATTGTTGTACCGCCTGCCATGCTACTGTGCTGAACGGGTGATGCAAGAAGCTTCCTCTCAGAGAATTGACAGGAACTCTGCTGCTGAAGGTGGCTATCAGTGCTGCCAGAGACTGACATATAGCCAAATGAGAATGATGGGGGTAGTAGGGTGGGAGAAGCCCTTTATCTTAAATATACTGGGCCTGCTACTGTGTCTTATTTAAATTGGGGTGTGGGGTGGGGTTAAGGAAATGATCACATGAGCACTTCTTTCTCTTCTACAATGTGATAATTTCTTGTTCTAGCTTTTCAGATAATTATAGAAAATTGGCCATTCAGGGAGGTCCATTGAGAGGCAATGGCACCAATTCATGTATCTCTTGGAGTGGGGTAGTGGGGTAAATTCCAATCTCTTCCTCCCTGTCAGGTGCCCCATTCCAGTCCCTGCTCTCTTCCCACCTCACCAGCCCCATCTCCTGCAGTGACCCCAGGTCTCCCTCAGGACTGGCTCCAGGCATCAGCAAAGGAAGCAGGTGCCTGG
>NC_133772.1:53706128-53716944 GCF_003597395.2 Chelonoidis abingdonii
CAGGGAGATGCAGCGCTGGATGTGCCTTGCAAGTGTGGACGGTGAGTAAGTGCAGCGCTGGTGGTGGGTTTACAGCACTGCAACTCTCCAGTGTAGCCAAGGCCTCAGTCTAAATCTCTGCCTCTGAGCTGACCTTCCTTCCCTTTCTGTTATCCAGGTATCCGAGCCTTCAAACAAGAGGTGGGGTTTCCAGTTGCCTGGACCCCTGTGCTAGTAACCCTTGAGTGATCTATCCAGACTGCATTGCACATTACTGGATAGATGTGGTATTCCTGCTATATATGTTTGAGCGTGGTATTCCTGCTATATATGTTTGAGAAATGTGATTCGGCACACCTAGATGGCAGGGAGAGAGGGAAGTGGGGGACTTACCTAGGATTAGAGATTCTGAGAAGCCTTTGAACTTCTCTTAACCAAGCCTTTTGAATATCATCCATCACAACAACCACAGGAAAAAGGCCTGATAGTATGTCATCTCATTGTGCATATGAATTCAAATGGTTCTCTGACCATATCTATCTCTGCCTTTATTGTTAACATTTTTCCATTCATCTGCCCTGGGCTTTTATTCTTGCTCAGAAAAATGGTGCTTGCTTTCCTCTGTTAGGAGTCAAGTAATCTCTTCCCATCATTCACAGTTCTGTGCCATATCCCTCTCTTCACTTCCTCTGTCACTCATCCCGGCTCACATCATCCTTTCAGTTCTCCCTCTCCCCCATCTCTTGTTCTGTGCCTTCATGAGGAAAAATAGATAATTGCTGGGGGGAGGGGGTTAAGTGAAGTGAAAGCCCATGAAGGAATAATTATGTTTTGCCCTGTTTGAGGGCAATATTATAAAACACTTTTGGTTTTATATTTCCTCTGTTACCATCAGACTGGTCCTTCCAATACCTCCTATTGTGACAATGATTGCTGGCATCACAAAAGTAAGATTCACACCGAAACTGAATGGCCAAGCTGAGCTCTTAACCTTCTCTCTCCTGCTGTGATATACGACTCTTAGTTTAACAAAACAAAATCAGTTTCCACTAGCAAACACTTCCACCCAAGCAAAAGTCATAATCAATGATAAAATGGTGGGTGAAAAATGATTTTCCACTCTAAAAACTCCCCATACCTCTCAGCTGGCACACAAGGTTCCATATGGGTGCCTTAGTAACCACTTCTCTTTGCTCAACAGATAATGTGATGAACTGAACTGTTCTGAAGGATCTGTGAAGTGCTCTCAATCATCTCCATTTCCTAACTTTCACAAGTGAGTGTTTTTCCCCTTTTTGTTTGCAACCAGATAGTAATGAGATTTCCATTATGTGCCTTTGATTTTCTTCCAACCTACTTCTCTCCCAAATAAACAAGGCCTTGATTTGCTGTTTCTGAAATGGGCAGAAAGAAAATTCTTGACTTTTATGCCTACAGTGATCTAGTTATTTCTATTTGTTATTTCTGACTAGTCACAGAGAAAAATAATGGAAGGTTTCTTTTAAATATCAGTTTAATATTTCAGCAGCAGGGTTACAATTCCCTCTGTTGCAACTATTTCTGCTATATATATTTGATATTAAGATTGCATCAACTGTTTCTAATAATGTCTATATTCTGAACTTTGTGGCCTTTACATGTTAGTAGAGACAAATGATTGAGTATTATTACTCTTCATGAGGTACATGATAGAATGTTCACCCAATTTATGGGTAGCACGTACTGATCAAGGTTATCAGGTTCATCCTTCAGTACATTATTGATGCCTCAGTGATGCTCAAAAAGACAATTTTGTTTGCAGTTGCTAGATTTGGTTAAAGCTACAAAAAGCAAATCCCTCTAATAGCTACATTGTTTGACAGACAAAATGCAATGTATCTCAGGTTTTGATGAGAAAGATGACAGAGGTAGGAAGTAAAATACAGAAAACAAAAGGAAAACAAAACTAACTTTTTATAAGTTTGAATTCTGAGTCTCTGCCATTTGCTGTTAAATTCACATTGTCCTGATTTTAAACAATGATTTTTTTTGTACACAACATTTTAACTGTGTTAAAACAAAATACATTCTATAATCCCTGACTTTGGCTTTTCTACTTTCTTTTATTTTCCTCCTTTATTCTTTTATTTATGTACTTATCTGTCCGGAGTTTTCATGTTTGAAAGGAAGCTGCTTCTTTAAGCTTCTCTTTGTCTCTGTTATAACAGCAGCAATAATTAATGGTAGGCAGTGTGTTGCAAGGTGATTATAGCACACTTCGAGTAGTATTACAAACGCATACATCCAAAGGCTGAGTGATCTATCATTGCAGAAGCATGGTGATCATTCTGTCCTATGCTGCCTGGGTTTTTCTTGCTGACATTATGAAATTAAATTTATAAATAAAAATTAGTGATCAGTGAACCTGAGAAGTTCAGTTTGGAGAAACAGACAAAATTTCAGAGTCTTATCCAAAGACTCCAGATAGAGCTGGTTGGGAAATGGTTTTCCTGGCCTATGAGCATTGAGATTTTGAAAATTGTCCTCATCACAAATTGCGGGACAAAATGTTGAAATCTAAAAAAAAATTGATGTCAGCGTTTTAAAGAGCCTGATTTGGTTCCTGTGATTTACGTGCTTGCGCAAATACAGCCATTTTTTAATTATCTTGGTTGAAAGGGGAAAAAAGTATGGCAGTAACCCATTCTCTATAGCATGAAAAGTATGTGTGGGATAGGAGGGGAGCTGGGGGTTTCCCTCAGCCTTGCACAACTCAAGGAAACGAAAGGACACAATTTCTCCCTTTGCTCCCAGTGAAGGGGAGGGTGTGGGTAAGTGATTTACTACCGTGGCTGAGAAGCCACAGATTACTATTTCCCCTCACACCTAGCTAGTGACTCTGATCAGAGAGTGATGGTAGAAAGGGAGAACAGAGCCAAGGTTCCTCCCCGCTCCTCAGCTCTCTTCATTCTCTCCCCAACTATTTGCTTGGAGTGGGGAACCTGCAAAGAGCCAGGGGTGCACTCCACACCAGAGAAGATCAGGAAAGTCTTACTCAGCAGAGCAGGGGGGGATCCTTGGGTGACATGCGGGCACACTCTAGCCCTTTGATGCATGTGCTATTCTGCTTACTCATGTAGCCTCTCTGGACCTCAGTTTCTGTAACATCTTTAAATGGGGATATTAATACTTTCCTGCCTAGAGGAGTGCTGTGAAGGTTAATGAATGTTTTTAAAGGCCTTTGCTGATGAACAAAGTTGCCCCTGTAGAGAATTCTGTGATTTCATTAGGCAGGTGCAGCAAGGATGAAAAATGTTCCTGCTTCTTTTGTTGGCAGTCAAAATAATTTTTGCTGCTCAGTAGAGAAAAAGTTGTACATCCTCACTGCCAAAGGGCTGGGCTGTGCCTTTAGGCTTGACTGTGAGTAAGGAGGGGAGGGAGGGAGATGATGCATGAGCTCCACCGCCCCAGGAGTGTGCTGGGAGGCATAGCACACAGACATACCCCTCTGAGGAACAATTTCTCCCTTGTGTTCTGGGGAGGGAGTAGGAATTTGGTCCTGGCCTATATCAATAGCAATGTATATCCCTGTCTGGTATATTGGAAGGTAGAGACAAGGCTTTGTTCAGTCCCTTCTATAGCCCAACTATCTGTTCTGGGAAGCAGGGTTAGGCAGGAGTGCAGTTTGTACTTACTCCTGCATACCCAGACTCAAAGTCCACATAGCCCAAGCAGAAGGAAAAGGGGATCCTTGCTTCCCTGCATGGATTGTGTAGTCCACACTATAATCCAGCCCAAAGTGATTTGCAAATATTTGGGACAGATTAGTCATGGAGAAGTTTATGATTTGGAGGGATGAATTACGTGGATTACTATGTCATGCCACCTAGGTTTCTGTTCTAGACTTTCCTGAGTTATATCTATGCTGGCCAAGTTAGCACCTGTTCATTTCTTCTTTGCTTTATAAGACCCTTGCACAATCCTTGCAAAATATTTCATTTAGTTGCTAAAAACAGACTTGGGAGCTGTACTGCAGGATCCAAAAGCACCAGGCTTGCTATTGTCAGTACTTCTCTGGTAATATTTGTTATAATTACTCTAGAATACTCCAAACATTGCTATATTGTTTATCGTTATATGGATTTCATGCAATATATTTATTACTCTAGTGTGTGTGTGGGGGGAATTTTATAAGTGCAAAAGGATAATGTTTTATATTCCAAAATGTGGTATGGCTTATTTTTAATGGGATCCTTCATGACATCCTATTGTGTATATGTCGGTTTTGTTTTCAGACTAACACTTTATTTTAACATTATAGTTCATTATGTATTAAACCTTCATGTGTGGAAAGGAGATCAAATAAATCCCTGATTCTCCATTTCATATCTTTGTCATGTGCTTACTTTCTGTGTTACAGTTAGGAGTTCTCTGAATTTAGGAGCTCTCTATCCAACAAAAACCAATTTTAACTAGTTATCTGTAGAATTGCTCTGTTCTAATAAAAAGTACAGGACACACTCATTCTAGACATTTGCATTTTTGCAGGGAAAGGTTTCAAAACCTTCCTGGCTGAGAAGTAAATGTCACATTTTGGGTCTTGAAATGGTACCCGAATTACAACTGGGGAATAAAGAAGAAAACCATTAGTATATTGACTTATTGGCATTTATAGAAGATCATTAATCATGATCATTATTTCTTTTGACATTTCTGCTTCTGAAATTCTTAGTGGAATCACACAGTGTTCTCAGATACATTAGATAATCTACTGACAGATGTTCAGTTGATATTAAGCTTTTAGAGCAACCTGTTCCTCTGGACTATTGCCTACTTAATCACTGATTAATGGAAATTGCCATTTTGCATGTGAAGTTGGAAGCTGACATTCTTGGCACTATTGAAATATGTAAGTGCCTTGCTCAGATAAAACATGACAGACAACACCTTAGATACTTGTGGCACCTTAGAGACTAACAAATTTATTTCAGCATGAGCTTTTGTGAACTACAGCTTACTTCTTCAGATGCACAGAATGGAAAACACAGACAGGAGATATTTATACATACAGAAAACATGAAAAGATGGAAGTATGCATACCAACAGGAAGAGTCTAATCAATTGAGATGAGCTATTGTCAGCAGGGGAAAAAAAACTTTTGAAGTGATAATTTAAGATATACCAGAGAAGTGTAGAAACCAGCATCTCCTCTTGATCTGTTTTTGAAGGTTTTTTTGTTGCAAATAAGAAACTGCACCTTCAAGTTCTGTCACTGAGTGGGAAGAGGTTGAAGTGTTCTCCCCCATGGGTTTGAATGTTATGGATCCTGATGTCATTTGTGTCCATTTTTACTTTTGTCGAAGAGACTGTCCAGTTTGGCCATGACATGGCAGAGGGGCATTGCTGGCACCATGATGGTCAATATCACCATTGGTAGATGTGGCAGGGAACGGACCCTGATGGGTGTGCCTGATGTATAGGGTCCTATGATGGTTCACTTGAATCGATAATGTGGAACAGAGCTTGCATCGGGTTTGTTGCAAGGATGGATTCCTTTTGGTTAGTGTTTATGTTGTTGTTGTGCGGCTGCTTGTGAGTATTTGTTTTCAGGTTGGGAGGCTCGTCTGTAAGCGAGGACTCGGCGCTGTCTCCCTAAGAGCATGTGAGAGTGAGATGATCATCTTTAAGGTATAGGTTGTATGATCTTTGATGATGCGCTGGATAGAGGTTTTAGTTGTGGGGCTGTAGAGTGGTCATGGCTAGGGCGTTCTGTTATTTTCTTTGTTGGGCCTGCCTTCTTTTTTGCCTTACTTTTTGTTAGCAGGGTGGCTTCGGTGACACATCTATAGGCCGCTCTGTCAATCTGTTTTTATGCATACTTCAGCACGGGATTTAGTTTAACGATTGCTTGATAGAGATCTTTGCAGACGTCTGTTTTCCTGTCATGAGGGATTGGAGCAATACCGGTTGAGCTTATGCTTGGCTTGTAGACATGGGATCGTGTGGTGTCCTTGATTGGAAGATGGAGGCTTTACGGAAAGTATGAGCAGTCAGTGGGTTTCTGGTATAGCCGATGGTGTTTATGCTGACATCGCTTATTAGCACAGTGGTGCAGTACAATGGACTGACTTGTGTGGTCTGAATCTAGGCTGAGGTTGATTGGCTGGGCATGGAATTTGTTAAAATCATGGTGAGAATTCCTCGAAGGGTTCTGGTTCTGCCAGTGATCCAGATATGATGTCATCAAGATGTAGCGCACGTAGAGTATTATGGAGGGGCATAGGAATCGGAGCTAAGGAAGCGTTGTTCGAAATTGAGCACCTATAAAGGATGTTGGCTATACTTGGGGCCATGCGGTACCATAGCGTGGCCACGACTTGAGAGTATATATTGTCCCCAAATGGAAATAGCTTGTGGGTGAGGACAAAAGTCACAAAGTTCAGCCACAGGTAGCATGTGATGTTTATCGAGGATACTATTTTGATGACCTGTTCGATCCATCTTTTGTGTCGATATAATTGGATCGGTAGAGCTCTCAGATCAGGTGTCCTCGAGTGCATGTGCCAGATGTGTTTTCTGATAGATTCACCGAGGATATTGTAGTTTCCTCAGGAAGTCAGTGGTTGTTCCAGATAGCTGGGAGTGCTGGATAGCATAGGCCCGTATTCTGAGGAGAGGAGGTCCACATAGCCAGACAATGCTCTTAATAATCGTACCAAGTGCTTGAGATAATGGGTGTCCAGGATTCCTAGTTTTATCGATCTGCAGACGGACACGCCAACAAATATTGAAGATACACTGTCGCGCCAACCCCCCCCACCCACACACACACAACACACAATACACACACACACACAAAAACACCACACACAAACAATCCAAAAAAAAGCTTGGGTTCTAGTCTAGGCATTGTCGCACAGATTCTGTTCCTGTGGGGCTTTCCTTCTCAGTGGAGTTTTTTAGGCAGATGTTGTTTCTTTTGGTAATCCTCAGATTGGGACAGAGGGAATGGCTTTGTAGAAGGTTGGAGTAGAGAAGGCTTACCTACAGCCTCTTGTTCATATTCGCAGACCTATATATATGACAACAGGGCACTCCGTTGTCAGCCGTTTATTACGATTCAGAGTTTCTGAGGCTGTTGAGGCAGTTGTGTTCAGCATGGGCGGCTTAGTATGGGGCATGATGCTGCTTTTCCACAATGTCACCCGTGCATGTTACGGAAGCAATCTATTCGTATGAAGTCGCAGCAGGTTGTTTCGACCGCTCAGGAAGAAGTCCATTGCAAGAAGTCCTTTTATTATAGCGTGTAGAAGAATTCTGTCGTTAGTATGTTGCCAGAGGTCGTGTTGGAAGATCTTTGAGTCGGAGACTGGCGAAATAGGTTCAGGTCACCAGAACTGCATCATGTTCGTGGTCTGGAAGACAAAGAAAGGCCCCGAGATAGACAGATTCTTCTGCTGGGGCTAAGAGAAGAGCTGGAAAGATTTGAGCTCGAATGAATATGCAAATTAGCAGACAAGTTAAACTCAGGCCTTAACAGAGACTGGGAAACCGTTGGGTCATTATCACTAAATTGAAATCATTTCCCTATGTTAAGTTCTCCTCACACCTTCTATGGGTCATCTTAATTATCACTTCAAAAGTTTTTTTTCCCCTGCTGACAATAGCTCATCTCAATTGATTAGACTCTTCCTGTTGGTATGCATACTTCCATCTTTTCATGTTTTCTGTATGTATAAATATCTCCTGTCTGTGTGTTCCATTCTGTGCATCTGAAGAAGTGAGCTGTAGCACACAAAAGCTTATGCTGAAATAAATCCATTAGTCTCTAATGTGCCACAAGTACTCCTGTTCTTTTTGCGGATACAGACTAACACGGCTGCTACTTTGAAACCTTAGATACTGGCTTTTTGTTCTGCTATCTGGCAGAGCAGGAAAAAGTTCTGGGCTCCCAGCACTTTCAATTACTAGTTTAATTTGGGCTAGAAATGAATTGGCGCATACTGTATGCTCAGTTCTTATAATGACACCCACATGAGTCACTCTGTGTGCAGCAGCACATTGATGTCATTATCCAAAAATGTAATCTATTTTGGAATAATGAACTGAGGGCTGTTTAAGGAAATCATTTTAATAAACCAAATACATATGACTTAAGAATTTAAACACCACTCCCAGTACACACACACACACACACACACCCTTCCCATAAACTCCCAAATATCCCTCAAGCACCCCTGAAATACCCTCTCCCAATATACACACCCTTTCAGCACCTCCCCCAAATACCCCCTCACGGTACACTCACTCACACCTCTAACACCCCCCAAATACCCACTCCAGCATCACCAACGCTACCCACCCTCCAGCTCCCACTCTACCTCCTCCGTCAGTGTCCTGTTTTGGGGAACCTGAAATATGGTAACCCTACCTTCCGATTAATTCTTTCCTAGAGCTTTGAAAAAGTACCTTTGAAGCTGACAGCTGCATCCTGCAACATATCAATTGCTTTATGTAGCAACTTTAATGAAAATACAGATGAGTGAAAGGTCAGTCATTCTACAATGTGTTCTAATTAGATTTCCACTTTTCTATAAAAAGCAGTTCACATCTGGCCCAAAGACAGAAGCCCATTGTGCCAGACTTTTAATAGAATAGGTGTTATTTTGCCCCTTTCATCTATGAAGGATAATGGCATGGGAAATTCATTCTCTTCTGTTCCTTAGTAATTTTCCCATCTGTTATTGTAGTTGTTTGTGCAATCGGAAACAAAAGCTAATCACAAACCTCTACTTTAGAAGTGCTTCTTTGTCAGCTCCCACGTCAATGTTAACTTGTAAACAATGGAATGTTGCATATAGAGCAGAAGAGTAGATCTTTTGCTATGCAAATGTAGATTATGGTTTAGCTTTGTACACTGAACCAGGTTATTAGCATCACAAGCTAGTTGCTAGGAAGCTTCAGCACTTTTTTATGGTTGTGAAGTATTTCTGTTATTCCATTTGAATCCTCTACTCACTTGGAGAGCCTTAACAACCCTTGAACAAATGCTAGCTGTACATATATTCATGCAACCTTATAGTCCTTAGCTAAGAGTAGAATTTGGCTCATTGAACTCATTGGCATTCCATAAGGGATGAAACTGACCCATTATGCTTAGGGTGGCAGTGTACTCATTGTAGTAGCTTTTAGCCTAATTCTGCCCTCAGATATATGCATGTGTAATTCCCATCAAAGTGTATCTCTGAATGCAAAGCTGTGCCCTTAAAATTCAGTCACTGCTGAAATGGGGATGCATCTGGGTCTGGGATAAATTCTATCCCAAATGTCGCTGCAGTTCTTCCATTGTGGAGTAATATCACATGACTTTGCAAACATCAGCAGCTGCTGCAGGGTAATATAGAAATTTCCACATCTACACTTCTCAATAGAGCTGATTAGAAAGCAGAATTTCCATTCTATGGGACCCTTCAAATATGTTTTTATTCTGAATCTGAATGAAAAGTCAAAAATTGTAGATTTCTCATGGAATGGAAAATTTGAAAATATGTTGATTTGGAAACATTACAATGTTTCATTTTTAAAACATTGAAATATTTCATTTGGATAATGTGAAAACATTATAACATAATATAAATAATAATATAGAAGTCAAAATTAAATGAAAATTTTTTACCATATTGAACCAGAATGAGAGAGTCAAATGATTCATTTAGACTTTTTCCCATAAAAATGTATCAAAATAGACACATTCTCATTAAACATTTCAATTTTGACAAATGTTGGAAACTATTCTGTCAATAAAAAAATTCAACCACCTTCATTTCTCAAAGTAGATTTCCATTTCTGAAACCCTTCTGGATTGTTACCTTAACCTTTTAAGCTGAAAGCAAGAGGAAAAGGGGAGTTTCAGGAAGAAGTGGAAACGCTCCACACCCCAGGCAGAGGTGAAAGTAGGCCGGTCTGGTCCGGTGTACCGGCAAGAGCCAATACGCTGCGCCGGACTGCACTGGCTTCCACGGCAGGGATTGAAAGGGCTCTGGGCTGCCCGCAGCTCCCACGGCTGGGCTGGGGCTGGGATTTAAAGGGCTCAGAGCTCCCCACGGCTGCGGGCAGCCCAGAGCCCTTTCAATCCCCATCGCGGCTCTGGCGGCCGGGCTGGGGCTGGGATTTAAAGGGCTCAGAGCTCCCCACGGCTGCGGGCAGCCCAGAGCCCTTTGAATCCCTGCCACGGCTGGGATTTAAAGGGCTCAGAGCTCCCCACAACTGCAGGCAGCCCAGAGCCCTTTGAATCCCGGCCACGGCTCTGGCAGCCAGGCTGGGGCCAGGGTTTAAAGGGCTTGGGGCTCCCCTCAGAGGCAGGAGCTCTGGGCCCTTTAAATCCCAGCCCCAGCATGGCAAAACTTGGGGTTCCCCCCACCAGGGGGCTCCCAGCCACCTCTTCAGCTGGGAGCCCCTGGTTGATTTAAAGGCCCTGGGTCTCTCAGCCACAGCTGGTGCCCCAGGTCCTTTAAATCCTAAGAGACCACGCCTCTTCCGGATGAGACCACACACCCCCTCAGGACTCCGGCAGTATGGGTAAGTCCTGTAAGTTACTTTCACCCCTGACCCCAGGTCATACTAAAACAGTTCCATGCTTATTTTGGAGAAAAGCATGCTACAGCTAAATTAGGAAGGTGTAACCTGCACTTAGTAACTACTGGGGAAATGTATTAGTGAAGGCACAGCCTTGCAGAGTGAACCATTTGGACTTGTGTGTATACTAATTTAAAGATCCTAGATGCATATTAGATGTGACTATTTTTATTGTTTTAAAGGCAGATGAACTCCGGTAGAAAAACACTGGGGGGGGGGGGGG
>NC_133772.1:53720676-53743481 GCF_003597395.2 Chelonoidis abingdonii
CCACACTAACCCTAATCCGATACAGTAATAACGATTTTAGCTCTACTCCTCTCGTTGGGGAGGAGTACAGAAACCGATTTAAAGAGCCCTTTATATCGATATAAAGGGCCTTGTAGTGTGGACGGGTGCGCCGTTAAATCGGTTTAACGCTGCTAAAATCAGTTTAAATGCATAGTGTAGACCAGGCCTGAATCTTTATAGATCTGTTCATCTCCTCTTTATTCATGCCCTGTGCAGGACACATTGTGCCATTCTGTAATCTCAGTTTTATGTTCAATTAGTTTGTACGGTAGCAGCTATTTCAACAACAGAACATAGTATTTGCCTATAACAAGTCAGAGTTTGAAATTCTGCAGAAAAGTTCTAAATGCTTTGAATTCCTTGGGGTGTATTCTCATCTCAGTATGTGCACTACTTCCCATTAGTGATCATGGAAATGCTGGGTATGCATTTTGCACACCCCTTTCTTCTATCATTAAAAAGCTATTGTATTTTCTTGCTTTGCATATTCTGTCTTTTTAATTTATACTTTTAAAAAATGAGCACAGTTTCAAGGATTAATGGGGTCTGCAGAATGTGTCAGCTTCATACATTTGCCTTTGAGGCAGCCTGGCTCTGAACATTTAAGACAGTGTTTCTCAACCAGTGAATCATGAATCCTGGGAGGGTCATGAAAGGCACTCAGTGAGGCCACAAGGCACTGGAAATGTTGTGACTGTGTAAAGCAAATTGCCTGCATACTCTTTACCTGTTGGAATTATTATTATTTATGCAGGATATTACCACAACACTAATTTGACCATAAATTCCGGTATTAAATCTAAAGGCTGAATGGGATTTATATAGTTCCTCTAAACATGCCTAACGAGTTTAAACTATAAGCAATTTACTGTATCCAAACAGTAACAAAACATTTATATGCATTCGATCAGGTTACCTATAAATGGACTTAACTCAGGGGTGCTTAGTCCCATATTGCTTGGCTCCAACTTGCTCAGGCAGATATTAGTAAGGAACCCTTTAGGAGTTGACTTTTTTATACTCTTAAACACACGTGAAGTCATTGCCAATTATAAGAACTTAACTGTAGATTGCCACGTATTCGCAGGGGCGAAAGGAAATGCAGGCCTGTTATTTACCAGGCTGCACGTGGCAACAGACTGTATAGGTAAGGGATGCAAGGAGAATATGGGCCACGATGCAAACTGCAGACACGCACACAACTAAAATTAATCAATTTAAAGTTTTATTGGGGATAGTTACAAGGGGTAAGGGAGCAGCGTATGATTAGCTAATAGGGTTAATAAAACTTAAAACACACAATGACTAAAATATCTACTAACAATATATATAAACAAAGATGCAGCATTTAGTAATAACCGATACTTACAAACACAAACCAACGCATAACGACCGGCAAACGTAGAAACTCTGTTTGAAACACGTGAGCTGAGAGAGAGGCTTCGAGGTGATCAGGCTCGGTTACGGGTGTACACAGGATACACAGGATTGGTTTTTCTTTCTCCTCTCCCTGCCTGCACATGGCAGGGCGACCTAAAGTACCTACTATGACATCATAGAAGTGTCATAGGGGACGGGGCCCAAAACCTGTGTGTGTTCGTTTCTGATTGGCACAAGCGACGTTTACACCAAGTAGGGGAGCAGGTGCCAAAAAGTCTGGCTTCGCCCCCAAAAGATGAGGTAATCCATATTGTTGTAGAATGCGTTCAACACTGAATGACAAAAGAAGAGGCCTGAGCAATACCGGTATGGGCAAGTTCTACAGGATGCAGACAGGAACTCATCTTAACATTAACTAGGCCAGATGAAGCAATTTTTTATAATACATAAAACAAACATATAGCTAACTACGTATTGTCCCTGGTACCCAATTAAGTGGTTTATTTCTATTACTTCAGCCCAAACCTTAAGTATGATAACATTGGTATTTCGAAGGTCACTACAAGTTTCACACAATTCTTCTTTCTTGTGATCTCATTCTTTTTGATCATTTGCTTTGGGACAATTGCTTATGCTAATACCACAACTCAGTTTTAAAGCAAAGTTCACCCAAATCTAATGTGGGCCTGTATTCCTACATTATCTTTCAAGGTCAAGTATTCTCAGCCAAGCTCTTGAAACACACACAAATTTATTATTTAGGGTTTGGGTGACCAGATAGAAACTGTGAAAGTTGGGACAGGGGGTGGGGGATAATAGGTGCCCATATAAGAAAAAAGCCCCAAATATCGGGGCCGTCCCTATAAAATCGGGACATCTGGTCGCCCTATATAGGGTTATCATTGGTATGTTTTTGTCTTACTTTTACCATAAATCAAAGGGGATCATGAAGTATTTTGACTTTGCGGGATCATCAACCTGAAAAGATAGAGAAACACTGACCAAAGGTTATCAATCACTTCTTTTTCTTGTTCTCAGGTTTGACCAGAAGGAAAACAAGTAGCCAGTTTGGACTCTGCTTTTGGCAGTCCCATGGAAGTGCTACAGTGCACATGCTGGAGAGACAATTCATTGATTAATTTTTTTCACCTTCCCCCATCCTTCCAAACAAAATTTATCTTGTATGTTTGAATGTGATGCTCATTAAAGGAAAGAGTTAATTTACTAATACTGCCCCCATTAACTAATATGTGGGTCCCTCACAAACAATGGATAGATAATGAATTTATTCTCAGAGCGATGTCTGAGAGATGTGTAGGAGAAAAGAAACAATGTATAGATGGGGAATTGAAGCACAAACAGCCTAAATATCTTGCCCAAGGCAATCCAGGTAATATGTGGCAGAGACACCAGCTAATATCTGATCTTGTGCTTTATCTGTTCAGACATTGATCCATAAGCATTCAAGATCATTTTCTTTATTTTATCCTAGGAAGCAGTCATTCTGAAAAGGACTTGGAGGCCATGCTGGATAATAAACTGAACATGAACTTTGAGTGCAATGCTATGGCCAAAAAGACTAATGTGATCCTCAGATGTATAAATCGGGTAATATTGATTGAGAATAGGATGGTTGTATTACCTCTGTGTTTGGCACTGGTGTGACCACTGCTGGATTATTGTGTCCCGTTTTGGTGTCCACAATTCAAGAGGAATGTTGATCAATTGGAGAAAGTTTGGAGGAGAGACACGAGAATAATTAAAGGATTATAATGATAAAATAAATAGATTGAGCTCATGGAGTGTAACAAAGAGAAAGTTAAGGATAACTACATGGGGAATAAATATTTGATAATGGGCTCTTCAGTCTAGCAGACAAAGGTATAACAAGATCCAATGGTTGGAAGCTGACAAATTCAGACTATAAATAAGCAATACATTTTTTAACAAAGAAGGTAATTAACTACTGGAACAGTTTACCAAGGATTGTGGGAAATTCTCCATTACTGGGAAATTGAAAATCAAGATTGGATGTTTTCCTAAAACAGATGTTCTGGTTCAAACAGGAATTAAAGTTCTATGGCCTAGATTATGGTAGAGGTCAGACTAGATGATCATGATGGTCTCTTCTGGCCTTAGCATCTATGAAATGTAGCTTTGCCAGTGCACCTCATCCCAACCTGAAATACCCAGGCCTTTCCAGTTGTGTGGTTTTTTTGACAGGAGATTCGCTATCACTGCTAAATGACAAGGAATTTTATAATATGGCCCTATGGCTTTGGGAGTGAGCTAAGAATACCACCTTTGTCTTCCCTCACGACCTATCACAATTTAAAAGCATGTTTATAGGGACAAAGAGCTAATGTATTCACCGACTGTTCCACATAGTCCCACATCTTATAGTTGTCTGATCATAATACAGCCGTGCTCAGCTATTTACATTTGTTGGAAAAGGGGCCAAGTATTTGACAATTGTAATGGAAAATGGGGTACACTTTATGTATTTCATATGGCTTACACATTAGGTTCTATAAAATATTTACATTCTGGCTACACGGAAATAGTATTGACTGATGTTCAGTAACCCATATCCACAATTAATGGTAACTGAATTGCTAATTATAGGACTGACATTTGCAGTGAGATGCAGCAGTCTTGTCATGAAGTATATTTTATCTAATTTCCTGAGCCTGTGATTTGATGCTGTGTTGCTAAAGAGAAACTAAGGATTCAATCTCATCTCATAAAAATCTCAGCTAGCCTGGAATGATTGAAAAGCCTCAGGACAAAAGAATTGGACACCACTCCCCAAGGATTAAATCTCTCCTGGCATTTCCCCTCATCAATGAAAATAAATTGTGCTACGCAACTGTCTATTGTTGTGTGTTTTATTTGTCATGCCAGGTTTCTCAGCCTCTCTGGTTTCTTTTCCTTGGGTAGTGTAGGAAAATTGCAATAAATATTCGTGCTGTTACTAAGACTGGATATTCAGGAATCTGGCTTGGAAAAAGGATGGATTCAAAATGTTACATTTTATAAACTTAATCCTGGTATCCAGTAGCAATGAAATATTGTTTTATAAAAACAGCGTCTGGAGTGTATCTTAGCCCTTATACCAAAATGTGGGCCAGATTGTCAGGTGGTATATATTGGCATGGTTCCAAGAGGCTACACTGATTTATACCAGCTGAGGATCTGGTCCATTATCTGCTGCTTGGGGTAAGCCAGTCAGTTGACCTAGCCACATATACTAAGGACAGCATGAATATTCAGCACCCAGATTCATTTTAACTACTAAATAAGGAGATTATGCAATTCTCAGGATGAGCAAACCTTGTGTGAACTTTAAATTAGACACCAGGCTCTGAAATGTACTGATTAGCCGAGCAAGTAAAGAAGGAAAAAGTAAAAGCAGAAGAACATTGTCTCCTCCACTGTGCAGCAGGCAGGGGTGAAACAGCACAGTAAAACTGAAAATGGAACCAGCAGCTGCAGGGTGGAGAAAGGCAACTATGGGATATTCCCATCATTACATAGCTGCCAATATTCCTTGCTCAATGCAGGCCTAATCTGAACTGGGTTGCCAGGCGCCTGGTTTAGAAAAGGGACCCTGGCAGCTCTGGTCAGAACTGCTGACTGGGACATTAAAAGTCCGGTCGGTGGCACAACAGGGCTCAGGCAGGCTCTCTGCAGCTCCCGGAAGTGGCCACCATGTCCTGCTGCTGGTCCTCCCGGGTGACCAGGGAGGCTCCGTGCACTTCCCCCACCCCGCAGCTCCCATTGGCCGGGAACTGCAGCCAATGGGAGTTGTGTGTGCAGCACACACTGCACAAAGGAGCTTGCCTTAGCCCCACTGCACTGCTGACTGGGGACTGCCTGAGGTAAGTGCAGCCCGGCTGGAGCTCGCTCCCTGCACCCCCTCCTACACCCCAACCCTCTTCCCCAGGTCGCAACCCCCTCCTGCATCCAAACTCCCTCCTGGAGCCCGCACCCCTAATCCCCAGCCCTGAGCCACTCCTGCACCCACACCCCTCATCCTCGGCCCTACCCCAGAGCTTTCACCCCCATATGGAGCCTGGAGCCTCCTCCCACACCCATAACACCTCATTTCTGGCCCCACCCCAGAGCCCTCACCCCCTCCTGCACCTCAACCCCCTGCCCCAGCCCAGTGAAAGTGATTGAGGGTAAGAGAGAGCGAGTGACAGAGGGAGGGATGAAGTGAGTGGGGGGGTGGGGTCTCAGAGAAGGGGGGGGTTGGGGTGTTTGGTTTTGTGTGATTAGAAAGTTGGCAGCCCTAAATCTGAGGCCCATTTAAGTTAATAGAAGTCGTTTCAGTGCGTTTAGCAGGCTTTACTTCCTGCTTTGTATGGGACAGCTACTTCATGGCTGAAAGGGAATTACTGCCTGGCACAATGGGTGTCAGAGCCAGGAATCAGCCACTCTCTGTGACATGGCCCGCTCCTCCTCAATGAGCAAATATAACAAACTTACCATAATGATGCATGAGTTGCTGCTGTTCCAAGCAGCAGTAACTTGTGACCTACACGACCCATCCAAGAGATCAGCAGTAGCACAAAACAGGATCCTGAAAAAAAATAGCAGCATGATATTGGAAGCATCCATGCTTCAGAGCACAGAGAAGGCCAAGATGTACATAGATGGTCCTGAGAGCTGCAGAAAAAGGCTCTAGTTTCCTTGAAAATCTTCAGGCACCTCACAACTGGCAGGGCAGGCCTGGCCCTCTGCTGACTGGATCTGCATTCCTCAAATCCCTCAACATATCCAGTCTACCTCCAAGAAGAAAGCAGGAGGCATATTCCTTCCGCTATTAGAGCTGCAGAGCTGGGACTGCAAATCCAATGCTGACTCCATTCTGCCTATCTTGTCAGAGCTGTTTGGTCTCAGAGGGTATTGCTAATGGGTAGAACCCCACAGAATTGTTGCCGGCACAAAGTGCCCGAGGGGGGCAATAGCAGGGGGGTCTGTTGCCCGTGTGCACACCCCAATGAAACACACCAGGAGATGGAGACAACACTGCCCAAAAACACCAGTTATTTGAGCTCAAATAAAGGTGCGAGGAGAGAAATGCAATCTCAAAATCCTGCACACTGCACACAGCAGGGACTATATTTATACCCCTCCTTTTGTATCTTTCTTTCTATGCTTATTCATGTGGTGGGTTACTTTCTCAGCGAGGCACATGCCTTGGCTATATATCTACTGTCTTTTTATCTGTATTCCAGTACTAGCCAGCTTTCCTAGTAGCAACCTGCTTTGCTACTACAGCCCGTTGATTTTTAGCAATACGCTCATAACACAGGTGGTTACAGTCAGCACATTAATACAGAGAAATTACAGTCAGCATTTTAGTACCCAAGAACAGAAGTTGATACCCACAATGTCAAATTATGAGACTTTGTTCAGCCCATACGCCTAAGCATTAAACAATACAGACTCTACATAACTAAATTATGAGGCAAAACTTATAAAAAAGTATTACAAACAAGGCCCATTACAAAAGCTAAGCAAAAAATTTACCTAGTGGCCACCAACAAGTTCCCTTCCTTTTGAGAATGTACTCAACAAACTTTTGGCTGAGATGTTCTCACATCACAGAATAAACATGCAAATTAAGCTCCTAGGAGCTGGAGTGCTTTACAGGCAAGCAGCAAGGCAAAAGTATGACACACAACACCACACCAGGAGCAGGAGTCGGCGACAATGCACTTCCCCTGCTCCCCCAGCGTCTGGTTTGTGTAACCAGCATCCAGAGGAATCAGAAATAGTGGGTTCCCTTCCTGGATGCCGCGTCCACTGTTCAAAAGCCTGTTTGGCTGACAGGATGTTGCAGCGTATATTTGTGATACTATTATTGTTGACTTATTTTCTTGGGGACATAGTATTACAGCATCTGTCATCCCCTATAAAGGGGCGCATTTTACCCCGCCCTGGCGAAAGCCACGCTTCCCTCAGAAAGGTCCAAGTATGTCTTCATGATCACAGATCAGTGGTACTCCTGAGCGTCGAGTCCGGTTACAGGGCAGGGGCCAAGTCTGGTACTCAAGATCACTCCGAATGGCCATCAGCTGGTCATTCAGGAAAATCTTCCGAATTCCTGCACTACTAGACTGCCCACGGTGCATGCCTTCCCAGCCTAGTTATATTCCCAATACCATCTTTCCTCGTGTTAGCAACACATATACCTGTTTATTTAACTATGTCAGGTACTTTTCAAAAGGATTATAACATTAATACCATAGAGGAGGAGGTTAACATTATTTAATTCACTGGAATGTTCAAACGTGGTAACATTTTTAGTGGCCAGAACAAACCTTCAGGACTTGTTATTTAAGATCCAATTTAGAGAGAGCAATACATGCTGACACGGCATTTATCAGAACCCCACCCCAGGGCGGCAAGCTGTAGATAAACCCCAAAATCCATATCAATACCACATTCCCAAGCCATGGGTCCCAAATGTCCTCCCGGCCAATATTAATTCTTTGTTTTTCCCCAGGGTCAGTTCTTAATGTTCTTTCTAGTCAGGAATCTCTGACTTATGGCAATTTCCAGTGAGTGAGTTTCCTTCTTCTTTTTCCAAAACAGTCATGGTGGCATTTCTTACAGGGGAAGAGGTTTCTAGCACATCCCCTGTAACTGGTTATTTTTTTTCGTAGAAAATTAAAGCGCACGTAGTTATCTGTCAGTGGACAAGGGAGAGGTTATAGTACTGTCCACCATTGTCCGTTTTCCCCTGTTGTGCCGAAAGAAGGCCACATGATTGGAGCTAGAAGGAGAATATGCTAATCATCGTAGGAGGAATTCTCCCGAGGTGGAGGGTTCTTTTTTCAGTGAGAATCTTGGGTCCAAGCAGTCAGTCTTGTGCATTCACAGTCGTGTTGGTGGTAGCAGGACTTAATAAGGCGCCTTTCCAGTGTGGGCAGCAGAGTTAACGTCTTTCATTGGTTGGACTTTAATCAATCCATGTCTGATCCCAAGAGTCAGTGTGTCAGAGGCTGCTAGGGGTCTTTGGTGTAGCGCTTCTTACCTGTCTGAAAAGAAAAGAACCTAAATACATTTCATTAGTGCCTACACGTGTTTTTTCCATCAACCTTATAGCTGGTGTGGGCAAATTCAAAGCCCGTCCTCTTTCTGATTGTTAGCCAAAAGTTCTTGACCTTGTGAAATGGCCAGCCATGTGTCCTGTCTATTGCTGAGCTTGCTATTTTTTTATTTTTTCAGTTATATTTTGTTTTCTTTCTTTTTTTTTACCCACAAGGGAAACTCTCCACCTATTTTCTTACACCTTTCCCAAATCGAATTGAACACATTAAACTATTGCTATCATGACAGTACAATTAGTCTTATTATTTATTGTATGCCACATACTACCCTTCACTAAATACTTATTCACAAACTTTGGAGGCAACAAGCCAGGACAAGCACACCCACTTTGAGAGTTCATTCAATATTAACCTCTAATCCAACTGCTTTCCACCATCCCCAGCCCCCCTGGCTAGAAATCTGGTAGCCAGAAGTGATCCGATGTACAATATGGGGAGTGGGGTTCCTTTTCATGAGTCCTTGCTTTCTCAACAGACTGTTTGGGTTCAAGTTTAATAACCAATTTTTGCAATTAACCTTTTGGCCAGTTGAATTTTCTTTTCTTAACTTAAGGAATGAAATTAGACTTTAGTAATCCCATTTCCTGATTATTCAAACACCCTTGTATATTCCAAGTTGAATTAAAACAAGTATCTGCATTTTATTTACACCCTTCTGCCTGAATTTCCCAAACTCAGACCTCCCATGAAAAAAAAAACTACAACAACTTTCGGCCACAAGGACAAACACCACCAAGACGAACATAAAACAAACAACATTTATTCTTTGTGCCAGTAAATGATTGCTGGACGTTGAATCAGCTGTTCGCTGGCATCGTTTTCTCTCGATTATCTAAAGACAAAAAACAAAATAGCAGGGACACCCCTTCTGGGCAACAATCACGCTAAGATATACAAATTACCCTTGTTGACTTCAGGCAAAACTCATGGAATTACCCCCATATTTTCTTTGTATGTTGTTTCATAGGCAGCCCAGGTTGTGCTCGCGAATGTGGCTCCTACCTTTCTAGTTAGATAAGTTGCATTAACACAGATGCTTTCTGGCTTGCTTTTGGATCCAAAGCTATTCACAGCTTAAAGATTCTTACCTTTAAAGGGACATGATTAACTTTACCAGAATTTTGATTGCTTTTTACTTTTAACTCCTGCTTTCAAACACTGAAAGAAAACATCACCACTTATAGCGCCCTTAGAGCCTAATAAAATTTTAATTACATAGCACTGTATACATTCTTCAGCTAATTCAACCAAATTGTTCACAGCCAAATGATTGCAATCCAATAATTTCTTTGCCTGAACTTATTTACAAACATTTCAGAAACACCAAGAATTTTCCTCTTAGCATTTTTACAAGGTTCAACTGCTGTTCCCTCCAGCAACTACAGAGTTAACTTCTCACTCTCCCTTAAATCACTTGCTTGTCTCCCAACAGCTACTTTTATCAACTCAAATCACCATTTCAAGTAAGTCCTGAGTATTTGAAATCCCCATGCTTACACTTACTTTCTCCTTCCTTCCACTACACCCTCAAAAGTTTTCAAACCTGTTTTCCAATCTCTCTGTCTGTTGCCTGCCCGCCTGGGCCCGATCCTGCTTTTCTCGCTAAACCGTCCCTTCCATGGCCACCAACTTGTTCCACTACCAGTTTAGCTAGGAGGGTGGGCTTCTCAACTAACTGCCATCCCTCCTGGTCTCTTCCCTTAAACATTCTTACTCACAAGACTACCCGAGTCCTCCCTCGTGAGGCTAGTCACCTGGATAAAAACACATGGCCCATTGGGCAAAGGCCATTTACTTAACATATAATCCAAACCCCTTTAGAGGGTTTACCCAGAGACCCACCCGTCTGTCTGCTGACACTTAAAACAGAAAAGAGAGTTACACAGAGAGCAAAGAAAATTACAGTCTAAGCCAGGTTTTCCCACTTCTATACACTGACCGCTACAGGGGACGGGACAGAAGGATCTCAGTTCGACCTCAGAGTTTCCTCGCACGCATGGCTTCCACTCCGAGGAATTACAGACGAGAGATTCAGTTCCGCCCACACTTCTAACGTCCAAATGAACAGAGCAGAAAAACAACAGTAACTGGTTAAACAGAACAGAACCAAAACCAGATAGTGTTTCCTTATCCTATAAGGGCTCACTTTTACTCATGCAGTTCTCAACATACAACACCAAATGTACCAAGCAAAGCAAATATAAAATAACAAGGGTAAAACTAATAGATGGTGTAAATTCTGCAGGGCTCCCCCCTTCTTAATTGCTCACCAAACTGTGACAAATTTCTGTTACCAATCTGTCCCTCGTGTCAGGTGATCAGGCTGACACTACAGGATTGTTGGGGGAAGATAAAGAAAACACACCATATAACTGAATTTTTTTTTTAAAACTCCATTAATAAAATAATAAACCAACAACAGAGAGTGTTGGGAAAGCTCCCACATCACTCAGGAAAAACATTAATGCCCCAAGCCCTAAGCCCCTCTTTCATACTCACACCTGTACATCCAGATTGGCCACTTCTGTGTATAATGTTCAGAGAAGGGGGAGAGGTGGACAGCAGTTTATCCTGTATACAGCTTGTCCAGAATTTCCAACGTGCTTCCACTCTTGGGAGGGCTGTTCTTTTACACCCTGGAATCTCCTGCGGCGTCTCTTTCAGAGATTCCAGTCCAGGTTGGCTGCCTGTGGCTTCTTTGGTGTCACCAAGCCACACCGGCTCCGGGGTCACAAAGGCACACTGTTGGATCTTACTGGATAGTTAAGCTTTGCAAATGTAATCTCAGTTCTGTAACTTGTATTGCCTTTGGTTCGCCTCTGTCTATATTTTTTTTCACAGCCAGCTGGGGCTGAAAGCAGTTTTTCTTTCTACTTAGCATAGTCTATGTTGATTCTTGACCTTGAACGCAGGGCAACTTTCTTTTTATCCCTGGGCCAAGATGAATTTCAAATTAACCCATTCCTTTCCTCAATAAACAAATTTGCTCACGCTGTGTTAGGGCTTTTTGCAGATTAAACGGTCCTCTTAGATATATGATCTTATCTAAATTGAAGTACCTTCTAGTAGGCATTGTTTAGATGGATTTTCACACGTGTAAATATTTCAATTCTCTAAATACCTGCAGGTTGATGAACCATAATGTACGTACATATAAAATGCTGGGATACTATTAGGGGGTTAGGTGGAATATTTAGACTGTCCCCCACCCATTTTCCACTTACACACACACAGGGAGGAGCCCGTGTCGCGCTAGCGCTCATAAACTTAAGGATTTTTCCTACAGGTCCACAGAGAAGGCTCACGAGGAGGCCACGACCTCCTACACCTCCTCGCAAAGAGCGTCGGCTAGCTCCTGAACGGCGCGTTACTCTGATTGCATCCTGAGTGATCAGACTGTCAGTAGCCACACAGAAGGAAAGGGGGAAGATGGGTACACACTCCTGACCCAGGTAGCTCCTCACCGGATGATGCCAGGCAAGTCAGCCCACCATGGGTCGGACCTCCTAAGATCCACTATTACCGGGTGCGTAGGTGTCCTGTCCGAGCTTTTGCTTCACGAGGTACTTGGGCGTCTTCGGTAACGTCACTACACACTGGCCCAGTCACCATTCTGCATCTGATCTTGCTTTAGCTACAACAGGGAGAGTGCACTAGGACTAGGTATCCCTTCTAGACGTCCCTCCTTTGTCCCTGCACTTTTCCCTACCTGCTTTTGACTCCTTGCACTCACCAGACAGGAGAAGACGGAGCTACCGGGGGTAATTTATTTATATTATTTTATTTTTTAAAAGAGCTCTCCATAAACGCTCGAGCTACCTGTCACTGACAAAACAGGAGTAATGGAGGATCGTACTGTATTTATGATTCTTCAGGGCCACCTTTTCTGACCCTCTAGCCAGTCTACTGTACAAACCTTGTGACTCCTTTTGGTTCGATCCGTCCAAACACCTCCAATTCTCTAGAATGCATCTAGGGGTACACCTTCCTGCCCGCTTGCTCTGCCCCTGCCCCATGTCGCAGGTAGACTCCTGGGCGTCCCCAGGTCCACAGAGAGTCCGGACAACCGAACTGTTCCTACTATCAAGGGCCGTTCCTCACCGTCGCTGGGACCGTTCCCAACCGTCGCCCACAGCTGCTTCTCCACTACCGAGCGTGTGCAACCGTTGTGCCTCCGAGAGTCACCAGACCGCGTCTCCGCGAGGCCCGGTGAAGTCACCGTGTGGCACTGGCATCGTCATCGCGCGACCCTGTGACCACCAGGAGGGATCGGGCAAAGCTATTTTAGCCTCGAGCCCCGACGTTGGGCGCCAAGAACTGTTGCCGGCACAAATGCGCCGAAGGGGCAACAAGCAGGGGGGGTCCGTTCCGTGTGCACCACGCCAATGAACACACCAGGGTGGGAGAAGCAAAACAAGTTTATTTGAGCTCAATAAGGCGGACGGAGGGAGATGCACTCTAAATCCTGCATACGCACACAGGCAGGGCACTAATATTTTTAACCCTGCCTTCTGTATTTCTTTCATGTATTCATTGTGTGGGTTTACTTTCTCAGGACATGGCCGGGCTAAATTCTACTTCTTATTTATCTTATCCAGTACTAGCAGTTTCTAGTAGCAACTGGCTTTGCTAACTACAGCCCTGTTGTTTAGCAATTAGCTCATAACACAGGTAGTTACAGTCAGCACATTAATACAGAAAATTACAGTCAGCATTTTAGTACCAAAGGTTACAGAAATATAGTGAGGCTAACACACAGACTTGCATCATACTAATATGGAGGCACTTTGGTTCACACAGGCCCCATTACACATGCCTTAAGCAAAAGGATTTTTACCTAGTGGCACCAACAGAATCAAGTTTGTGTTATGTTTTCCATTTGTACCCCTGTGGCCTGCTATGTTGTGTTCATCTTTTTTTTCTTCTTTCATGAGGAGCACAGAGCACTTTATACAATACTTCATGTCTCATAGCTAGCTGTGCTGTAACATCCAGTTTGGAGTCATACGACCAGTCATACTACCTCAGCCCATCTGTATCATAGTATCCTATCTTCCGACAGTAGCTGTGACAATTTTCAGGTTCATTAAATAACAAGCCAGTGAATGAAAAAGGAATAAAACAAATTGGAGAGTAACTCTGGTGAATTCCTGCCATGTGATATCCCCACCTGTCTCCAGGGCACATCTCCAAATTGCTTTGTTCATAATTCTGTTCCTTATGAAGGAACATGTCTAAATTATAATCGTCTACAAATGTGTAGCCTGTGCTGGATGCTTCGGAAGGAATGAACATGTAACCCAGGCCTGCTTGGTGTGGCACTCTGCACCCCTCTAGTGACAGCTAGACCAGCTAGAGATTGATGAGTCTGCTACAGCCTGGGCTAAAAGGAATGTGTCTTTTAGCTCATGCAGTGGAGGCTTGTGCATTAAGCTCCAGAGCTTCCAGGTTTGAACCTGGCCCACAATGACCGGGGTCTGTTGGCACTACAAACAGAACAGGGAAATTTTGAGTGATCCATCTGCTGTTGTCCAGTCCCAGCTTCTGGCAGTTGGAGGTTTAGGAACACCCAGAGCATGGGCTTGCTGACCATCTTGGCCAATAGTCTTGTTGGACCTATCCTCCATGAACTTAACTAATTATTTTTTGAACCCAGTTTCACTTTGGGGCTTCACAATATTCCATGGCAACGAGTTGCACTGGTTGACTGTGCATTGTGTGAAGAAGAACTTCCTTATGTTTGTTTTAAATCTACTGCTTATTAAATCATTTTGAGAAGTTTGACCCTTCTCAGCAGTCAAACTTTTTCATCTCTACTCTAAAACAGAAAGTTTCCTTTTCTCTTCCATTGAGCTGTGATATCAGATCTGCTGATGGAAAGACAATACTCTTGCACCAGCCAGCAGAAATTCATTCAAAAGGTCAAAACTTTTTATATTTTCCCATTAAAAATGTATAGATTGTATGTTCATCTCCCCTCCACACATACACCCTTTTTCTAATGTTGTACTTAAAATCTAAAGATTTTGAGCATAGTGAGGCACGTACCACAAAGCAAGAGGAAAGTAATAGACTAATTTGGTTGGTACACAGAGAAGAAGGATTTTACATGAATTTCAGATGAATCCTCTAAATGACTGCATTCTAGTGAATATATGGCTGCCTTCTCATAATCATGGTAGTGTTTATTTTAGAGTGGGTAATAACTTACTGGAAAATCAGCATGTTCTTATCTTTTTGTACCTTTGGGGACAAATTCTATCTCAGTATAACCATGCTCACATTGCTCTGTTTGCTTCTAGGGTTGTGCTTATATATGTGAGGGCCAAATTTGACCCAAGGAGTAAATCTGAAATGTACATGAAGTAAACACAGTACCATCATAATACAGTTTTGTAAGGGAGGGCATAATAGAGTGGATTTTCCTTTGGTATGTTTGAACTCTTCATAGTAGTTTTTGATTTTTTTTTTCAATTTGTATCATGCACCTATCATCTTCCCCAGGCACATTTCCAATCAAATGTATTTTCAGCTTTGTTCACATACTGTCATTTCATCTTAGGTAAGAAATACCAGAAGTTTAAGGAATTTCAATGAGACATTCATCTATTTTGGGCCATAATTAAGGCCAGAGACTCTGTCAATCCATAATATGTACAGTCCCCATCTGCCCTTATTGAGCATCCATGGGAGATGTTTCATTTATTCTCTCACAGTGATGTGGACGCTGTGATAACATGTTATCACCATATGAGCATTTGAGTTCCTCATCTGTTTGCCAAATCCCATCCAAAATGGAGTAATGTTGTTTACAGGCAACACATGGTTCAGCAAGGACACTAATGGAAATGAAATTGTTTGACTGCTCATTAATCATTTCATTGTTCCACTACAGGGAATGTTGTTAACTCCAAACCCTTTCAAAATAGAAAAGTTTCTTCAAATATTTATAACTCTAGAAACTTCATAATAATATCAGTTAACTGACATCAGTTATCCTTTACAGAACTTCTTCAAAGGATGTATGGCAAGCATGTTAAGTGCCTTCGGTTTTGCATTGGACGTTTAATTCCTTCTTCTGGGAGTACTTAGTTTACTCGCTTCGACAGTTTAAATGTGAAAAATCTAATAGGACTGGCAAAGGAGTAGTCTTCTTTAGGACATCCCCTTGTGGCTTTAAGGCAGCCCTGCACGTGGTGCCTTGCCTCAGTTTCCCCTCTTGGTTCCTCAATAAGAACTTTTTCAAGTCCATTAACAATAGCCCTCCTTAGGGTCTGCTTTATTAACTTAAAAGTTCAAAAATAAATGCCAAATTCTTCAACCCCTAAACTCCTCTACTGTCTCAGGGTTTTCTCTGCTTTAGCAGGCCACTCCCAATCCTTTCTAGCTGCGGCAACTCCTCTGGTTTAGGGTCTTCCCTGCAGGAGCCTTTCTCACTCTTTATAGTTTCCTGAGCTTTCCCACATGCAGCTTTCTGCTGCCCTTTAAAAGGGAACAGCTGATCTCTCTTTGGTGTGCCTTTTCAATAATCGGTGGCAACTGGACCTAGGCATCTGGCCTAGAAAGGGGCAAGCCATCCTGTTAGAGGGACATATACCAGTACCAGAAAACGTCTTACCTTCCCTAGGAGCTACAGTCTGCCAGATGTGCACTATGTTTCAATTTTGCATTATATTTATTACCAGCAGAAGAAATGGAAGAATTGTGGTGTTCTGTGAATTGCCTGGATTCAAAAATACTTATACAGCATATACAGTGAGTGACATGTACACCCAGAAACATACAAATAGGGAAGGAGGAGGAATTTGTTAATTAATTCAGAAACTCAGGATGCAAATATCTGGGTGCAGTATTTTCGAGGGGGATTCTGTGCTTATGGCTCATCTTAACTTTGGGCCCAGGCTTGCTCCAAATGAAATCCAGTGGAGTAGGATTGCTGGCCTTTAAGATCACAAGTAGGAGGATAACATACTTACGTTTGCTGGCTAGAGCCATGGATATTTTTAACCTGATAAACTGATGTGCACTAGCTAAAGCACAGAAAGGCTCTGCTTTGCAGTGCCTTAATGTTGCTGAATTTACAAAAGCAATCCAGGTCTGTCAAGGAAATCATCACATTTCTTGTTCATTCTTTTGCAAGAGCAGCATGTCGTTCTTCTAACCCCATAGGGTGATAAATATTTTATGGCAGATTAGCTAACATGGCATATCTAATAACTTACTGGAAAACTAGGTCTGTGGCTGGCAATATTTATGCTAAGCACAGGATGGGCTGAAGTTAATGAAGGCACCCAGTGGTGATGTCCTACTATAAGGAATATTGCTATAAGCTAGCAGAGACTGGCAGGTAGGAGGTGGATGCTCCTCTGGCAACAGAGCTGATTGCTCAGCCTGAAGACAAGGCATCCCTTCCCCCCACTAGTGTGAAGTGTGAGTCTTTGCAGCAAGGAAAAGGAGGTATCCTTCTGAGAGTCAGACTAAAGTTCTGCTCTTAGGGCCAGGGACTTTCTCTTTTGAAGTCTGATTCACAGGCAGTTTATTAAAGCAACAAAGGGAAAAGGAGAATAACAGTAATCCAAAAGCCTTTACACAGTAAAATATTGGCTATTTGCAAAGAGTAAATATGCATGTAATAGAGATTTTCAGTGTTGTTTTTCCAAAACATGTATTCATTGAGCTGCACATTTGCATATATTAGTGTACAAAAAACCCTAATCTTCTAGCCTAATAGGCCTGATTTTCATTAGAGCCAAGCACTCACTATTCTAATTTAAACCAATGAGTGTAATGGACTAATAAACTGTATTACATTGTTTTGCTAGGAGGTGGCTCTGTGTGTAAAATACTTTATTTAAAGCTAATCTTAGCCATAACTGGCTGAGCATTAAAGGATCATGTGATGAACACATCTGGTGTGCATAAGCAAGATCTTCGACCAGTCCATATCTGGTATGGGAATATGACCTGGTGTCAGAAGTAAACTACAAACAGAAAGAGAAGGAACAAAGGTTGCAGGATGTCATCAGCATGACACTCTTCAATGTCCCAGAGAACTCCAGTTTTAATAAACCTTCAGAATAGACAATCTGGAAACAATATTTTCAAGATTTTGCATTGCTATCCAGCTGCACAAAAAATTGAGATATTACAAGGATTGTTTTAATTTATGCTGTAAGAAAGCAGGTAAAATATATCTTTAAATCATTTGACTTTACTGAAGACAGTCACAAAAATGACTCAGAAAGGTTTCTGCATATGTTTGATGCATACCTTATACCTCAGAGAAATATGGTTTATAAAAGAGCATGTTTCCACCGAAAATTCATAAACCAGGGGAAATTGTTGAATGTTTTATAAAAACATTGCATACATTGGCTGACAACTGTGATTTTGGGAAAGGAAAACTTGAAAATATAAGAGATTGGCTGGTTATTGGTTTGACATATAAAAAAAATTCACAGCATCTACAACTGAAGAGAGATTTAACCCTAGCCACAGCTGTACAAAGAGCAAAGCAGTCTAAGCAAAACCTAGAGCAATATGACAAAGTTGAAAAAACAAACTGTAAACAGATACTTGAGTATTAAAAGTCATTGTCATAAAACCCTGTAGGGAAAGAAAGAGAACTCCTGGGCTAACAGGGACAAATTCCAGCCAACTTGCACAAGGTGTGGAAAAAATTATATGGCAAGAAATGATGTGTGTCCAGCCAGAGGCACATGATATAATAAATGGGAGATTTTGCTTTTGAAGATTACCTTTGGGGATTACCAGTGCACCTGCAATTTTCTGAAGAAAAATGGCTGAACTGTTAATGAACACAGATAGAGTTATAGCTTTCATGGACGATATTCTGATATATGGATCATCAATGGAAGAACACAACAAAACCCTCAACAAAGTCCTAAACCTAATCAGCCAATCTGGACTGAAGCTAAACAAGGAAAAATGCATTTTCCATATACCTCAAATCAAGTTTTTGGAACAGACAATAAACAAAGATGGAATCAGTCCTAGCCCTGGGACAGAAAAAGCAATTAGAGAATTGAATGCACCAACTAATGTATCAGAACTGAGACATATGCTGGGAATGGCAAATTATCTTTTCAGTACCTAAAAGACCATTCTACAATGACAAAGCCACTGAATGAACTGTTAAAGTCCAACACGTCTTGGCTATGGAGGCCAAATAAATACTTTCTCTTCATAAAGGTAAAATAAATGACCTCAATAGCTCCAGTTCTCAAGTATTATGATGTGAATAAACACACAATGGTCAATGTAGATGCAATCAGTCATGTAACTCAGGTCATGTAATTAGAAAACCAGTACCATTCAGAGACACCTAGCATACTGATACATACTGAACTTCAAAGATTGCATGATAGGGTAATATTGTAAATGGTAGGAAAATAGAACTTAAAGGGGGGGATATAATGGAATGCGAAACTGTATTATACTATTTGGCCACTAGGGGGCACTGTGTGTATGAGACTTTATTTAAAGCTGACCTTAGCTATGCCTGACAGAGCATTACAGAATCTTATGCTGACCACATTGGATGTGTGTAAGCAAGCTTTGTGACGGGTCCATGTCTTGTATAGGAACAGGACAATGGGAGTGGAATCTCTGGAAATCACCGTACATATGTTGATTGGACTGGATAAAAGTGAATTTGGGCTTTATATCTTGAAGGTGGGGTCTCTGATATAATACAGAGAGGGTGGGTGGGAGAGGCTGGTTTTCCCTCCCCAGAGTCAATTTGTGAGGGAAAGAGGGATGACATTAGTTCTGCACTGTAGATTTATTTAAACAATAAAATACCAATTGCAACTTATTAAATATTTTGGATGTTTTTCTACATTTTCAAATATATTGGTTTCAATTATAACACAGAATACAAAGTGCATAGTACTTTATATTACTATTTTTATGACAAATATTTGCACTGTAAAAATGACAAAAGAAACAGTATTTTTCAATTTGCCTAATACAAGTACTGTAGTAAAATCTCTTTAACGTGAAAGTGCAACTTACAACTGTAGATTTTTTTGGTTACATAACTGCACTCAAAAACAAAACAATATAAAACTTTAGAGCCTGCAAGTCCACTCAGTCCTACTTCTTGTTCAGCCAATCACTAAAATAAACAAATTTGTTTAAATTTATGGGAGATAATGCTGCCCAGTTCTTATTTACAATGTCATCTGAAAGTGAGAACAGGTGTTTGCATAGCACTTTTATGGCTGGCATTGCAAGATATGCTAAACATTCATATGCCCCTTCATACTTCGGCCACCATTGCAGAGAACATGCTTCCATGCTGATGATGCTTGTTAAAAAAATAATGCATTAATTAAATTTTGACTGAACTCCTTGGGGGAGAATTGTATGTCTCCTGCTCTGTCTTACCCTCATTCTGTCATATATTTCACATTGTAGCAGTCTCGGATGATACCCAGCACATGTTGTTCATTTTAAAAACACTTTCCACTGTAGATTTGACAAAATGCAAAGAAGGTACCAATGTGAGATTTCTAAAGATAGCTACAGCACTCAACCCAAGGTTTAAGAATCTGAAGTGCCTTCTAAAATCTGAGAGGTAGGAGGTGTGGAGTTTAAAAGAGCAACACTCCAATGCGGAAACTGCAAAAACCAAACCACCAAAAAAGAAAATAAACCACCTGCTGGTGGCATCTGACTCAGATGATGAAAATGAACATGCGTCAGTCCGTACTGCTTTGAATCATTATTAAGTAGAACCTGTCATCAGAATAGATGTATGTCCTCTGTAATGGTGGTTGTAGCACGATGGGACATATGAATCTTTAGTGCATCTGGCACATAAATATCTTGCAGCGCCTGCTACAAAGGTGCCATGAGAACGCTTGTTCTCATTTTCAGGTGACAATGTAAACAAAAAGCAGGCAGCATTATCTCCTGCAAATGCAAATAAACTTGTTTTCTTAGCGATTGGCTGAACAAGAAGTAGGACTGAGTGAACTTGTAGGCTCTAAAGTTTTACATTGTGGTTTTTTTTTTGACTGCAGGTTTTTTTTGTACATAATTATACTTTTATAAGTTCAACTTTCATGATAAAGAGATTGCACTCTACTACTATTTCTTTTGTTTTCTACAGTGCAAATATTTGTAATAAAAATAAATATAAAGTGAGCATGGTACACTTTGTATTCTGTGTTGTAACTGAAATCAATATGAAAATGTAGAAAATATTCAAAATATTTAAATAAATGGCATTCTCTTATTGTTTAATAGTCCAATTAATTATGGGATTAATCATGGTTAATTTCTTTAATCGCTTGACAGCCCCAATTAATACCCTAGTGAATAGATTTATTCCTGTATCTATTAATGAAAGGGATTTCATTATATACTGTATGTAGTAGAAGAGTATATAGAGAGAGACCACATGCTAAAAAATGTAATACTAAAAGATGTATTCATTTAGCAGGGAGTTTTGGGAGTGTATTTTTAAAATAGTTCTTACTCGATTTTACCATTTCACCCTTGGTTCATTTCATTTGCCTACCAGGTTTATTCAGTTTTCATTTAACAGGTTTTCATGGTATAGCTTTCAACCACAATGACTGGAGCACAGGAAAGATTTTAGCAGTTCTTTTCTTACAGTGTAAGTGGTATTTTTTTTTATGGATATTCTTTTCACTAATATATTATGACACCCGTTTCATGAGCTCTGTTTACATAACAAGACTAATAGCTGAAGTGCTCAAACTACATTGTTTAGTTACCAGAGCCAACCTCTGCTTTCAGTTACATGGGTCCAACTACCACTGATGGGAATGGGAGTTGCACCTTTGTAACTGAGGGTCTGTCTACACTACCCACCAGATCGGTGGGCAGCGATTGATCCAGCGGGTATTGATTTATCACATCTAGTCTAGAAGCGACAAATCAACCCCCGAGTGCTCTCCCATCGAGTCCTGTACTCCAGCGCCACAAGAGGCACAGGCAGAGTTGACAAGGGCGCAGCAGCAGTCAGCTCCCCACGATGAAGACACCACAGTAAGTCTATCTAAGTACGTCGACTTCAGCTACATTATTCACGTAGCTAAAGTTGCATAATTTAGATGGATCCCACTCCCCAGTGTAGAGCAAGGGTGACACCAGACTCATGTCTGTATGCTTTCCTTATGGCCTGATTCAGCAAAACACATAAGCATGTGCTTATGTCTATCTCTATGCAGCAAAGCACTTAAGTACGTGCTTAGCTTTGAACACATGCTTAGATCTCATTTAAATCAGTAGAACTTAAGTCTGTGGTCAAGGATTTGTTGAATCAGGGCTTAGATAGCCATTCAATTCTGAGGTCATTGGGTGACTTTTCTGATTTGTGCTAAAGATTTATAGAACATAGAGGTCCCACAGTAAAATTCAGACTGACTTTTGAAGAATCAAATTACAACGTCATGTTTATAAAGAAAAGTGAAAAGATTTCAGACTTACGAAATTAATTATAAGAGTATAGAGCTGTATTTCCACCTTCCCTTACATAAAAGTGTTAGGATACATATATAGCAAAAGTGCTTTGGGAGTAGTAAAAACCCATTGGCTGAATATAAGTGCAAACACCTTTGGCACCCTGTATGTATATATGGACTTTCAAAAAGTGGAGCGACAACTTACTCAGAGGAAATTTATTTTATAATTCCCAATTTAGTGATTAGCCAGGTCATTTAGCATTTTTAAAGAATCATGATTCAAATAATATCTAGAGTTGACCGAAAAACAGAATTTTTGTCCTGTGGGGAATTCCAGTCTTTCAACGTTTGTTTTCATCTTGAATCTAGACAAAAGATCAAAATAGCAAAGATTTTCACAGAATTAAAAGTTCAGAAAAAATTTCAATTTGAAAATGTTAAAATGTTTAGTTTTTGACATTTTTGATTGAAACAAATCATTTGGACATTCCTGAACTGAAATGTTTTGAGCTGACATTAATTTCTGTGTCAGCCTCTGTGCAATGCATGGGAGTTGTAGTTCTGGGCCCCTCGTGCCACTATTCGCCCCTGGGACTTTGCTCTGAGCTGGACTATGTCTTAGGGTACGTCTACACTGCACGATTATTTCGAAGTAGTTTAAACCGATATTACGAAACCGATGTTATAAAATTGGTTTTGCGCGTCCACAATGCGATCACAAAATCGATTGCTTGTGTCCATGGTCCAAGGCTACCATCGATTTCAGGAGCGGTGCACTGTGGGTAGCTGTTCCTCAGCTATCCCATAGTTCCCACTTCCG